>NC_059304.1:18701174-18713674 GCF_017591435.1 Portunus trituberculatus
TTGCCTTGCCTCACCCTGCCTTGCCTTGCCTTGCCTTACCCTACCCAGCCTTCCCATATCTTGCCTTGCCTTGCGCTGCCTTTCCATACCTTGCCTTGCCTTGCCTTATCTTACCCTGCCTTGCCTTACCCTGCCTTCCCTTCCCTTCCCTTGCCTTGCCTTACCATGCCTTAACCTGCCTTACCCTGCCTTAACCTGCCTTACCCTACCTTGCCTTGCCTTACCATGCCTTAACCTGCCTTACCCTGCCTTAACCTGCCTTACCCTACCTTGCCTTGCCTTACCATGCCTTAACCTGCCTTACCTGCCTTGCCTTGCCTTACCTTGCCTTGCCTTGCCTTACCCTGCCTTACTTTGCTGTCCTGTTCAGAGACAGTAGCAGTGACAGGGAAAGCAAAGGATAAGGAACAGTATGGAAAGAATGTGCAATTTTTATTCTCTATTTCTAAACTGATGTTCTTCACCACTCCTTATTCACTCCTTCTTCCTCTTCCTTTCAATTCCTTTCTCTTCCTTTCAATTCCTTTCTCTTCTCTTTTCTCCTCCCTTTTCTCTTCTCTTTTCATTTCCATTCCTTTCTTTCTCTTCCCTTTTCCTTTCTCTTCGCTTTTCCTTTCCTTCCTTTCTCTTCCCTTTTCCTTTCTCTTCTTTCTCTTCCTTTTCCTTCCATCTTTTTTGTTCTGTTGTCTTTCTTTCTCTCTCTTTTTATAATTTTTCTTGTTTTCTACCCTCTCTTCTCTTCAATACCTCTCATATCTCCACTCACTTTCTCTTCCCTTCTTCTTCCTTCTCTCTTCTCTCTCTTCTTCCTTTCTATTTCCTGTTTTTTTTTTATTTATTTTGTTTAACATGAATTGTTTCTGGCGAGTCTCCATAGTACATCAATTTCTTTCCATTCAACCTCATCTTCTTCTCCAGTTCCTTTCTACTCTTCCTCCCACTCTCTCTTCTATTTACAGTCTCCTCCTCCTCCTCCTCCTCCTCCTCCTCCTCCTCCTCCTCCTCCTCCCTGATCATGGCAGCGGGGACAAGGCACCATTATAGCACTGTTTTGCCCCTGGCGTCCTCCATACAGTGCTCAGCCTATAATCTTGTTCGTCTTTTGTTCCTTAGGCCTCTAATAGTCAGTATACCACCTCCTCCCCCTCCTCCTCCTCCTCCTCCTCCTCCTCCTCCTCCTCCTCCTCCTCCTCCTCCCTCTCTCTCTCTCTCTCTCTCTCTCTCTCTCTCTCTCTCTCTCTCTCTCTCTCTCTTCTTTTCTTTCATATTATCACGTCCTCCTTCTCTTCCATCCTTCCGTTTTCTTTCCTTTCTCCTCCTATTTCCTTCACTTCCTCTTCTCTTTCTTTCCTCCATCCATTTTTATTTTTCCTCCCTTCTCCTCGTTCCTTCCTCCCCTCATTTTCTTTTCTCCTCCTCCTCCTCCTCCTCACATCCCAATTTTTTCTCTTTCCTATCCTCTATTCCTATTCTATTTTTCTTCCTCCTCCACCTCCAATTCTTTCCCTCTTCCTCTTCCTCTTCCTCTTCCTTCTTCCTCCCATTTCTTTTCTTCTTCCTCCTTCTCGTTGACTATTCACTCCATTTTGGATGTTTTTGGGGGAAGAAAGTTGCATAGAAAACAAAGACTTGGAATAAAAGATCGGATAACATCTCTCTCTCTCTCTCTCTCTCTCTCTCTCTCTCTCTCTCTCTCTCTCTAATAATGTCCATGAAAGGAAATTTACCAACTAAAAAATATAAATGAAATCTTTTCTCTCATAGTCATAATTAGAGAGAGAGAGAGAGAGAGAGAGAGAGAGAGAGAGAGAGAGAGAGAGAGAGAGAGAGAGAGAGAGAGAGAGAGAGAGAGTAATTGAACACGAAATATGAAAAGGCAACGAAGGCAAGGAAGAAACAAAATATTATGACGAAGATATGAAAAAATAATGAGAGAGAGAGAGAGAGAGAGAGAGAGAGAGAGAGAGAGAGAGAGAGAGAGAGAGAGAGAGAGAGAGAGAGAGAGAGAGAGACTTTCGAAATGAGACACAAAAATGGATGAAAAGAACGAAAGAATGTATTGTCAGTAAGAGAGAAAAAAGAAGAAAGAAAAGAAAAAAAGAAACTGGATGAAAAAGAGAGAAAAAAAATATTGACGATGAAATATAAAGAAAAAAGAAAAGAATATGAAAAAGAATATAGAATAGAAATAAGAACAATGGGAAAGGAAAAAAAAAGTAACAAAAAAAGGATAACAATAACTACCACTACTACTATTCCTACCACTACTACTACTACTACTACTACTACTACTAAACTGAACGAAGAGATGAATAATGGCAATTTCAAAACACAAATCAAAATAATGAATAAATTAGACCCAACAAAATTAGGAGAAAAATACTCACACACAAAAGAATGAATAAAATAAGATAAAGTAAAATATAAATAGATAAATAAATAAATAAATAAAATAGAAAATGTTATAGTGACTCAGAAATGGTGAGGTGGTGACAAATGAGAGACAGTGAAGGCAGGAGGTCACCATAACTCACCATTACTCATCATTGCCCTCATCGACAGCACCACCACAACCTCCCTCCCGTCCCCTTAATGACAAGACGGTCGTTAAGGATTAGCCTCTCTCTCTCTCTCTCTCTCTCTCTCTATTATTGAACGTATACAATTTCACTTTGTTACATGCTGTATCCAAGAGAGAGAGAGAGAGAGAGAGAGAGAGAGAGAGAGAGAGAGAGAGAGAGAGAGAGAGAGAGAGAGAGAGAGAGAGAATGCATGTTTTTTTCATTTCGTGTATTAAAGACAAAATAATAGATACAAAAACGCCTTCCCTCCTGCTCCTCCTCCTCCTCCTCCTCCTCCTCCTCCTCCTCGTCCTCCTCCTCTTCTTATACGTGTTCTTGTTCTTCTTATTCTTGTCCTCCTCCTCCTCCTCTTACTCTTGTTTTTTTTTTCTTGTTCTTCCTCTTCCTCCTCCTCCTCTTCCTCTTCCTCCTCCTCCCTAAACACACCTGGTGAAGCTGCCTGTTCCTCTCCTTTCTCCCTCCCTCTCCCTCTCTTTCTCCCTCTCCCTGTCCCTCTCCCCATTCTCTTAAAAAACAATGAGGGTGTCACACGAATTTTCTGAACGCCTTCTTTACCGACACCTGAGTCTACCACGATTTACGGCACGCAAGAGGAGGAGGAGGAGGAGGAGGAGGAGGAGGAGGAGGAGGAGGAGAGACAAAACCCACTAGTAGCTCTCTCCCTCTCTCCTCTCCCTCTCCCTCTCTCCCTTCACTGCCACACGCGCCACTAAAAAGCAATCGCAGTCTCAGAAATTTAGCATACAAGAGGCGCGTCCCGTTGGATTCCTGAGGAGTGTGAGGTGCTGTGGGGGGTGGTGGGGGTGACGGGAGGGGACCTGGTGGGAGGGTGAGAGTTGGGGGAGGATAAGGAGTGTGGAGGGAGTGTTGAAATGCCATTAAAACACGTGCTTCCTCTCCCCTCACTTTGTTGCTTCCTCTAAATTCCCTCTCCCCCTCCCTCCTCCCTCTTCTTCTCTTCTCCTCCTCCTCCTCCTACTCTTCTTCCTGCTCCTCCTCCGTGTTGTTTTCGTCTCTCCTATCACATTACTTGTCTTTCTTATTTTGTCCTTCCTCTCCCTTTTTCTCCCCTCCTCTTCCTCCTCCTTCTCTCCCTCCTCTTCCCCCTCTTCCTCCAATTTTCACGATGGTAAGGAATTTTGTGTGTCTGGTAGAGAGAGAGAGAGAGAGAGAGAGAGAGAGAGAGAGAGAGAGAGTCTAAAATATAAAATACCACTAATATTTCTTAAACTACAGATTCTTGTCGGAAATTTTTCAATAATTTTTTTGGAGATCCGTTAGATTCTCAAGGATGTCTTTTTTATTTTACTTTTTTTGTTTAGTTTTGTATTTTCTGTGTTAATTAATGAAGAATCCGTGTTCATGTACCACTAGAAAGACTTAACCTCTTGAGTGCCATGACGCGTTTCCATATTCCCTTCTACTCAGTAATTCTTGCAGCTTCAAAAACTCATGTGAGAGGAATTACAATAGTGAAGACTTAGACCATTAATCTTCCGACCTCCGCAGACCCTTCCTAATGTCAACAAAATCGTCTAATCATATCCCAAACTCGTGGTATAAATGCGTCCCAGTACAGAAGAGGTTAAAACGATCTTGACGGCTCTTATCGCCTCCCACTATAGCGTCTGTTTAACCCTCTCACCGCGGTACGAAACAATCACTACCACCAGAAGCATCAGAAGCAATGCGTGGAATCTTTATGCGCGACTACAAGAAAGAAAAGGGATTGGAAAGTATAGTCTGCAATGTCCACCCAGTTTAAAGATTGCAGGCGGGTGTGGAAAAAGCAAAGGTGTGTCAGAGTGGTTGGTAATAAACCCTTCGAGTACTGGGACGCATTTTTACCTTGAGTTGTGGGGAAGATTAGACGACTTTATTGACATTAGGAAGAGTCTATGGATGTCAGAAGATTATTGGCCACAGTCTTTACTATTTCAGTCCCTTACTTAAGTTTCTGAAGCTGTACAAAATCACCAAATAGTAAGCAAAATGAATAGGAAAACGCGTCACGGTACTGGAGGGCTAAGGAACGGTGTGTGAAGTAAGAGTCGGAGGGTTACAGTGGTAGAGTGAAGACCAGGTATGACTAATTAACTCACGCCACTCTCCACAGATTAAGAATTATTTTTTTTTAGGTCTTTTCTGAGCCTTGCCTTCACACAATCGAGTAATCCTTTGTTCATCCATCAGTAAATGACTCTCTCTCTCTCTCTCTCTCTCTCTCTCTCTCTCTCTCTCTCTCTCTCTCTGCGTCTTATCACGTCTTGTGTTTTGATTTTATTCCTTAACTTATTATTATTGCATTGTATATAGTTACTTTTCATAATTATTTACGTATGTCACGGTTGTTTTACTTCGATCGCTGCATCTGCCTGTGTTTGTAACGTTAGGAAGACCGCAGGAACACGTAAAGAGAGAAGACAGAATACAGAAGGTCTCTTCTCTCTCTCTTTCTCTCTCTCTCTCTCTCTCTCTCTCTCTCTCTCTCTCTCTCTCTCTCTCTCTCTCTCTCTCTCTCTAGGTCACGGTGAGTTTCTCTATGACTGACTTTCTATTTGAACTTAATTTACTAATCTAACCTAACCTAACCTAAGTATTTTTTACCTCATGTGACCCTATCTAACCTAACCTAATCTAACCTAACCTAACTTAACTTAAGCCTTCCACATTCACTCTGGTGACTATTTGGTGATTTTATGCAGCTTCAGAAACTCATGTGGGGGGATTGAAATAGTGAAGACTGTGGCCATTAATCTTCTGACCTCCATAGACCCTTCCTGATGTCAATAAAATGGTCTAATCGTACACAAATCTCAAGGTAAAAATGTGTCTCAGTACTGAAGGGATATACTTAACTGTCCTGATCTAACTTAATCGTTCAGTACTACATAACACATTAAACAAAGCAGTTGGAGCATTTGCCTATGACGATGACAATAATAATAATAATAATAATAATAATAATAATAATAATAATAATAATAATGACAGGATGCTTTCTCATTTTCATTTGTAATATACGGGAGTGGGTATTAAAGGTGACCATTTTTTCCGTCTCTTTCTCTTTTTTCTTTCCTTTTTTCTTTTTACAAGCCTTTGATCACCTTGGCTTTAATCAAAACACGTACAAAAATGTCTTACCTCCTCCTTTTTTTCTTCCTCCTCCTCCACCTCCTCCACCTCCTCCTCCTCCTCCTCCTCCTCCTCCTCCTCCTTCTTCTCCTCTTAGCCGTTGTCGTTCTCTTCCGGTAGACGGACATCCAGACAGGCAGACAAACACTCTTTTACTTAAAATTACTTACCTCTCTCAGAATTATCTACAAATACCTGTCTGGCACACAAAACAGCCATCCCACATTTTTTTCAGCCTCTTCCGGCCTTACCACTGCCACCCCCGCGACACACACACACACACACACACACACACACACACACACACACACACACACACACACACACACACACACACACACACAACTTACTACTTTATTTATTTATTTCCTAACATATTTATCCTCCAGCTGACTTTACTGACTTGTTATATCTTATTAATTAACTATACATAAGCTCTCAATGTATTCCTTTACTGACTCTGTTCTCTCTCTCTCTCTCTCTCTCTCTCTCTCTCTCTCTCTCTCTCTCTCTCTCTCTCTCTGTCTCAACAAGCTTTCCTGGATGTTTACTTTTCCTAGAACTCTCCTTTATTCTCCTTCTCCTCCTCCTCCTCCTTCTCCTCCTTCTCCTCCTCCTCCTCCCCTTCCTTCTACCTCCTTCTCCTCCTCCTTTTGCTCTTTCACATAATTTTCTACTTACTTTCCTCTACTCTCTCTCTCTCTCTCTCTCTCTCTCTCTCTCTCTCTCTCTCTCTCTCTCTCTCTCTCTCTCAAGTTAAAGTATTGGGTATTTTCTGTTTTTTTTTTACTTTTATCACTTTCTTGTTTCTTCTCTGTTTATCCTTTTTTTCTTCTTCACTAATTCATGTCTCTTCCTTCCATTCTGATCCTCCTTCCTTCCTTTCTTCCTTCATTCATTTTTCCTTCTTATACTTGTGTGCTTCATCTTCCTCTCCTTCTCTCTGTTTCTTCTTCCCTCTTTCCTTACCCTTTATCTTGTTCTTTTAATCCTTCACTGTGCTTTCCTTGTTCCTCCTTTCCTAAGTTTTCTTCCCAGGCTGTCTCTTCTGCTAACCTTCCGTCTATCACACCCCAGTCTCTCTTCTCCTCCTTAGTTTTTCTCCTTCTTCCTCTTAACTAACCTCCATTTGCAGCTTTCCTCTTCATTTCTCAGTTTCCTTCTTTTGGGAACCTCCTTCTCTTTTTCTCCCTTGTCCTCTCGTCCCCTCCCCCACACACAGCTTGTCTCCCTCTTTCCCTATCCAGTTTGTCTCTCCCTTCCCCTCCCGATTCCTCAGCTCCCTGCGTCCCTCCCACAATGGGCGGCGGGCGCTTCCATGTCCCGGGGCGGCCCAACACGGCGCGCCTTATCGTAAACACGGCACACATATTGCCCTCTCACGCGCCGTTCTGCTTTTACGGCCGATTTTATAGTAAACCGAACGACCCTAGGCCTACTGATGACTCATTGTGGCACGGACAGGCCTCGGACGGATAAATCATAAGCCTATTTAAGCGCCCAAGGGAGGAGGAGGCGTGGAGGAAGGAGAGAAACGGAGGGAGGGAAAGGGAAACTATACAGAGACACGGAAAGCTGAAGTGTGGACAAGTTGACAGCAAGGATCAGGTGAAAGTTACGGATTACAGAAGAATCTGTCAGGCCCCTGTGGCGCAATCGGTTAGCGCACGGTACTTATAGACAGTGAACGCTGCGGAGCCATGCCGGGGTTGTGAGTTCGAGCCTCACCAGGGGCACTTGTTTTTATCGCGCCCTTAGACTCCGTGGGTGATGGTGGGCACTGAGGACGCCATCACTGACCTCATGTCCAGCTTCCTAAGGCCAATTGTCCCCACGCCCGCCTGCTGGGGGAAGGAAGCACTGACTGACTGGTTCTTTTTATTTTTTTACTTCTCCCGTAGACTCTGTTGGCATTATAGCGACTATCAGGATATGACACTAACTTAACATGCCCATAGATAGCCTCATGTCACGCTTCCCCCTGCCACTTGTCCTCACGCCCGCTTGCTGAGTGAGAGGAGGAGCACCGGCGGTTTTTGTCACTGCTTATCGCTCCCCACACTCTTGGCGGTGCTGACTCACGACAGAAATCGACTGTAATCTAACCTTACCTCATTCAACCCTTCAACACTGAGACGCATTTTTACCTTGAGTTTAGGATATGATTAGACGATTTCATCTACATTAGGAAGTGTCTGTGAAGGTGACAAGATTAATGACCAAAGTATGTACTATTTTAATCCCCCACATAAGTTTCTGAAGGTGTATAAAATCACCAAATAGTAACCAGAATGAATACGGAAACGCGGCATAAGACTGAATAGGATAATGTCATGCTTTCTATCACCGCTCAACCTCACGTCCGTCTTTGCATTACCTGAAGGATTAAAAAAAGGAATACTAACCCTTCTTATGACTCTTACACTCTCGCCTGGCGGTGGCTCCTCTCCTGACGGGAATTAACACTAACCAAAACTTAGCGTAACCACTCCCTTCAACACTCGTCCTTCTCCCTTTGTGGTTACTGTGGCGAGGCGAATAAACACCATTAACCCCTTCAGTACTGGGACGCATTTTTACCTTGAGATCTGTGTACGATTAGACCATTTTATTGACATCAGGAAGGGTCTATGGAGGTTAGAAGATTAATGGCTACAGTCTTCTCTATCTTAATAACACCCCATAAGTTTTTGAAGCTGTATAAAACACCAAATAGTAATCAGAATGAATATAGAAACGTGTCATGGTACTGGAGGGGTTCATGCTAGTACAATCAGCGCTATTCGCCTTCACGCACGCCCTACATGAGGTGGAGAGCTTCATTGAAAGGAGTAAAGGGGTGGTTCCATCGTTCCCTCAGGCGCCGCGAATGAAGAGTCACCAAGCTTAACGTAATCTAACTTAATCACACTCACTCTCCACCACCAAGTGTTCTCAAGCGAGTCCACTTGTGAGGTGAAGGAGTACTTGGTTAAAGAGAATAATCACCTCCCTCTCTCTCTCTCTCTCTCTCTCTCTCTCTCTCTCTCTCTCTCTCTCTCTCTCTCTCTCTCTCTCTCTCTCTCTCTCTCACAAACCTAACCTAACCCAACCAAACCTAGCAGTGCCTTTCCACCACCAGCACTTACTTATACACAAAGAATCCTTGACCTTAAAAACTAAATCATATAAAAGACAAATAAATCAATAGATAAACACCTTCAAAATCAAGGAAAGCCGCTATCTCTGCACCCCAGAGAAGAAGGAATAGTAACATTAAATCATATCTGTCGAGTGATAAGATGCAGACGAGAGAACTGTTAGCACCTGTCCTTGGGTGGAGGAAGCGGGGAGGGAACCAGAGACGTGCCACCTGTCACCCTGATTAGAGAGGAGGTGAAGTGGTGTGGTTGGTGGATAAACAAAGAGAAATTGACTGTTCTACATTCATACATGGCTACATTTAATCTTACGTTACTGGATGATTTTTTTTTTTTTTTTTTTTTTTTATGTTATGACCTATAGTGTACGTAGGTGTACTTGAAGAGTATGGAGAAGCACTGGTCGGCTTCCACCCATTAGCGGCGCAGGCAATTTTATTTATAGTGGTAGCCATATCAAGGCCCAAATCACCACCCAAGCGCATCTTTGGTGTAAGGCAATTGCACCTCCCCCTAGAACCTGGGTACCATAGTGACATGTAGGTAACTTTAAACCACTCCACAAATGACAAAGTTTCAAGGCGGCACGTGGTGGGATGGTGCATATGCTTCAGTGAACTCAATTTCCGTGGTCTTATCGTACACCAATACGCTTTAACGTCGTCTTATACCTCAATAGTCCCTCACCCCTTCAGTACTGGAACGCATTTCTTACCATGAGTTTTGGGTGAGATTGGACGATTATATTTAGATTAAGAAGGGTCTATGGAGGTCAGAAGATTAATGGCCAGAGTCTTCACTATTCTAATCCCCACATAAGTATTTGAAGCTGAATGAAATAACCAAATAGTAACCAGAATCTACCTAACCCCTTCAGTACCAGGACGCGTTTCCATGTTCATTCTGCTGGCTATTTGGTGACTTTTATACAGCTTCAGAAAATCAAGGGGGGGATTGAAATAGTGAAGACTCTAACTATTAATCTTCTGACCTCCACAGACCCTTCCTAATGTCAATAAGATGGTCTAATCGTACACAAATCTCACGGTAAAAATGTGTGTACCAATCAAATGACACTACAATACTTCAGGAATAAAGGAAGGAGAATTGGGGCAAATTTACTATAGGAGAAAAAAAATGGAAGGAAAACTAAAAGACACTAAATGAAAGTCTCGATAAAAGAGGAAAAGTAACAAAAACAAAGAAAAACGAGAAAAGTGAAGGAAAATATAAGAGAATAGGATAGGAAGAAAAATATAGACAGTAGAATACAAAAAGAAAGAAGAATGGAAGAAAAATTAAAGGAAACTAAGTAAAAATCTGGATAAAAGAGAAAAAAAGTAACAAAACATAGAAAAATGAGAGAAGCGAAGGAAAAATATGAGAAGAAAATACAATACGAAGGAAAAATACAGACAGCTAAATACAAAAAGGGGAAAAAATCAAACAAATCAAAATAACAAAACAAAACATAAATTTCTTTCATCATATCCAACCCCCAAAAATAAATTAATTTAAGAAAAAAAAAAAACGGACTAACAGCCAAACTAAAACAAAAGAGAGACAGGAGAACGAGTTAACAAAAAAGCAAGGAAGAAGATTATATGAACAGGTAAACACGGGAACAGGTGAAAAGATTAAGCTGGTAAACTCTGGAACTCCCAAACTGCTTTGTATTTCCTTCTTCCTGTACTTAACTTCTTTTAATATGGAGGTATCAAGACATTTGCTCCCTAATTTTGGGTAACTCTTACTTATCTTTTACAGAACCAGCATTCAAGTGGGCCTTTTTTTTTTTTTAATATTTTGTTGCCCTTATCTGGCCCTCTCTCCTACATAAAATAAAAATAAAGAATAAATCAACAGGAGAACAAGAGATGGACAGAACAAGCAGAAAATTAGATAAACAGGTAAACACGAGAATAGGCGAAGAGAATAAAGGAAGAACAAATTCACAGGAGAACAAGAGACGAACAGAAAAAAGCAAAAAATAAGAAAAACAGGTGAACACGGGAACAGGTGAACATAATAAAGGAAGAACAAAACAACAAGACAACAAGAAATAAACAGAATAACACGAAAGACCAAAAGACAAACAACGGATGAACAGAGATGATCAGCAGGAGAGGAAACAAAACAACAGAGAAACAGTTTGATACAATGAATAGTTTGAACAGTAAAGAGGACAACAGGAGAACAACAGGTGAACAGATTAACAGGAGAACAGGTGAACAAACAGGAAAACGCTTCACATCGAGACACTCAAGAGAGGAAAGGTTTAAAGCAGATGGGTGGAAGGTAGCGTGGATACAGAGAGAGAGAGAGAGAGAGAGAGAGAGAGAGAGAGAGAGAGAGAGAGAGAGAGAGAGAGAGAGAGAGAGAGAGAGAGAGAGAGAGAGAGAGAGAGAGGCAACACGGTGGGCAAATCGCAATGGAAAATTAAAAGAAGAACATTGGTTTGGAAAAGAGAAAAAATTAAACCATCCACATGCAGAAATAGCTCTCTCTCTCTCTCTCTCTCTCTCTCTCTCTCTCTCTCTCTCTCTCTCTCTGGCACAGGCATAATTTCAGTCTGTGATTCAATACTTTCATTTTAATACATTTCTTTTTTTTTTTTTTTTTGCCTTTTCCTATCCTCCTCCGTCTCTCTCTCTCTCTCTCTCTCTCTCTCTCTCTCTCTCTCTCTCTCTCTCTCTCTCTCTCTCTCTCTCTCTCTGAAATGTTGAAGGCAAGTGATGGCGTCGATTGAAAATAACAAATTTTCAAGAGGCAACCTTGAAATTTTGACGAAGGGGAGAGGTTAGGGGGAGGGAGAAGAGGAGGAGGAGGAGGAGGAGGAGCCGCAAGAGGAGGAGGAAGAGCAGCAGCAGGACAAGAAGAAAGAGTAGGATGAGTAAAGGAGAAGGAGGAGGAAGAGGAGGAGGAGGAGGAGCCGCAAGAGGAGGAGGAAGAGGAGCAACAGGACAAGAAGAAAGAGGAGGATGAGTAAAGGAGGAGGAGGAGGAGGAGGAGGAGGAGGAGGAGGAGGAGGAGGAGGAGGAGGAAGAAGAAGAATATACAATTGATTAGTCTTCCTTGATGTGGAGAGAGAGAGAGAGAGAGAGAGAGAGAGAGAGAGAGAGAGAGAGAGAGAGAGAGAGAGAGAGAGAGAGAGAGAGAGAGAGAGAGAGAGAGAGAGAGAGAGAGAGAGAGAGAGAGAGAGAGAGAATGTTTCCTGCTCGATTTATTTCCTGAAAGTTGAAAAATGCGCCAAAAATCATAAACCAAAATTCGAAACAACAACAACAACAACAACAACAAACACATGAATTACAAAACATCAAAGTTGAGTTCATTTATTCTTTTTTTTTTTTTTGACGTAGGGTAAAGTATCTCTCTCTCTCTCTCTCTCTCTCTCTCTCTCTCTCTCTCTCTCTCTCTCTCTCTCTCTCTCTCTCTCTCTCTCTCCATCCACAGTTATTGTTTCTCTTCTGTTCTTCAATATTTCGCTTTCCCAGTCACGACTCTCTCTCTCTCTCTCTCTCTCTCTCTCTCTCTGCTATTCACTCTTAATTAATTCCTTACGAGCAGCTGCACTTCTCCCTTTCCTTAATTCCTTCCCACCTTCCTTCCCTCCTTCGTCCAAGCAATAAGCACACGTGTG
>NC_059304.1:18718674-18723674 GCF_017591435.1 Portunus trituberculatus
GCGCCCCGGAATAAAAAAAAATAAATAAATAAATAAATAAAAAATAAAAATAAAACAACTCTCTAAATCACACAACAAACCTTTGAAAAACCAGTAACACCAAAACATACAACACACAGGTGCTAACCACTCAACAACTCACCTCAACACCTGAACAATTATGAATAGAAACCAGTTACCTTCCCTTTCCTTCCTCCCCACCCTGCTACTCCACACACACACACACACACACACACACACACACACACACACACGCACGGGCCGCGACACACACAGACACACGCGGAGACACAGAGGGAGGGACAGGGAACACGTGGGTCGCCGTTAATTGGACTGAGAACTAAGGAAAACAGGATTACTTCAACACAACACGAGGAGAAGAGGAGGCGAGTTTGTTGGACAGCCAGATTCATGTTTTGCCAGTGCACATTTTTCAAAACGGGCACCACTTGTCTAAACAGCTTCGAGGAGGAGGAGGAGGAGGAGGAGGAGGAGGAGGAGGGTGAAAGAGTCCTCCTCCTCCTCCATGCAGGTGTTTCAGTACAGGACTCTCTCTGTTTTGTTATTGCGGCAAACAATCGACGACCAATGCTAATGGGAAGGACGTGTGTTTGTCTCCAGTGATCGAGTGGGTTGTCTTTGCATAATATATCCTCTTGGCTTGTTTAGTTTTCCTTTTCTGTAGTGTGTGGGAGAGGGGAGGGCCTGTGTGTGTGTGTGTGTGTGTGTGTGTGTGTGTGTGTGTGTGTGTGTGTGTGTGTGTGTGTGTGTGTGTGTGTGTGTGTGTGTGTGTGTGTGTGTGTGTGTGTGTGTGTGTGTGTGTGTGTGTGTGTGTGATATGAAAACGTGTCCAGGGAAAGTAATAATCCCACCACCACCACTATCACCAATATAACCACCACCACCACCACCACCACCACCACTACTATCACCACCACCACCCCACATAACCATTTCCTTCTCGCGGATGAATGAACGCCACAACCTGGAGAGGACGCGGCATTCATCCTCACCCAATGACTGAGTGAGTACCTGGCCTCCATATCCATCTCTCTTCTCCTTCTTCCTCCTCCTTCATCTCCCTCATCATTAGGGGGGGTCGTGTTCAGCCTATGTAAGTCATCTTCCCCCCAAGCACCGTAAGCCTATATTCCATTCAACGTCAGGGGAAATTGAGAAGAAAAACTGATTTATTGATACCGTATTTTACTTTCTTTGCGTCTAGCTCCCGGCGATATTGCTTCACTCATAGGCCCTTATTCTGAAACGCTTTGCTCTCTCACCATCACTGCTTTCCAAAGGCTCTAGTTGAAGATACACGTGTTTTCAAGGGTATTTCTATGGTTCTGGTGATAGACTGGCAAGATTTCTAGTTTATTAAATGGAGAAATTGTCTTGAAAACCCAGATAGTTGTTTCTGTGGGTTAGGAAAACTGGTAAGGCTCCAGTTGAAGAGACTCGTGTTTTCACCGGTATTTTTATGGTTCTGGTGATAGATTTTCAGGATTTCTAGTTTATTAAATGGAGAAACTGTCTTGAAAACCCGGCTAGTTATCCCTGTGGCCTTGGAAAATTGTCGTAGTGAGAGGGGAAGACATTTCTGAATACGGCCAATAGTCCCGAAGTTGACCGAGGCTCCGAACACCTGCCAGGAAGCGAGACAGGCAGGTACTTGACAGAGCCTTGAAAAATGGTCTCAGGAAGCTGTATAATATAAAATGTATTGTAAAGTGAGTCTGGAACCGTATTTTGTAGTGTAAGAGACCAAGGAAAGCTCCAGGAATCCATCACACTTCTCTCTCATGCAGTGGGCCGCCCGTTTTCCCTTTTTCGTTCCTCTTTGTTGCCTTATGCCAGTGTTTCTCTCCCATGAAAAACGGTCTACACGTGGCAGTCTGTAGATAAAGCATGTTTTCATCTATCCATATATCTGTCCAATCTTTCTTTAACCCCTTCAGTACTGGGACATATTTTTACCATAAGTTTTGAGTGTGATTAGACGATTTTAATTAATATTAGGTAGCATCTGTGGAGGTCAGAAAGAGTAATGGCCACAGTCTTCACTATCTTAATCCCCTCCATAAGTTTGTGAAGCTGTATAAAGGCACCAAATAGTAAGCAGAATACATATCAAAGCTTGTCATGGTATACTGAAGAGGTTATATTTCCTTAATGACTTGACACTTCAGCAATCTGATTACTCAAAAAATATTGCATTCATCTCAACTATTATGAAAACCATTGATTTTTCTTCCTTGAATATAGCTTCATCAAAATTGAACCCGTTGTCTATCGCCCTGTCCTGATTGTTAACACTAATGACTACTTTTTTTCTTTATTTAAACCTAACTTACTATAAAGGGTACTAGTATCTATTATGCTAAGTATGTTAATGTATCTTCTACTTATACATGCTGCATTAAGACTAAATGGTCAGTACTTGGGTGCCAACCTTGTTATGTTTCGCCAAGCACTTTAACCCTTCATGACGCGTTTCTATATTCATTCTGCTTGCTATTTGGTGATTTCACACAGCTTCAGAAACTTATGTGGGGATTAGAATAGTGAAGACTCTGGCCATTGATCTTCTGACCTCCATAGATCCTTCCTAATGTCAATAAAATGGTCCAATCGTACACAAATCTCAAGGCAAAAATGTGTCCCAGTGTTAAAGGAGTTCATGACATTTCAGAACGCATTTCAGTCCCTTAAACGCCACAGATTATTAGATTCTCTCTCTCTCTCTCTCTCTCTCTCTCTCTCTCTCTCTCTCTCTCTCTCTCTCTCTCTCTCTCAAAAATAGATAAAAAAATAAAATAAAAAAATATCAGATAATAGAATAAAAAATAGTGTTCTGTTAAATATACAAAAAAAAAAAAAAAAAGATAAATAAATAAACGAACGAAAAAAAAAATGAATAAACAAAAGTATGTTGAAAATACAGGTAATATTTAAAACTTCAAGACACACCTTGGTAACGAGAGAGAGAGAGAGAGAGAGAGAGAGAGAGAGAGAGAGAGAGAGAGAGAGAGAGAGAGAGAGAGAGAGAGAGAGAGAGAGAGAGAAAAGTTGCTTGGGCCTGTTACTTCTCTCTTGGCCTCCCTGCCCCCTCAAGGTCACCCGGGGCGGCAGGGGCACGGGCAGGCAGCTTTAAGATCCCGCTACCCCCCACCCCTACCACCCAAGCCAGCCAGCCACGCGGTCCTACCTGGGAAACAAACACGCCACCAACAAACAAACAAACATCCAAACCCAAACAAAACAGAAACCGAGAGTTCAGCTTGAAAGAGAGAGAGAGAGAGAGAGAGAGAGAGAGAGAGAGAGAGAGAGAGAGAGAGAGAGAGAGAGAGAGAGAGAGAGTTCAATTTACATTCTTTCGCTTAAATGCAACACAACAAACCACAGTCGAGAAATGAATGATGTAATATGTGAGAGAGAGAGAGAGAGAGAGAGAGAGAGAGAGAGAGAGAGAGAGAGAGAGAGAGAGAGAGAGAGAGAGAGAGAGCATGAATGATAAAAAATAAAGAAATAGATATAATAAACAAAAAAAAAATCATTAACTAACAAACACCACAGAAAATCAACAAATTTCAGCTTTACACCACCTCTCTCTCTCTCTCTCTCTCTCTCTCTCTCTCTCTCTCTCTCTCTCATGACTCAGAGGTTACAGTTTATTGATTGTTGTGGCCACCAGCGTCATGGGGAGGGAGGAGGGGGAGGGGATGGGGAGGAGGAGGAGAGGAGGGATAGAGAGGAAGAGGAGGGGGGCCTTTATGAGGGGAGACTTTACAGCTCTGGAGGAGGAGGAGGAGGAGGAGGAGGAGGAGGAGGAGGAGGAGGAGGAGGAGGAGGAGGAGGAGGAGGAGGAGGAGGAGGAGGAGGAGGAGGAGGAGGAGGAGGAAAATTTTCTTTTTTTTTCTTTTTTCTTATTTATTGGTTCATTTATGTGTTAATTTGTTTACTCATTTGTTTATTTGGTAGTGAAGGGATGGATTGTTGTTGTTGTTGTTGTTGTTGTTGTTGTTGTTGTTGTTGATGATGATGATGATGCTATTGGTGGTGGTGGTGGTGGTGGTGGTGGTCAAATAATATGCGTGAAAAAAAGTAATATCTGTTCTTGAAAAAAAAAAAAAATCTCTCTCTCTCTCTCTCTCTCTCTCTCTCTCTCTCTCTCTCACTATTCCTCCCCTCTTCGTAAAATAACAACACCACCACCAAGAACAACAACAAGAGCAGAAACAACAACAACTACTACTACTACCATCAACACCACCACCACCACCACCACCATGACCACTACCACTACCACTAACCACCGCTAACTGCAGCCCCTCCCGCCATATCTCCTGCTGTGGCTACAAAAACGCTTCAATTGGCACGCTGTTGTCATTATCAATCCTTCCTGTTCCCAGAGCCACTCATCCCTAACGCCTTCTCATCCCTTGTTAACGCTTCGCCTCTCTCTCTCTCTCTCTCTCTCTCTCTCTCTCTCTCTCTCTCTCTCTCTCTCTCTCTCTCTGTCCCATGATCATTGTTCAAATATTCACCTATACTTTAGAATCCCAGCCAATATATTCTGCCAAAGCAAGAAGCTCAGTGAGTACTAGTGAATCCCACCACAGTTACGTAGAGTCAGTCAAGTTTCAATGCAGTTCCTCCAGCACAGAGTTAATTTGCTGACTTGTTCTTGCTATTCTCTCTCTCTCTCTCTCTCTCTCTCTCTCTCTCTCTCTCTCTTCACATTTTCGGGTAATATTGAAGTGTATTTGATGTTTTTCACTACTTATTTATTTTTTAGTTAAAGGTTTTTTAAAGGTGTCATTAGGAAAACAGGATCTGATAATATGTATAAGGAAAGTGAAAAGTATGTAAAAGAAAGGGTTAAATGACTCTCTCTCTCTCTCTCTCTCTCTCTCTCTCTCTCTCTCTCTCTCTCTCTCTCTCTCTCTCTGCTTTTTAACCCTTCATGTCAATGTTTCCGGTCTTTTTTTTTTTCCAGC
>NC_059304.1:18726174-18743674 GCF_017591435.1 Portunus trituberculatus
CGGGAGAAAAAGAATAAATATGAACAAAATTCAGAAGCTGACAATTGTAACAGAGAGATGGAGCAGGAGACATGACGCGCCGTGAATCACTAACGAAGGTCAAAGCAACGCCTGTCACAAGGAAGCACTGGAAGGCATGGCACTGCTGTCCACTGACTCACGCCGCTCTCTCTCTCTCTCTCTCTCTCTCTCTCTCTCTCTCTCTCTCTCTCTCTCTCTCTCTCTCTCTCTCTCTCTCTTTTCAAAATTTCTAAGACTGGGTAACCGTTAGAGAGAGAGAGAGAGAGAGAGAGAGAGAGAGAGAGAGAGAGAGAGAGAGAGAGAGAGAGAGAGAGAGAGAGAGAGAGAGAGAGAGAGAGAGAGAGAGAGAGAGAGAGAGAGAGAGAGAGAGAGAGAGAGAGAGAGAGAGAGAGAGAGATCATAAAACTGACCCATAAACCTACATAAACTAATCTAACCTAACTTAACCCAATTTAACCTAGTCTAACCTAACCTAACCAGCAACGACTGAAGGATTGACAGGACACAACACACACACACACACACACACACACACACACACACACACACACACACACACACACACCATCGTCCTTCATACTTCACTAACCAAGCTTGTGCATCCTTATCTTATTCCAGTGATCCTTAACATTGCGTCCTTATCCTTACCCACGCTCCCCTGTACCCTATTTACTCTTACCCAAAGTCCTTTCACTCGTATAAGAACAAGAAGGTAAGGGGAGCCGCTGTAATCCGTCAGGCATGCACGTGGCAGTTGGTATCCTTTACTATCGTCCTTCCCCGCACCTCTGTAATCTTACCCCAAAATCCTTCAATTGGGTAAGAGTGTAAGAAAGACAGGAAAGCTACAAGAAGTGGTCACAGGGAAACACGTGTGGCGCCAGTCCTTGTTCTACTTACTTCTACCCCTTGTGTTCAACCCCTGCTCACCTCTCCCCGCCTCCGGTAAGCTCACACACCCCTGCACCTCTGCTCAAAACTCGCATAATTATAAGAAAACAATAGAAGATGCAAGAAGTCATCAGTCATACACGTGGTAGTCCCTTTCTTTCTCTCGTGCCCCCTTCCCATCCCTTTACCACGCGTCCCTTCACCTCTGCTCACCCCTGCCCGCCTCCAATAAGCTCAAACACCCCGTAAAGGAGCCACCATCCCCGTGTTTACCCCCGGGGCCACCCAGCGCCTCACACGAGAACAATGGCCACCCGCCGGCGCCAGCGACCGCCCAGTGAAAGGTGTATTATGTCCCCTGCGGATTATCGTGCCCTGCCTTCCCCTCCCCTGCCCTGCCTTGCCCTGCCCTTCCCTGCTCGCCGCACCTGGTTGGTCACTGCGACGCGCCCACACCACCTACTTCTTAGTCAAGCTCTCAGCGGTAAACATCCCGCAGTAGGACTAGAGGCCATAATTCTATTACACTCCTATCCACGCCGCACCTTCACTGCTTTCATAAGGCTCTGATGGAAGTTACATCGAAAGGAGGAGGAGGAGGAGGAGGAGGAGGAGGAGGAGGAGGAGGAGGAGGAGGAGGAGGAGGAGGAGGAGGGGGAGGTGGTGGTGGTGGTGGTGGCAAGGAAATTTCTATGGTTATAGTGGCAGATTAACGCAATATCTTCATCATTAATAGGAGGAAGAGTTTTGAGAATTTGGTTATTCCTCTGTGTGGGTTTTGGATATAGCCGTGAAGAGAGTAAGAGGTTTCAGAATCAGTATGGAATGAGTTCATTTGATACGGAAATTGAAGCTGGCATCGGTTCTTCAGGCGAGTGGTTAATGACTGAAATGGACTGGATTATCAGGGATTTTTGGTCTGTGGGTAACCAAAGGAGGAGGTCTAAGAGGAAATTAGGCACATTTACGGGTAGGCATGATTAGTGGGCGCAGTTAGTAGGTAGATTTTATACAGGGAGTGCCATGTGTAGACCTACTGGCTTTTTGCAGCTTCTGTTTGTAATCTTAATCTCACTTTCTTTCTGTTCCCCACGATTCCTTACTCGACTATTATTAACCCGTTCTGTATCATGACGCGTTTCCATATTCACTCTGCTTACTATTTGCTGATTTTATACAGCTTCAGAAACTCATGTGGGGAATTAGAATAGTGAAGACTCTGGCCATTAATCTTCTGACCTTCACAGACCCTTCCTAATGTCAATAAAGTCGCCTAATCGCACACTAAATTCATGGTAAAAATGCGTCCCAGTTATGAACAGGTTAAATCCAGTTCAGAATTAAGAGCCATGGATTGTATTTCTAATATTGCATTCAGGCACTTACATTCCATAGAAAAAAGCAACTGATCAAGTCCAAAACACTAGTACAAGTAGAGACATTCGTGGTGCACACACAGCACTGTAGAACACAAAGAAACAACGAACAGCATCAGAGAAGACACGCTGGCTGCCCGTTACCAGATTGATCGGCCGCACTGCCCAGTATGCAGCACTGAAACGTGAGCGGTAACAAAGACGAGGACTACGCACACACACACACACACACACACACACACATATAGACCTACTGACCACACAATCACAAGCAATACATTACGAATCACTCAAAAAAACACTAAATAACACGGCAAAACACAAACACAACACATAAACCACCACACCATCGCCCCGTACAAACACACAGGTGACGTCCCACTTCCTCCCTCCTTCTCCTCCCCTAAGCCGCCCCACGCTGCTGTACTTTACCTCCACCTTCCCTTCAGGTGAGTGAGCGGCGCAGGCAGGTAACCTCGGTAATACCTCGTCAGGATGATTCCTCGGCCAACGCATCCTGAGCCACCGCTTTTGTTCCTCTTTATCTCCAATCTTCATCCTTCCCTCTCCTTTTGTCCTCCTCTCCGAAGCCTAATCTGCTGCCCCGCCCCTCCACCTCCCCACATCACCCGCCCTTACTTTGGGTGTAATCCCTCAGCCTGTTTTATACTCATCGACCCAAACGTTGTCTTGTATCACTAAAACACCCTTCTCCTTCTCCTTCTCCTTCTTCCTATCAGCTCCTCCTTACCTCTCTTACTCCTCCACCTCCTCCTTCTTCTCCATATCATCATAGTTCTATCCCTATCAACTCTTAACTTCTCTCATCTTGCTACGACCATAAGGGGAAATGGAAGTATGCTGTACTCACGGGTGTGTCATGTGCACATGTTCCTCGCTATGACTGGATCTGTAAAGGAAGAAAAGGAGCAGTGAGTTTGCAAGCGCGTGGGTCTCCTCTCCGTGGTCAGCAGAGGCCACAGCAAGGGAGCAAGGCAGTTGTGTTGGGTGAATAGTTGGTCCGCTAATACATTGCTTGTGTTGGTTGACTCATTCGTCTCAGTAGGAAAGGAAATGTAGGTGACTGTGTGTGTGTGTGTGTGTGTGTGTGTGTGTGTGTGTGTGTGTGTGTGTGTGTGTAGAAATGATTTGTAGCTTAGTTTTTTTTTCTTTATCTTACTATATATATCTTTTAATAGACCAGTCACATTTTGTATAATTTGTTTGGTGTGGTCAATGAAATGCCTGTCTGTTTATCGATTTGTGTGTGTGTGTGTGTGTGTGTGTGTGTGTGTGTGTGTGTGTGTGTGTGTGTGTGTGTGTGGTGAGGGAGAAAAACCGTGTTTCAAATTAAACCTAAAAATGCGATAGGAGACAGGGAGGGGGAAAAAAGAAGTCAAAGTTTGGAAGCATTCATTTCCTCTGCGTCGACTTTGCGGCGCGCGAGAGAAAACAGGACGGAGGGAGGAAAACCAGTAGTCCAGTACCAAACTCTCCATAATGGCACACACGAGATAACATTGCCCCGTGAAAAGAAAGACATCCATAGGCAATACTAGCAGCGAACACACACACACACACACACACACACACACACTAACTATATCATTGTATGTAACACGTGCGGGGAATACCTCAAGTTAAAAAATAAAGCGGGAATGAAAATAAGATCAAAAGCCTGTATTTTCAAACTGTTAAGATCTCATTAGGATTACTTTCAAAGGTCAAGAAGAGATGATAAGATCGAGTTCACTGATGCAGAACCGTGAGATGAGAAGAGGGAGGCGGGTGAGGCTGCGGGGCCGCGTCAAGTGTGGCTGGGAGGGACACATGGGCTGGGTGCAGTGGTCTTGAAGCAATCAATTACAGGAGTCAGGTTGGCGGTCAGCGAGGTGTTTACACAAAGGGAAGGCGGCGGCGGCAGCAGCGGTGGTGGTGGTGGTGGTGGTGAAGGGGAGAGGTGGTGGGGGAGTGTGACAGACCCCTTGACGCGCCACTACTCTCGCTCTCTGTCCTCTGCCCGCCACGCGCCACTGCCCGACACCGCTCACAATGCCACCACCACTACATTGCTAAATGTTATGTAATTCTTCCAATATTAACTAATATGGTCTGCAACACACACACACACACACGTGTATGTGTGTGTGTGTCTGTACTTCACGGGTGGCTGCCAGTGTCACGATCTCGGAAGCGCAAGTTTTTGCTTTCCGGGGTGGGCGG
The DNA here is from genome assembly GCF_017591435.1 of Portunus trituberculatus. Lineage (NCBI taxonomy): Eukaryota > Metazoa > Arthropoda > Malacostraca > Decapoda > Portunidae > Portunus > Portunus trituberculatus. Next base: position 18,730,686 of record NC_059304.1, read on the forward strand.
CTGGGCGCGGGCGTCATCCCGCCACGCGCCCTCAGCCTGTGGGGGTGAGGGAGTGTTCAGTGTTGTCCTATAGGGTTCACTTGGCCCTGCTAAGTCAGCCCCTTGCTCAGCCCCGTGGCCTCAGCATACTGCCTCACCCAGTCATTGGGTGACCCTTATCTTGCTTCCAGCCTCATCTAATTATTTTGGCTTCTTTATCATTAAATTTACAATAGAGAGATTATAATTGATAAATAAACGATCCTATGTTTATTTTGATGTAGAAATGTTTGTTTACAAGGAAGAGGCGCCACTTGCATCAGTTCTCTCATTGGTCAATACGCCACCACACCCCGCCCTCTATTAGTTGCCAGCCAGGAGTTTCCACAGCTGAATTATCCTAACAAACACCGCAAAAACAGTGGTATTTCCATGAAAGAAAGTTATGACATCACAGAATGAGAGGTTTCTTAATGTTTGCAGTATCCGCACAGTGATGACAGTAACCGAAGTTACTACATAAAGTAATACTACGCCTTATAAAGCTGTTTGGGGGAGGAGCGGGATCTGCGCGCGCACCTGTTACAGTCATCTTTTGAGAGGAGGGACCTGTTCATCCGTTATTTAGTCCCTCAACACTGAGGCGAGCTTTCACATTCAGTTCCCGCGGTGAGGTGGTACCAGTAAGACGTGCCGTGTCTTGTGTACGTGTCACTCCGTGGACATCCACACTTGCCAGTCATGATCAACTTGTTAAACGCGGGCGCCGTACCATTTGGCTACACAAGTGACAAAATAGAGAGTGATTTCCCAGGCTACATCGAGGACTGCATATCTACAGGCATGAGCTGCCACTACGTGCCCGACATGCGAGGTGAGTGAACTCTGCCGTGGTTAGGAAGGCCTCCTGCATGCGAGGAACTTCAAATATTTCCTGACTGTGTGTACCCTCAGCTGAAGTATTAGTTTGTTTATCCACTTAGTTAGGCATACAAGTTAGTTTGAAGTGTGTATAACTATGTAGGATGCGCGGGTTACACTGATGCTGGGATGGCGGGAGCACAAGCCGTGGCCGCACCTGTTGCAACTTGTCTTGACCCTCATGACTGGCGCTCGGCTCATCACGCTTGTTCCCCCCACCATCCAGCGCTGCCATAGTACATTGTAGCACAATGCCTGCAGCATTTACAAGATATTGTGCAGCTTAGGTTCATCCCCTTAGCAAGTTCAAACACGCACTGGGTCATGCAGTACGTGGAGCGGGTTGCGACGCGGCACCGTTACTTGTTGCAAGGACGTTGCCACTTGCCTGACTGGACTGGCATCTCGCGTGATAGCCTCTCTCGGTCAAAGTTTCTCGAACGGCAGCAGGGCGTGTTGCGTCTTAATGTTACAAAGACTATAAATTGTTTATTTTTTATGTTGATTTGGTTAGTTGCGAATGGTGGTGTAGTGATGACTGAGTGTTTGGCACGTTTGTGCAAGTCAAGCTGCAAAGTGATTAGTTATGAAGCTACTTATTTTTCCGGTCTGATTTTTCCACATTTTATTGAATGCATTATACTTTTATGAAGTTTTAATTTTTCCATTGCCTAAATTTTGACGTGAATAACGATATGTATTTATCATCTGACAGTGAACCCCTTGTTATCAATAAGGTTCTTATTTTGAAACACTCTAGGCTTTCATAACTTTCATAAGAAACAAATTATCAATCAGATTCTTTTTCTTAGACGGTGCTGAATTTTTGTCAAGCTGCCACCAGAAGCAATAAAACGACTTAATCGCCAAATCTCACCGCCAGATGAGAGGCATTAAAAAAGTGAGTGCAGTTCAATCATGCTCTAGGTGATATGACTTATCCCGGCGTGGTGATCACAGCTTGACAGAACCCCGACCACTTAACCCTCGTGTTCAACGTAAGGGACTGGAGGAGGATGGTAATGTGTAAACGAAGACTTGACCTGGATGCACCATTTGTCACTGCATGCGTGTGACTTGACATTTGAAGTCGATGATGTCGGTGTATTAAGTAAGTGTGTGTATACAATATCTATCATGTAAGAATGACTAACGTTTATAGTGGTCGAACTGTACGCCTGTTAACCAATCTGTAAGACCTATATGCTACTGATAACTCACTTTAAATAACATTGAGCTTATTGGTGAAAGGAAGGAAAAGCTCTCTGAAGAAACACTTGCTGAATGTGAAGGCTCGTGAGATGAGTGGAGGAGAATGCTTGTGTTTTGTGATTCGACACTAGGTGAAGAATGCATGGGAGTGGTGGGAGTGTGGTAAGGATTGGCGTGTGTTGCAGTGATTGAGGGTGCCAGACTGGTGTTGATCATTGGGATACCAGGACTGGTGTTGAAATGTTACACGTAAAATTCTACGTGATGTGTTGGCTGCCTTTCAAATCTCACTCGAGCAACTGTTCCTCTTATTGTTATGAACTACACGTATTTTCACAAATTTTCTGATCTACATAGAACACAAATGTCATCCACGTATTAAGAGTTAGGATGTTGACTAACTCTGCGGGATACAACCTCCGTACACCATGATGGAGCGCAAGTCTACGGGTGGCGCGTGCAGTCCTTCAGCGTGACCAGCGCCACCTGGCTCGCGCGAAAGGTGATAAGGCGAAGTTGCGTCTCTCCAGTGACAGGTGTAGTGAAAGGGAAAGTAGGTATCTTTGTCAGTGTTGGTGTAGAAGGGTAGGCACACCTGTCCTGAGATGAAGCAATAGTGAATCGACTTAGTGTTACCAGGCTGGTGGCCTCTGGCGTGTTATTTATTTCTCATTAACAATTGGAATATTACCTATTATATATGATAATAAGTCAGCATTCTTCATTGGTGTGGTGAGGTGGTGTGTTGCGTGGTAGTCACCTGGTAGTAAGGCTGCTGCGTGTCTCGGTGGGAGGGCGGCGCGGTCATTAGCCCTGCTCATGGTTGTAACCATCTCCTTAATTGTTTTATTTTATAACCTGTTATTACTATTGCACGACAGTGACGACATGACAGTGAGCGCCGCGGCCAGGTGCGCCGCTAATGCTTCTCTCTCCCTCCCCTTCATGGTTTATGAATCTTGCAAAACTGTTTCCCAATAATTAGCTAAACGTCGCGTCCTGACCTGAGTGTTGCCAGGAACACATATCCTGTGCAGCGCGCCCCCGCCGCCATTTGCCCGGTGGATCTACTGATGCTGAACATCTTTTCATGAGTGTCTACACTTGTTGCATTACAGCATGTACACCTGATATGACTCGCTGGTGCTATCATGTGATTGTCAGGCACATCACATCACCTCATTGACCAACATCACACACGCACGTAGGTATGCCACCCTGATCCTCGTTTCGCCGTAACACCGTGTTAGGAGACGGTAGTGGAAACAGTGTTGAATTCACTGGACAAGATGTTGAGGTATGAGACTACGTTAGGCAAGCATCAAGGAAACCACAACTAACTTCTGTCCATTTTCCCCACCAGGCACCTTTCCGCTTCCCGACGTCATCATCAGCAACACGCCTCCTCCCTCTCCCCTCCGCCGCGCCCGCTCCTGCCACGCCTTCTTCCCTGAGAAGACTGAGACGCTGCCCCCCTCCCCGCTCACTCCCCCTGCCACACCCGGGGCTGTGTTTGATGGTGAGGCCGGAGTGCAGGCGCTGCAGACGGGGCTCGGCCACATCCAGGAGGTGAGGCGACGGCTGCGGGACAACAACTCCCTCAACCCCTTACAACTGCCCCAGCTGTCCTGGCCCCTGCCTGCCCACGCACAGCCGCAATCCAACCGCGGGTCTGTCATGGAAGAAGCAGAGTCTGCCCCGGAGAGGAGAGCCCCGATGAATGAGGCGCGAGGGGCGGGCAGCACGGAGGAGCACCACCACTGGCGGCTGATAGGGGGCGAGCTGAGGATGGTGGCAGACCAGTTTCAGCGGAACAAGTCAAAAGTAAGTATGAATGTGACTCTTCGTCTTGATCCCCTTACAGCCCAGCACTCACCCCACCTTGTCTTCCCCTTCCTCCCAGCACGCGGCAGTGTCCGAGTGGGTGCACGTGTGGGTGGTAGAAGAGGGCGCGTGCACGTGACGGTCACTCTGTGCGGATAATGGCTTCATCTCATTAATTATCGTCCCAGACTATCATGACTGGCTCGGAGGCGTCGAGTCAGGGGGAGTTGGGGGTGGGACGGAAGGCATGCAGAGAGGGAGGGAGGAAGGGTGGGGCTAGGGGAAATGCATAACTCTCACTAACTTTCACTTAGTTCCGCATCCGTGTGGCCTTCACCTTGCTGTGCGGAGTCGCTTTCCCAACCATGCAACCTTGCTTGGTCATGAATGGGTGCCACATCCGTCAGGCGCGTGGTAAGCAGACTGCCGCCCACGACCACACATTAGACAACGCAGGTTGGCCATCTGACGCCGCGATGGTGCCGACACGCGAGCACCGACTTAGCGGGTCAGTGACTCGCTCAGGTAATCGCTCGTTAATCCAGTAATTATAATATGATAACGAGACACACGTGCGCTTGTTAAACCTCCACCACCTGCGCCCTAAACGTCCGCTCATCGACCTGATTAGTTTGGGGCGACATGTTTTAATTCGTAATGATCCTCACGCACTGACATCTGGCTGGGCTTCCTTGATGGGCCGCTGGTGGGGATCAGGCGTCCTAATGAACCCATCAATGTGTGTGTGTGTGTGTGTGTGTGTGTAGGGACTTGGAGTGGAGGTGGGGCAGCAGACTTGGTGTAGTATATATATGTTGTGAGTGCCACATAGTTGTACCTACAGTGTCATGCCTGGCAGCTGCTGCGGAGGCACAATGTGACAGCGAGAGGAAGGCGAGAGACGCTATAATCATGTGCTTTGCCCCTCTTTTCCAACATGAATCACTTAGCGACGCCTATACAGCACCGTAGTTATTCAGTTCTATGTTGGTATAATTCCTGATTTCCTTTATATACAGGCAGTCACTCTGCAGAGGTTGGCACAATCGCAACTTGCTACTGAGTTTTAATGATTGTCTTCTTCTTGCAGGCATCCGGCAAGGGCAGTAGCGAGGCGGCGGCACACACCGTGGTGCCGGCAGTCCTGGGCAGGTGCCTGGCGGCGTCCCTCCTCTGTCTGGTGTGGTGGCGACTCTACAACAAGTTACGCTGATTGGGCGAGGGATGGCGGCGCTTCCCTCGTCATCATCTTGCCCTGTGCGACCTGATCAAGGTCAAGGTCCGGAGGGGCCGGTGTGTCTCCAGGGCCTTTGTGGCCTCCTTCGAAAGCCGTTGTGTCAAAATTTGTCAATGGTGTGTGTTGGGGGGCGGCGGTCGAGATGATGGTGAGGAGCCTCCCCCGCCTCCCTGAGCGCGCTGTTTCTTGGTTCCTGCCACGCAAAATGATCGCCACTTTGTGCACTGCGAGGCCGCAATCCCTAGACCCATGTACAGACCGTCTTGTGAGGGATGCCTTGCTGAGAGATGTGTTTTTTTGCAATTATTATTTTGTTAGAGGTTGTCCAGAAGGTTCTGTTCCAAGTGTGTAGAACAGACGTCAGTAGTTTATGCCTAAAAAATGTTTGGATATTTTTATTTCGGAGTCACGTAGCACAAGCTTTTCTTTCCATGAATGGCACGTGAACAGTTGTACAGATGCTTCGCTCCTCTTTTTGTTTTTCTTTTAGGATAGTTGATGTAGCTGATAAGATTCATATTTTGATAAGTATCGTGTGTAAGACGTCCAAATCTCCCAGACTAACTGTTCCATCCCGTCAAAGTCACACTACACCTCTGCCCGCTGTCTTTCATTATGGAGGAAATCTCTCATAAGACTCGAGGAGAAGAGGAGGTGCACTCGAGCTTCACCAACTTCTCTGTCTGTCTCTTGAAATTCAGAGGATGCAGCGTGGTGCTCTTGCTCCTCCTCCTTGCCTTTGAGTTTGGAAAATAAAGTAACTCGAGAGTTTTCCATGCCAAGCTAATGTGTGAAGGTTTAGGACCGCCTAGTTGTGTTAAGCGCCACGTGTCTGGAGAATGTGAGGGCCAGAAAGGCAATCTTTTTCGGTCTTTGAGGTGTTGTCGCGTAGGCTCAGGTCAGTATATTTTGTATATTTTGACTCTGCGGCGGTGAGTAAGCTTAAGCCAGGAACGGGTGGACGGGACAAGGTGTGTTGAGTTAGGCCAGACCACCACTGCCGCTGCCTCTTGATCTCACTAGCCATTAGTAGACTTTCTTTCCGCTCAGTGCTGGACTACCAGTCTTTCAGGGGAGGAGTCCCGCTCCGCCCCCGTACCATTAAGTGTTTCGCGGGCGTCTGCGCGTCCCAGTTATTGTAAATGTCTTTCAAGGTACGCATTAAGGTCAGTCAAGGGGGCGCTGTCTTCACCTCCTGTAAACTAAGCTCTTTCAGAGGGGCGTCGCTTACTACCTCAGATATAAAGTCTATTTGAGTGGTGAGGCGACTCCCCCGCCCATTAGCCATAAGATTTGAGGAAGGCAGGACTTCTCAGTGAGCCACGAAAAAGGTATTAAAACTATTTGACAAGAAAAAATACAGACACAGCGCGTGGGACCAAAGTTGGAGAGTTAAAAAAAAAAAAAAAAAGAAAGTTTGCAGTTCCATTCTTGAGGCGATCTGTGAAAAGACATCCTGCCTTCTTTTGGTGTAAAAGACAGATTTTATGGTGCTGTACAGAACGACTAGCAATATTCCTTCTATGTACACTGACTGGCAACTCTGATACGAACGAACGAAAAAACAATCAAATAATGTTAATTGTACCTTAAGGAAGCCATACATTCCCTGAAAAAACTCACTTCAAAGCGTAACAGTGACAGCAGTGATGGTGACTGATGAAACAAGGCCGTTCGCATCAGAGTGCCGAGTCTGTGTCACGTTCATCAAAGCTACGTGACGTGATACCTGCGTGGGCCTTAAGGTGGGCTGGCCAGGTGACACCCTATGCCCTGTCAAGCCTCGCCAGCCCATGCCAGGGACCCACGCCCCTCCCAGCGCTGAGGGATATATATTTATTTTTACTCCCGGATGTTTTTTATTATGTTTTCGTTGTTTTCTTTGCTTTTCTCTTCCGTCAGGACATTTACATCTCACGGTAAAGGAATTTGCATGTACGAAATGGTAATTGAAAGGAGGAAAAGTAAAGAATTTAATTTTTATCTTTCATATTGTTACGAATGTGAGGGAAAATTTCTTTTCTTGCTTTTTTTTTTTTTGTGACAGGAAAGCTTGTACCACCAATGATGACTGGCTGTGTGTGTGTGTGTGTGTGTGTGTGTGTGTGTGTGTGTGTGTGTGTGTGTGTGTGAGAGAAAGTCCACAAACTACACATTATTCTGACAAAGGTTGACCAATTAGCTCGCCTTCCTTCACACATAAGCAGTGTGTCTGTCTTTTCTTCGGTTCAGTTAAGGGATAAATTATGTATTGTAGTATCTACTGGAGTGCTCTTGTGAGCTATCTTACGTGTTCTGTGACGCCTTTACACACACACACACACACACACACACACACACACACACACACACACACACACACACACACACACACACACACACACACACACTTCTCTCCCTCGCTGTACTGCTCTGTTCTCTAGTCAGGACACTTCACATTAAAAGACAATTGACCAGGTTATGTATCAAGGGCGTGAGACCCAATGATCTCAAAGAAGCCAAAACGCCGCTCACCAGGAATGCCGGAGCTCTGCATTCCTCTTCCCTTCCCTTCCCACCCGCCCGCTGTCAAAACATACCAGACCGTCAGGCTCATTTGCAGGATCTCAAACAATAAAGTGCAATAAATAAGTAGTTTCATTGCAATAGGACTGGCTGACCGACCAACCAACGCACGGGAGTCTTGATTGATGGATCATGTCATCTATTTTTCACCGACTTGAAACTATTTTCTTGTGTATGTGTTTTGCAATGTTCTCAATTTTTTGTACGATACATTAGGTTATAATGTATAAATAAATCACGCAAGTAGATTCCCCTGAGTTTGTCTGTCATCATGTGGAAAGTGGCGCTGAGAGAGCGAGAGAGAGAGAGAGAGAGGGGAAAGGAGGAAGCTCAGAGATGAAGTCATTTTAACTTATTGTTAAAATGCTCAAAGTAAAAGTTACTCATGTACTCAGGAAGGAGAGAGAGAGAGAGAGAGAAGTGCTTTAAAAAAGTGGAAGGGAAACAGATACAAATGTGTCATGACCATAGAGAAGGATTCAGAAGAGAAACAAAAGGTAAGACTTGATTCTACAATATTGGCATATCATTCCCCAGACAGGTGAGTCGACATGGAAAGTGAAACAACATAGTAAACTAAATTTCATTTATTTCTAACAATGTAATGTCTTTCACGAGGAAGTATAAATATGACGTATTAGTAAGTACAATGTCTTTATGAAAACAACGAGCTGAGATTAGTATATGCGTCTTTGAGCGTATCCAAGCCTAGACCCGAGATTCGCTACAAGGTTTTCTTAAACATTTTGACATTCTAACCACAATTAAGAAGATTCAGCAATTAAAAGTAGGTAGATAGGTAAAGCAATAATTATTAATAAAATACAGGAATGTGGTAAATCAAACAACCTATCTTTTCCTACTCTTTTTTCACCTCTTCTCTTCCCACCCAGTCTCTTCTGACTAGTGGCCTTCTTTTTCACTCTCCTTTGGATAAAAGAAGAGGTGTTCCATCCTCTTTGAACTGACTACAGTGAAAGCTACTGGGGTTTTCATACACACACACACACACACACACACACACACACACACACACACACACAACACACACATTTCATTTTTGCTCTCTCATCACTTATTACAATAGAATTCTCCCAGCAATGACGTAGATATCACATGTTAAGGCACTGGTTGGCAGGCTGAGGTAGGTGGAAGGAGTAGTGGTGACCGCGTTATCTCCCTTTTGGCGGTGACGAACGTAAGTTAATCTGGATGGGTCACATGCACCGGGACACCCTTATCTACAACAACAAACAACATGTCATTACTGCCATGCTACCTGCACTAACCCTACCATTCATTGCTGCTACTACCATTACCACATACACCAATACCACCATTGTTACTACTGTTAGGACTGATGTTGCTACTTCTACTGCCACTACTACTACAACTACTACTATTACTCCTACTACTGTTACTACCATCACCACCACCACCACCACCACCTCTCCTACACGCTGCCATTTCCTTGTGTTCCTATATTGTCACCACTGTCTTGACCTTCCTTCTCCACGAGTGCCGTCTGCATTACTAGTGCCGCTGCTTATTCCGCTACTACTCTTACTTGCTACAACTACGACTACAATTACTTTTACTACTCCTATTACTACTACTTATATACTTCTATTACTACAACAACAGTTATTACTACTACTACTACTACTATAACTATTACTACTATTACTTCTATTACTACCACTACTTCTACTACTATTACAACTATTACTACTACTACTCCTACTTACTTCTACTACTGCTACTTCTACAACAACAACTACTATTACTACTACTACCACTACTACTACTACTACTACTACTACTACTACTACTACTACTACTACAACAACTACTACTATAGCAACAACAACAAAAACTACTATGTACTACTACTACTACTATTACTACTACTACTACTACTACTAGTACTACTACTACTGCTACTAACAATAACAATAATAATAATAATAATAATAATAATAATAATAATAATAATAATAGTAAGGCATCTGACACACATCTTCATCACTTTACCTGCACAACAGTCACTGAGCAGCTCGTCTACTGGCGCAAGACCAATCCTCGCACATACAGGTGGTGGATGAGGCAGTACAGGAGTAAGAGGCAGCAATAGAGGCACCAGCAGGCCACAATTAATATGGCAAGGATGAAGACCTGAGTGTTGTCAGTCTGAGCTGCGTCGGGTGGGAGGTCATCTTGAGGTATAGAAGGCTCTAGCTGCTCATCATTCACTCTCCTCATTCTGACAACTGCCGGCGGTGTATCACTCCTCCTCCTCCCTCTGTAAGACTCCTCATCGTCATTGTATTCATCATCCCGGCCCACCTGCGCCACCACCCCATTGGTCACGGTGCCACGATTGCATCCCATTCCTGAACAAAATGGGATGGCGGTGAAGGTGGTTCCGGTAGTGGCGGTGGCTGTAGTGGTGGCGCTGGTGGTGGTGGCGGCGGTGGGAAGGATGGGAGTGTTGGTTACTGTGGCAGTGATAGCCCAGCGACCTCTGCGTGAGAATAATCAGGTACACACACTAATTACCGATTGTGATTATTATAAGTGACAAAATCTGTACATGTCCAGTGAGCTTCGTCCAAGTTTATCGTACTTATCACACGATTGAAACTCACTCACGGTAGCCTCAATTGTTCCAAGGCACGCAAGCTGCTTAGAGTTTACACTTATCCACTAACACATTTTTTCCTATTCCCAGCGAAGGCTCTTACTTAGACGTCTTTCTCTTACGAGCTGCAGAAGCGAACTGAGTCAACTCGCTTCTTTTGACTGGCGGACCAAACAGGAAAACCTAACGTATCTTGTCCTTTCTCTCATCCTGAGAGATTACTCTTCTTAGTCACATAGGCTGGGTGATAAGCATATCACTATCTGTTCCTCGCTGCACCCTTCTGCTGTTATCATCCCCGTTATCTGCGTCAGTGGATAGGCAAAGATTAAAATGCAACACCTAACACCACTGGATGGACGCCATGCAAGGCTCCTTTACTTGTGTGTATGGTGGAAAGTCTCGTCGTATCCAAGAACCGCAACTTAATTTGACCTATTAAAACATCTATGGCAGACCTATTGAGGCATTATTGTCTCGCAAATATCTTGTAAATATACAATTGGATACACGTAACATTTTGGCACAAGTTGCTGACATCGCCTCTTATAGTTCATAGCAACCCAGAGAACACTGTTAAGTTCATTCATCAAGAAGTTCACTCGCGGCGTCAGGGAGAATCTGGCATCCTCGCCAATACATGAAAATGTTTCCTAGAAGAGGCCACCCACTCACTTGTTATTGCTGGGATGAGTCAAGTGGCGCGTGGTGAGTGGAAGAACAGCAGGACACGAACTTCACAATTAAATTTCTTATTTCTTAAGAGGTGTGACATAGCACGATCATGTCTCAAATGATATAGAGCTGCCTTTAAATAACTTATTAACCCGACCACTCCATCATCTCTCTCTCTCTCTCTCTCTCTCTCTCTCTCTCTCTCTCTCTCTCTCTCTCGTGTTCAATTAGCCAACCATACCCTCAGTTCATAAATTACTTCAACCCCTTAACACTTTTTTTTTTTCTCCATGTTCCGCTTCCTCATTTAAATCACCACGTTGTGCTTCTCTAACCCTTGCCACTAGAATAGCCCACGCTCTTCCTAACCTAACCCAACGTAACGCATCCTCTGTCCAATGTAACCTAACCTAATCTTAATCCTTGCCACCTTCAGCCAAACTTAACCTAACGTCACGCATCTTCTGCCCAATCTAACCTAACCTAAGCTAACGTCACCCTTGTTACTCTATAGTCGAGCTGCCGCCAACTTCTGCTCCCTTTACTTAATGACGGCATTGTCCTGTGTAAGTGCGCCGTCCCCCTCCCCCTCCTTTTGGAAGTGGATGAGACTCATAAAAAAATATATATTCAAATTATGTGAGGGACCCATTAAAACCACTGCGGCGGACGAAGAACATGAGAACGCGGCAAAAAAAAAATAATAATAAAAAGGGGAGATTTGATATTTTGTTTTGTTTTATTTATGGCAGAGAGAGAGAGAGAGAGAGAGAGAGAGAGAGAGAGAGAGAGAGAGAGAGAGAGAGAGAGAGAGAGAGAGAGAGAGAGAGAGAGAGAGAGGGAGTTTATAGTATGTTAACGAAATGGAATTGCAAATACGCAACTTAACACAAAAATTACGAGTACATATCCACACACACACACACACACACACACACACACACACACACACACACACACACACACACTATGCACCATTTATCTTATCATTGGCCTATCTTTTGTCTGTCTGGCAATGTAAACAAGACCCAAGAGTATTAATATATCACCATCATTATAAGGATGACCGAACAATTAATTTAGCCTCACATTACCTAACTCAAACTCAACCTTATTTACCCTAACCTATCCCCGACCAAACCACGGGGTGACAGGGCCAATGAAAAAGATAACTCAAGCATAAACCTATTCTGTATTAACTTTAATCAAACTTAATGTAATCTTTTCTTTGACTTAACCTCTTCAATACTGGGACACATTTTTACCTTGAGATTAGTATACGGTTAGACCATTTCATTGACATTAGGAAGGGTCTATGGAAGGTTAATTGCCACAGTCTTCACTATTTCAATCCCACACATGAATTTCTGAAGCTGTATGAAATCACCAAATAATAAGCAGAATGAATATGAAAACACGTTATGGTATTCAAAGGGTTAACCTAATGTAATTTATCCTAACCTATACATAATCTATACATAACTTATCCTAATCTAACTTACCCTAAACTTAATTAACATGGTAAAACTCTGGAACTCCCTATCCGTTTTTGTATTCCCATCTTCCTATGACCTGAAATCATTTAAGAGGGTTTAAAGACATCCATTCTTCCGGCTGATACTCTCGGACCTGCTCGGAAACTTTTGTTTAACCTTTTTTATTACCTTTGGGGAAATTTCCCATCTTACATAAAACAAAACAAAACAAAACCATCAAATCATTACACAGCAAGAGCGGGAGATGCGAAGCGAGAGTGATTGGGTCGTCAGCTTATATATGGGCCGCTTGTCTCCCTGTCAAGAGGTCTTCAGTGTGCTAATCACGAGGTGCAGAGTGGAGTAACCTCGAGCAGCAATGGAACACCCAACACTACAACAGCTTCCCTGGTAGGTGGTGTTGGTGGTGGTGGTAGGGCGTCAGTGTTTGGGTGTCATG
>NC_059304.1:18748674-18768674 GCF_017591435.1 Portunus trituberculatus
GTGTGTGTGTGTGTGTGTGTGTGTGTGTGTGTGTGTGTGTGTCACGTTTTTAAGGCGTTCAGTTATTTGTTATTACAATACAAGGTTTCTTTTGGGCTTAAAGAATTTTTGGACCATAATATTTTGCATTGTATTAGATTAATCTGAGTGAAGTGTTATGGTCAATAAAAGAGCTGAATTTGAATCTGACTCTATATGTGTGTGTGTGTGTGTGTGTGTGTGTGTGTGTGTGTGTGTGTGTGTGTGTGTGTGTGTGTGTGTGTGTGTGTGTGTGTGTGTGTGTGTGTGCGAGTTCCACAATATGTTTGTAAACTACTTCTCTACTACTACTACTGCTACTACTACTACTACTGTTGCTGCAGCTGCTGCTATCAATACTAATACTGCTGCTGCTGCTGCTGCTGTTACTACTACTACTACTACTACTACTACTACTACTACTACTACTGCTGCTGCTGCTGCTGCTGCTGCTGCTACTACTACTTGTACTTCTACTACTATTACTACTAACACTACTACTACTACTACAGCTTCAACTACTATTACTACTTCTATTCCTACTTCTACTACTACTACTACTTCTACTACAACAACTACTACTACTACTACTACTACTACTACTACTACTATTGAAGTTGTTGCTGTTATGATTATTGGTCTTCTTGTTCCTTTCTTCTTCTTCGTCCTGTTTTTGTTTGTTCTTGTTCCCTCTTAATGTTATCTTAATGGTGATTCTTAACAATCTTCTTCTTTTAATGTTGTTATTGTTGTTTGTGCTGTTGATGTTTTTGTTATTGCTGTTGCTGATGTTTTTGTTATTATTATTATTATTATTATTATTATTATTATTATTATCATCATCATCATCACAGATAGTAGTAGTAGCAATACCACCACCACCATCAACACCAGCAACAGTAGTAGTACTTACAATAGCGGTCCTAATAGTAGTAGTAGTAGTAGTAGTAGTAGTAGTAGTAGTAGTAGTAGTAGTAGTAGTAGTAGTAGGAGTAGTAGTAGTACTTGTAGTTACTGTTGTTATATTTGTTGCATATTTTACCATTATCATCACCACCACCATCACCATCAATGACCATCACCGCTACCATTACCACCGCCGCCGACGCCGCCGCCACTACCACCTCCACCACCACCACGACCACCACTACCACCGTCATGACCACCACTGCCGTCACCTTCACTCCCACCAAATGTCGAGAAGGTTCACCAGATTTATTACACTGAGATGAATAAATGTATGTGTTTCACCATCCCCTCCCACACACACACACACACACACACACACACACACACACACACACACACACACCTGAACACCCCGCAAATTATTCAGGATATTAAGTATGCATGACTGAGTGTATGACAGCCCACCACCACCACCACCACCACCAATACTAATACCTGGAAAAGAGGAAAGGAAAGGAAAGGAATGAAAAAAAGAAAAGAAAGTAAGAAAGGTGATGAAAAGAATGAAAATATATGTAAACGAGATAAAGAAAAAAAAAACACGGAAATTTATGAATGGTATATGTTTCCTGCTTTTCCTCTTTTATCTCACCCTCATTCTCTCTTTCTTATTCGTATCTTTCTTTTCTAATGCTCTTTTTTTCCTCCTCCTCCTCCTCCTCCTCCTCCTCCTCTTCTTCAGATAACGTTCTTTGCGCATGTATAAAATGATTTCTTTTTAATGTACTGTTTCCTTGCGTTATTTTTCGTGAACCGTAATGTCTTGTTGCCTCTAACGTATAGAATCTGTAGTAGTTAGTAGCACAGTCACACAGACAGCCTCGTTGAATCCATACAATAGGGCTCTTGATGTCTGTTCTTTCCTTTGTATTCTTTTGTATTCCTCCTCCTCCTTCGCCTTCTTCTCCTTCTCCTTTTCCTTCTCCTTCTCCTTCTCCTCCTCCTCCTCCTCCTTCTCCTTCTCCTCCTCCTCCTTCTCGTCTTCCTCCTCAGTTTAGATGACAAAAAGTAAATAAGAAAAAATCAGGTACACAAATACACAGAAACAAATGATAAACACATAATATAAAGACAATCAAACAATTAATGGAAGAAAAGAAAGATAAAGAAAACAAAAAAAACATACTTAAAAAATCTCTCTCTCTCTCTCTCTCTCTCTCTCTCTTTCGGTAACTTACTTGTGATGCAAAGACATAGTGGCGCAGTTTCTCCTCCTCCTCCTCCTCCTCCTCCTTCTCCTCCTCCTCCTGCTTCACCTCCTCCACGCCTCCTGAAAGAGAAATAAATGACCAGGTTACCAAAAGGAAAAAAAATGAGAAATTGTAGTATCGGTGAAAATTAATGTCATAGATTTTGTTAAATGTAAGAAGGGAAATCTGGCCAAGAGGAACAAAATCGATTGATCTTAAAATAGATCCACTTAGATGCCAGTTCCAAAAGAGAGAGAGAGAGAGAGAGAGAGAGAGAGAGAGAGAGAGAGAGAGAGAGAGAGAGAGAGAGAGAGAGAGAGAGAGAGAGAGAGAGAGAGAGAGAGAGAGAGGAGAAAAACTAAGAGAGACAGACAAGCTAGATAGATAGATAGAGGAGGAGAGAAACTTAGACGCAGCAGACAGATAGACAGACTGGATAGATAAACAGATAGAGGACAGGAAAAGGGAACCAAGATGCCAGATAGACAAACTGGATGGATAGACAGAGGAAGGGAGATGAGAAAAAACAGGCGACAGACAGATAAAGAGACAGATAGACAGAATGGACAGATAAAGGATGGGAGAAGAGAAAAAGACATGACAGATAGATAAAGAGAGACAGAATGGATAGATAAATAGGTAGACAGAGGAAAAGAAGAAGAGAAAAAAAAAACAGGAAACAGACAGATAAAGAGATAGACAAACTGGATAGATAGATAGATAAAGGATAGGAGATGAGATAAAACAGGCTAGAGACATAAAAAGACATAAACAAACTGGATAGACAGACAGAGGAAGGGAAATAGAGACAATAGAGAAGCAAAAAGACAGATAGATAAAGTAGACACATAAATATATAGAGGAAGGGAACTAAGAGATTAAAAGACACCTAGACAAGCTGGATAGACGAATAGAGGAAAGGAACTTAGAGGTAATACATAAAAAGACAGATAGAAACAGTATGTACATGGAGGGGTGAGGAGGGGGGAAGGGGATGGAGACAGAGTATGATGCAGCTTTCCCCACTCGATCGTAAACCAGGTGAGGAGTTGAGTTGCCGTGTGTCTGGTGCTTCCCAAGGCAATAAACGCCGGCGTAAACTCTCTCCAAGGATGCGGCCTTAATTTGGCTAAAATCTACGAACTCCTCTCTCTCTCTCTCTCTCTCTCTCTCTCTCTCTCTCTCTCTCTCATCTTTGTATAGTTAATCTTTTTCTATCAATTTTTTTTTGAGAACCCCACAACAAATAATACTTTCCACCAACACCGCTTCTCTCTCTCTCTCTCTCTCTCTCTCTCTCTCTCTCTCTCTCTCTCTCTCTGTTTTCCCTTTCTTTCTTTTTTTTTTTTACCTGTATTGCGTCTGTTTTTTATTTTTCTATCTTCTTTTTTCTTCTTTTTTTTGTAGCTCTTTTCTCCCTTCTCTTCTTCTGCTTCCTCATCTTCCCTATTTTCCTTTACAGTTATTTCACTTCATTTTTCTTTCTTAACTATTCCTCTCTCTCTCTCTCTCTCTCTCTCTCTCTCTCTCTCTCTCTCTCTCTCTCTCTCTCTCTCTCTCTCTCTCTCTCTCTTTCCTTATTTTTTTCTCAAGTATTATTCTCCTTCCTTTTCTTCTTCTGTTTCTTTCTCAGCTTTTTTCCTCCTCCTCCTCCTCCTTTTGACAAAGGAAAAGTGAATGAAAGTAAAGAAAAAGTGCCAGACTATCGGCGTGCAAACTACACAAGACTCCGTATGCAGCTTGCATCCATTGACTGGAATATACTGCTGGAAACACCAGATGTAGATAAGACATGGGAGGTGTTTGCTGAATAGATAAATGATACAGCTAAGATGTGTATACCACTAAGAAACAGAAGGAAAATACTAAACACCAAACCGAAATGGTGGAATAATGAAATTAGAAGCTGTCTTCTAGCAAAGAAAGAAGCATACAACAAATACAAATTAACACAGCATAATAATGATAAATTAGAGCATGACAGATTGCGTAGAAAAGCAAAAAAGTTGATAAAAAGCAGCAAAAAATCTGTAGAAGCTCAGATCGCAAACTCCTGTAAAACCAACCCAAAGGAATTTCACAGTTATGTAAAATCCAAAAGAGTCTTAGCCTCAACAATTGGTCCACTCATAACAGAAAACGGAAACCAAATAGATAACGAAGTTGAAATGGCAAACGTCCTAAATAGATTCTTCTCAACAGTCTTCACGACTGAAGATGTCCAAAATAGTCTGCCCATGCCAGAGCCTCAGGCACAAGGCAAAACACTGCCTGACTTCATAGTTACAGAAAATGAAATCCTCACAGTCATGAACAGCATGAACGTAAACAAAACGCCTGGACCAGACAAGATATCACCCAGGCTTCTCAAAGAAGCGAAAAATGAGCTCGTGAAACCACTCACGATTATATTCAATAAAACTTTACAAGCAGGAAAGTCCCCAGGAGTGGAAGCTAGCAAATGTCACGCCCATTTTCAAGAAAGGAAATAAATCACTCCCAGCTAATTACAGACCAATCAGCCTTACTTCAGTAGTGTGCAAGCTGATGGAAACGATAATCAGAGATAAGATTGTCAAATTTTTAGAAGAAAATAAGATCATGAAGGATTCACAACATGGTTTCAGAAACAAGAGATCCTGCTTAACAAACCTACTAGACTTCTTTTATGAAGTTTTTAACTCGTATGACGAGACAAAAGCAGTGGATGTTATTTATCTTGATTTCCAGAAAGCTTTCGACACTGTCCCTCACAAGAGGCTAATCAGCAAAGTAAAAGCTCACGGCATAGCTGGAAATACCCTGAAATGGCTGGAAGACTGGCTCTCTGACAGAAAGCAACGTGTTGTTATAAATGGAAAAGAATCAGAGTGGCACAATGTGAAAAGTGGTGTTCCTCAAGGCTCTGTATTAGGACCAGTTCTTTTCATTGTTTATATTAATGATATTGATGAAGGAATCACTTGTAAAATAAGCAAATTCGCGGACGACACCAAAATAATGAGCAAAGTTACATCAACGTCACAATGGCAAGAACTACAGTGTGACTTAAATAAACTGACACGCTGGGCAGAAAAATGGCAAATGAAATTCAATATAGAAAAGTGTAAAGTCCTACACATTGGAAGTAACAATGTACAAGCAAAATACGTAATGAGTAATGTACCTCTGGCAAGTGCTGAGAATGAAAAAGATCTTGGTGTTGTGGTGTCTAAAGATCTCAAGCCGAGCAAACACTGCACAGAAGCAGTAAAGAATGCAAATAAATTAGTTGGGTTCATTGGAAGAACCTTTGAATTTAAATCAGAAAAAGTTATCCTTACTTTATATAACTCATTGGTGCGTCCTCAGCTTGAATACTGTGTGCAGTTCTGGTCACCATATTACAGAAAAGACATTGAAAAACTGGAAAGGATCCAGCGTAGAGTGACCAAGATGATTCCGAGATTGAGAAACAAGCCGTATGAGGAACGACTGGAAGCATTAAATTTATTCAGCTTAACAAAGCGCAGGATAAGAGGAGACCTAATCGAAGTTTTCAAAATTTTTCAGGGATACAACAACCTTGATGTCAATAAATATTTTACTATTGATCATTCCACCATAACAAGGAATAATGGATTTAAAATTACACCAAAACGCTTTAAAACCCACGAGGCAAAGCACTTTTTCTTTAATAGAATAGTTAACATTTGGAATAAGCTTCCTTCAGAAATAGTAAACAGTACTTCCATTGCATCATTCAAAAACAAAATTGATAAATATTTAAAGAATAACCCCAACAAGCTCTCTTCTTGTCTGAATAATTAAACATGATACTATATTAACTTTCTTATAGATAGATATGTAGAGTTCACCGTAGGGTGAATAATAGAATCTCCTTTCATCCTTTCCTGTGAAAATTCCATGTCAGTTTTTTCATACTGTATGGTACTTTTCCGAGCTATTTTCCATGCCAGCGAATGCTGGAGGGAGTGGTGGGTGGGGAGGAGCCTTCTCCTGTACTGTCCTGTCTCTCTTATCTGTAGCCAGTTAGAAGTAGTTACCAAACAGCCTCGAAAGGACCAACAGGTCTGTTGCTGTTTAGCTTTCCTTTGTATTCCTTTGTATTCCTCCTTCTTCTTCTTCTTCTTCTTCTTCTCTTCTCTTCCTCCTCCTCCTCCTCCTCCTCCTCCTCCTCCTCCTCCTCCTTCTTCTTCTTGTTCTTCTTCTTGTTCTTCTTCTTGTTCTTCTTCTTCTTCTTCCTCCTCCTCCTCCTCCTCCTCCTCCTCCTCCTCCTCCTCCTCCTTCTCTCTTCTTCCTCCTCCTCTTTTCCTCCTTCTCTCCTCCTCCTCTCTTCTTCTTCTTCTTCTTGTTCTTCTTCTTGTTCTTCCTCCTCCTCCTCCTCCTCCTCCTCCTCCTACTATTACTACTACTCTTCCTTCTACTCTTCTTCCTCCTCCTCCTCCTCCTACTACTACTACTACTACTCTTCCTTCTACTCCTCTTCCTCCTCCTCCTCCTCCTCCTCCTCCTCCTCCTGCAGTGACTTCCTTTTGAGCGAGGAAGTGATTCAGCAGAACAATACTAATTAGGTACTCGCTTCTTGCGCGCACACACACACACACACACACACACACACACACACACACACACACACACACACACATTTAATCTATTCTTGCTTTAACATCGAAGGTCAGAGAGAGACAGAGAGATCGGGATTTTACCTTACCAATGACGCATCTCTCCCCTCCCCCCCATCCTATCCAACACACGGTAACTCCCTGCCTTCTTTTCCCATCCACCCTCCCATGCCGTCCCTTCCTCTCTCTCTCTCTCCCATACACCTTAAGAGCTACCCCGTCTTCCCCCTTCTAACCCACACACACTGAATTCCTATTGGTTCCCGTGCCGTCACTTCCGAGCGGGTGGTCACGTGACGCCCCCCGCTGGGATTGAGTGTCGCCGCTTTATGGTCAATTTCGCAAACATCTGCACTTGCATCCATTTGGCGAAGTAAGAGCGGTATTGTTTCTGGGTGAGGCAGGAAGGACGGGGAGTGTGGGTAGTGCGGCGGGAGGGAAGGAGGAGTGTGGGTAGGGAGGCGGGAGGAATGCGGGTGGGGAGGAGTGTGGGTAGGGATTGGGGATTAGAGATAGATATATAGATTGATAGATAGATAGATAGATAGATAGAGAGAGAGAGAGAGAGAGAGAGAGAGAGAGAGAGAGAGAGAGAGAGAGAGAGAGAGAGAGAGAGAGAGAGAGAGAGAGAGAGAGAGAGAGAGAGAGAGTGTGTTACCGAGGAAGAGATTGAATGATTTTTGAGTTAGCAGCACGTGAATGTGTTATTGACCGACTGGAAAGGTGACACACACACACACACACACACACACACACACACACACACACACACACACACACACACACACACACATATAGCAATCATAAGTTTTAATACACCGAGCAAGCGAGCGATAACACAAACACATCAAAAAGTAAATACATACATTCTAAATAGGTAAGCAAGTAAGTATCGAGGCATTTGCTCCCCTAATTCTGGCTGACGGTTTTGGCACTTTTTGAAGTCTTTGGAGAGCCAGCACTCAAGCGGGCCTTTTTCTAACTTTCTTTTTTTTGCCCTTGGCTGGCCCTCTTCCCTACGTAAAAAAAAAATAAATAAATATATAAATAAATAAATAAGTACACGTAGTACATAACATTCATTAATCACGAAACAAGAGTGCAAAAAAGAAAAGCTCAAAATATAATCCACAGGTAGACAAACCATTACTAGCTTACCTGCATGGCGTCAACAAACACACACACACACACACACACATATACAAACATCCATCCATCAAGGTAATGAAAGTAAAATAGCGTTTAATCACATAACTCACCAAACATACCTGCAATTACCCGAGACAACAGCCACTCAGGTATTCACTTGTGACGGAGAGTGGAAGTACATCAGCAGTTTCTTATCGCCAGCTTAACTCACGGCAAGGAGTGGACACTGTGGCCGTAAAGGTGAGTGCGTGCATGATGGGTGAGGTGTTTGAGTGTGGGAGTGTGTAAGAGTGAGTGGAAGACCGAAGTGTGTCATGAATACTGCAGCCAGACGTGACGTGTAATGGAGTGTGAAGCGGGAGGGAGGGAGGAGGGAGAGAGAGAGAGAGAGAGAGAGAGAGAGAGAGAGAGAGAGAGAGAGAGAGAGAGAGAGAGAGAGAGAGAGAGAGAGAGAGAGAGGGAGGGTCAGTAGCGCGTATGATTGAGCAAGACTAAGCCGTGGGACGTGAGAGTTGTTATTCATCGGTGGAAAATGTTGCACAGGTGATTTGTGGTGGTGTGGTCTTGAGTATGTATGGATTAAAGCTGTGTGTGTGTGTGTGTGTGTGTGTGTAATTCACCTCGGTCGCCTGCTGGTCTCTCGAGTTACATCCCGTACCTATTTACTGCTAGGTGAACAGGGCTACACATTAAGAGGCTTGCCCATTTGCCTCGCCGCGCCGGGATTCGAACCCGGCCCTCTCGATTGTGGGTCGAGCGTGCTAACCACTACACTGCTGCAGCTTTTGTACTAATCATGAACGTCCCCTCACCTCGCCAACCTTTTCATCGCCACCTGTTTTCCTTATCTAACCTCTTGAAACCAGTAGGGGGCGTGTTGTCGTTGACCACATGACTGCTACCCGTCTGCCTGTGAACCAGTTCCTACCATTCCCTCTCTTCTAAATCAAAACTTATCAAGGTTATGTCCTTTGCCTAGAGTTCTGTCCTGATTGTTTACTGTGAAACCGCTACTTATATTACCTTTGTTAGTTTCTCTTTTTCATTTAAATACTTCTCTTATTCATATAAATACTTCCATCACGTCACCATGCACCAATTTCTCTAGTGAACGCAGGTTGAGTCGTTTTATCCAATCTTAATGGGAGAGTGTCTCATTTCCTGAATCGTCTTAGTGATCCTCCCCTGTATTACACTACAAGCAGTATCGCGCGCCATCGTCGGCGGCGTTCACCTGCCGGCGCAACCGCTGTGGTTAATAATGAAAGGCTGCATTACATGGAAGTGGAGGTAACTAGTGTCGGTCACCAGTGGCGGCGTGTCAGAAATCTAACTTAACCACTGGCTCAGTCTTATATGTGTGTGCGTGCATGTGTGCGGGCGCGTGTCTTTGCTGACTTGCTCCCTACCCCTCTTCTCACCCTTTCCCTCACATCTTCACCCCCCCCCTTCCCTCCCAAAGGTCCTGCAGGGTTGAGCCTTTCATCCCCGCAGTCTGAGGCGCGCCATAAACTTGTGGCCCAGGTGGTGACGCCTCCGACCACCGTTTTTTTACGACATGCTTTAGGGGCACAGACGGGGCGCGGAGTGAGGGTGGGGAGGGAACAGAAGGGTTGTAGGAGCCCTGGGGGAGGAGGATGTGTGTTGAGCATTGAAGGAGAGAGGAAAAGCAGGAAGGAGGCGTGTGAAGTATTATGGAAGAGAAGAGGACAGTGGAGCATCGGAGGAGGGAGTGAGAGGGTTATGGGGTAATGTAGAGGGGAGGAAAAGGATCATGAAACAATGGAAATGGGGGCAAAATACTAGTGGAGCATTGGAGGGAGTAAAATGAGAAGTTGTGGAGCATTGTGGAAGGGAAAAATATACTCATAAAGCATTGGAGGGAGTGAGAGTGCTGTGGAATATCAAGGAAGGAAGGAAAAATCTTGTCGATCATTGGGGAAGAGAGGAAGAGACATTTTAATCCTTTCACTGTTGAAACACACTTTTATCATGAATTATTAGTGAGATTAGACGATACTATTGACATCAGGAAGCGTCTATGGAGGTCAGAAGATTAATGGCCAGAGTCTTCACTATTTTAATCCTCACATAAGTTTCTGAAGCTGTATAAAATCACCAAATAGTAAGGAGAATGAATATGAAAACGCGTCATAGTACTGAAAGGGTCAAACATCGAGAAAAGGAGGAAGAGAGAAAAGGAGGAAGGAGGAAAGGAGGAAGAAAGAAGAAGGAAAGGAGGAAGAAAGGATGGGAGGACGAGAGTTCTGGAGCACTGGGGAAAAGGGATGGAAGGACGAGACTTGTGGGTCAAAGAGAGGAAAGAGAAGAGGGGGAAGGACACATTGGTAGAAGTAAAGAAAACAGGAAACAGGATTGGTTCAGGGTGGGGGGGGAGCGAGGGAGAGGAGAAGGTGGGAGTGAGAGACTGGCCTGCTGTGTTCCTGAAGGCGTCGTGAAAAGTGATACTCCAACTTCCCGTTCTCGTTGTTTCCGTTTTTATTATTGACCTATGAGTGGGCTGCGTTTGGTTTTCCCATTTTCCATCAAGATTTATGGATTACTATTAAATTTTTATGTACGGAACCCGAAAAAACTTGCGCCTTACTCCCTTCCACCCACTTGAAGGAAAGGTGTGAGGAGGAGGAGGAGGAGGAGGAGGAGGAGGAGGAGGAGGAGGAGGAGGAGGAGGAGGAGGAGGAGGAGGAGGAGGAGGAAAAGGAGCGTTTGAATTGCATGCGTAAATATAAACCCGAATGACAAATACATAAACATAGAACATAAACTGGAAATAAACTACTAGACTTTCTTTTCTTTTCTTTTCATTGTAAGGGGAAGGGATTTTCGTCTCCACACATCCGCAAAAAAAAAAAAAAAAAAAAAAAAAAAAAAAAATGGAGGGCGGGGAAAACTAAACCTTTGTCATATGGCGAGTCTGCAGTAGTCGTGCCCGCAGCCTGGGAGCCGCCGCAGCCCCGACCCTCGTTTTCTTTGGCGCAGCTGGGCGGGACACTCACTCGGGCAGTCTCAACTCCGTAATGAGGTAAGGACAACTCGTAAAACCGTGGAACAAGAGAGAGAGAGAGAGAGAGAGAGAGAGAGAGAGAGAGAAGGGACGCTACATCTTCCATAGTTTAATCGATGTAGAGAAACGTCATGAACCACGTCCCTTCTTAATTCTTCTGTAATTTGTGGATACTTTCTCTGATAACGCTCTTCATTGCTTCTCTCTGTTTAGCATGTCTTCTGCTTCCCCTTAGTGGTTCAATCTTTTCCAACACTCCCGGTCTTGTTTTGTGCCTTCGTCAGTCACACACCTATCACCAGCATATCTTTTGTCACTGCACCCACAAACCTTCTTCTGTTCCACCTCCCTCTCTTTCTCAAGTCTAGAGTGTAAGTGATCCAAAATTCAGCTCTACCTTAATGCTTTAGCTGTGACAGTAAAGCTACACTATCTGAAAAGTGAAAAAATAAAAGAAAAGAAAAAAAATTCTAGTTTACGAAAGAGATAAAAATTTGCCACGTACTAGTTGCCTTCCGCGGAACAGACGGAAAGACAGACAGTGTGATGGAGGAAAGAAATTATCTTATGACTTGCAAAGGATGAGAAGCAACAGAGTATAATGCAATGGGCAGAAACAATTGGATACGTCTTGTACATGTCGCTAACCCATCACTCTAAGGAAACAGCGAAAGGAGAGGAGGATGTGAGGGACAGAAACAAACAGAAACAAGCAGAGGAGACGTGTGCAATCATAGCTCTAACTTGTGACTCGCAGAAAAAAAAAAGAAAAGAAACGGCGCCAGGAAGGAGACACGCGAAGAGGCACAGGCAGAATGGACGTGACGCGTGTGGTGAGCCTGCCAGGTGGACACTGCGTAATTATTGTCCCCTAAATTGCATATGGGAAAAGCGACCTGGCACAAAATCAATGGGTAATAGCGTGTGTGTGTGTGTGTGTGTGTGTGTGTGTGTGTGTGTGTGTGTGTGTGTGTGTGTGTGTGTGTGTTTGTTTTTTCCTGGTGGCCATTCGTCAACCTTGCTTACAGAAAGAGTCACAAAACAAAGTAACAAAGTAAATCTGTATGTAAGTGGTTCTGTCAGTGAGTGAGCGAGTGTGAGTGAGTGAATGAGTGAGAGGAGAAAACAAAGAACTAAGAATGGTTTGGACTGGGAAAAAGAAAGAAAAATAAGAGAAAAATTATTGCAAAATTGGAGGAAATAAAATATAAAAGAAACAAAATGCAATACTAAGAGAACAGCTGGAAATGGAGAGGGAAAGATGAAAAGATAAAAAAACAAATGAAAAGGGAAAGCACCGAAAAAAAAAAAAAGTAGAGAAAATATAAAAAACATATAACTTCAAAAAAAGGATTGATGGGGAAGGAAAGGACCAGAAATGACCTGAAATGAATTGGAAAAAAATATACAAAATATAATAAAAAAAAAAGACAACAGAAATACTAAAGAAGAACAGCAAAGAAAGAAAAGGTAAAAAAAAAAAAAAAAAAAAAAAAAAAAAAGGCTAAGGACGATGAAACTAAACATAGATATAACAAAGCATCATAAAAAAGATAAATTAGAAAGAATAAAACAAAACAGAAAAAAAGAAAGACGTGAGGGAAAATAATATCCCAAAAAAATAAATACCAAAGCAAAAAAGAGAAAAAAGACTAAAACAGAACAAAACACAATAAAAAAAAACAGCACAAGAAAAAGAAAACGACCAAATGGCACACGAAAAAATCACAAAGGAATAAAAAAAAAAAAAAGATAGACGAAGCAAGGAAAAAAAAATATGCAGGGTAAAAAAAAATAATAAATAAATAAAAATGGAAAAAAGGAAAAGGACTGGAATGAAGTAAAACTACACTGAAACCCCCTGGACTTCACTGGAATGGACCTGCCAACATGGTAGGAAAGGGACGCTCGACCTTCCACCAGTCAGTCAGTTGGTCAGCTTTCCGCGCCGCTAAGATGCAGACGCGGCCACGGAGAAGTTATGGATCGAAAATGCTTGTCGGATGCTGACTCTCCCCTGGGTGTCAAGTCAATCCCACCACTGCCACCATTTGAAGGAACAGTAATCCCTAATAATCGGTAGTTAGTTCCGAAATTCCTTCTCTCTCTCTCTCTCTCTCTCTCTCTCTCTCTCTCTCTCTCTCTCTCTCTCTCTCTCTCTCTCTCTCGGATGCCTCCTTATTCTTTCTTGTCATTATTTTCTCTCGGTTTTCTTTTTTTTCTTTGATTCTTCTTTTCTTCTTCTCTTTCTCCTCTATTTTCTTTTATTTCTACTTTTTCTCATATTCTTCCCCTTTTTTCTTCTCTTCTTTTCTCTATTTTCCTTTTCTTTTTTCTTGTCTAATTCTTCCTCCTCCTCCTTTTTCGCTCTCTTTCTTCTTCCTTTCCTTTTCTCATTTTTCATCTTCTACTACTTTTACTTTTTTTCTTGTTCTTGTTGTTCTTCTCTTTCTCTTCCTCCTTTCTTCTCTACTAATTTGTCATTTTTCTTTCCTTCTTTCTCCTTTTGTTTTCTGAGCTGTATAAAATCGCCAAATAGTAACCAGAATGAATATGGAAACGCATCATGGTAGCGAAGGGCTTAATGGTATTTTCACTGAGTAATACAAACAAATAGTTACAACAGAGAAAATTTGAATAGATTCCTAGTTTTCCAGTTCCCTTCCCTCTTCTTTTCTTCACACACACACACACACACAAACACGAGAGAGAGAGAGAGAGAGAGAGAGAGAGAGAGAGAGAGAGAGAGAGAGAGAGAGAGAGAGAGAGAGAGAGAGAGAGAGAGAGAGAGAGAGAGAGAGAGAGAGAGAGAGAGAGAGAGAGAGAGAGAGAGAGAGAGAGAGAGAGAGAGAGAGAGAGAGAGAGAGAGAGAGAGAGAGAGAGAGAGAGAGAGAGAGAGAGAGAGAGAGAGAGAGAGAGAGAGAGAGAGAGAGAGAGAGAGAGAGAGAGAGAGAGAGAGAGAGAGAGAGAGAGAGAGAGAGAGAGAGAGAGAGAGAGAGAGAGAGAGAGAGAGAGAGAGAGAGAGAGAGAGAGAGAGAGAGAGAGAGAGAGAGAGAGAGAGAGAGAGAGAGAGAGAGAGAGAGAGAGAGAGAGAGAGAGAGAGAGAGAGAGAGAGAGAGAGAGAGAGAGAGAGAGAGAGAGAGAGAGAGAGAGAGAGAGAGAGAGAGAGAACAAGACCCCTCCCATAAGCTGCTTCACAGAATAGTCTCATTTGGTGTCGCGTCGCTGCTACACATTTTTTATGATGTACCGAACGAGGCGATCCAGGCAATATTCCCCTTTATAATGCTAAGCCCAGGCGTCTTCATACCGATGTCAAGTGCTCATCACCCAGCCCGCCGCGAGGAAACGATACCCTGTCCCCTGCACCCTTTGTTCCGCGGCGCCAGGTGTTCCAATGTTACTACGGCAGCGATGGAGGCGAGTAGGAAGAGAGTAATATTGACCCTGTGCTCTGAATTACTCTGTTCCTTCACTAGTACTGTCTTATAAGGTCTGAGAAGTGATTTAACCCCTTCAATTCCATGACGTGCTTTCATATTCATTCTAGTTTTACTATGCCCGCACACGAGCAACTTTTTATTGCAAGTTGTCACAACAAAAAATTGTCGCAATTAAAAAATTGTCGCAACGAAAAGTTGTCGGCAAGGTACATCCGCACACGAGCCACGCGATGGCGACAACTATTGTTTAGTCTCATCATGGATGCCGTGGAGGTAGCAGCCTGTGCACTCCTGCTCAGGAGGAGACGAAAAAAGAAGCCAAGAAATCACTGGGTACACCCCGTAGTCAGTCAGCGATTACTACGTGGAGCATTCCACACATTGTTTGAGGACTTAAAAGGGTACCCTGATAAATTTTTTAATTACTTTAGGATGTCACAGGAAACCTTTGGTCATCTAATCACATTAACTGGGCCCCTTATAGCACACCAGGACACCAACATGAGGAAGTGTGTGCCAGTAGAGGAAAGGCTGGCTGTAACATTTCCTTCAGCTGGAAATCATAAAGAGGTGGTCTCTTCTCTACCTCTGTTATGAGTGTTTCGCAGTCAAATACCTCTTTTATTACAGACATGATAGCTACCAGATCCTCTCACCACTGAAATCTGAAAGACAATGAAGGGGCAAGGCAGCAACAGGCTGGGTGGTGGCGACAACGGAAAGTTGCTCGTGTGCGGGCTCACATTTAAAATAACGTTTTCTATCGCCGGCCACAGTTGCCAACAATAGTTGTGTTGTCCGAGAAATTGACCCGAGCGCAACTCCCTCTCAATTTTTTTTTTGTCGCCTCAGGAAAAGTTGTCCATGTGCGGGCTACCATAGCGATGTGTGTGTTCTATATTTGACAATTTTTTGGTTGTGACAACTCACAATAAAAAGTTGCTCGTGTGCGGGCAGCCTAAAGGCGATAAAATGTAACACGGATCACTTCTGTTTCTTTTCGACCCCCACTTAGCTGCCTCGAACCCCCACCACCGTCTTTTACTTCTCCCCCCCCCCTCTCTCTCTCTCTCTCCCCCTCTCTTTCCCCTCTCTCCTCTCCCTTTTTGGTACTTTTTGCCCCTGACATGCTAATGAATTGGTCGCGAGGTGCTCCGGCCGGGTTCTTTCTCTCTCTCTGTTTTTATGGCGGAGTTAATGGGTGTGCGTTCGAAGCTTCGCGGCGTTCGAGACTTTATGTTCAAACGGCCTGAGTTACGGGAATGCCACTAAGAGACGAAGCAGGAAGAGGAGGAGGAGGAGGAGGAGGAGGAGGATGGGAGCAGGGGGTAGTAAAAGGAGAGTTAAGGGAGGAGGAGAAATAAAGATGTTGTAATAAGAGGAATATGAATAATAATCGCAATAACAATAACAACAGGAACAATAATGATACTGCACCAAGAATTACTACTATTTATGCTGCTGCTGCTGCTACTACCACTACTATTATTACTACTACTGCTACTACTACTACTACTACTACTACTACTACTACCACCACTACTACTACCACTACTTCTACTGCCACTACTACTACTACCACTAATACTACTGTTAATGCTACAATTACTACAACAACAACAACAACAACAACAACAACAACTACTACTACTACTACTACTACTACTACTACTACTACTACTACTACTACACCTACTACTTCTAAAAACAACAACAAAAACAACAACAGGAACATAACCACATCCACTTTTTCACTATCACAAAGAACAACAAAAACAACAAATACTAATAATAACAATAGTAATGATGATAATAATAATAATAATAATAAAATAATAATAATAACAATAATAATAATAATAATAATAATAATAATAATAATAATAATAATAAGAAGAAGAAAAGTGATGAACAAGAAACAACAACAACAACAACAACAACAACAACAACAAGGGAAAGAGACAAAATAAAACAAAACAGCAACTTGTAAAGAAGAAGAAAAAAAAAAAAAAAATAAGATAAAAACGAGAGAGAGAGAGAGAGAGAGAGAGAGAGAGAGAGAGAGAGAGAGAGAGAGAGAGAGAGAGTTACTGATAAACGACTTCGTATTTTGAAGAGTGAAAGGAAATCATTGGAAAAGATACAGATAAAGAAAGGAAGAGAGGAGAAACACAGAAAAAGAAGACGATAAGAATAAGAATGAAGAGGATAAGATAAATGAGCAACAATAAAATAATTGATAAAAAAAAAGAAGAGAAACGAGATGATAAAGATGCCAATAAGAAGATAACAGAAATTGATGGAAATAATGAAGACAAATTAAAAGAAAAGAAAAGAAAAGAAAGAAATAAGGGAGATAAAGATGACAATAGCAGATTAGAATAACAAGAATACTGATAAAAGGAAATGGGAAATAAAGGAAAAAAAAATCGTAGTGAATGAAGAAAGCAAAATAAAGAAAAGATGAAAACATGACAACACAAAAAAAACACGTAGAAAAAAAAAAGAAATGAAGAATAAATGATAACTAATAAACAAAAATTACTGATAAAAGGAAATGAAAAAAGAAAGAAGAAAAGAATCGTAGTGGATGAAAAAAAGAAAAGAAAAGAAAGATGAAAACATAACATGAAAAAAAAACAGAAAAGGAAAACAAAGAACAAGAAGAATGAAGAACTAAAAGAACTAAAGAAACCAGAAAAATTAAACTGTCCATAACAAAAAAAAAAAAAAAAAAATAAAATAATAAATAAAATAAATGTAAGTTAGAAAACAAATAATAACAAAAAAAGAGAAAAAAAACGAAAGAATAAAGGAACAGAAAACGGAAAGGGGTGGTCACATCAAGAGGAGACAATTAAGAACTAACATGCTAAGTGAGTCTTGAATCTAGGAACTCTCTCTCTCTCTCTCTCTCTCTCTCTCTCTCTCTCTCTCTCTGCCTTTCTATATCTATCATTTAATCTCATCATCATGTCCTTTATCACCGCCGATTCTCTCTCTCTCTCTCTCTCTCTCTCTCTCTCTCTCTCTCTCTCTCTCTCTCTCTCTCTCTCTCTCTCTATCATTTAATCTCATCATCATGTCCTTTATCTCGCCGATCATCTCTCTCTCTCTCTCTCTCTCTCTCTCTCTCTCTCTCTCACACACACACACACACACAAAGACACACATACACATAATAGTAGTCAAGAAATTCAGTTGGGCTGGAAACAGGACAATATTTGGCTGAAAACTAGACAACTGGAGAGGATATGAGGTGAAAAGGACACGACTGACTTGAAACAGGATGACTGGAAAGAAATCAGTGGGACAAAATTGGGCTAGAGAGAAAAGGATCGTGGTGGGATGATTGGGGTGATGGGGTGGTGGGGTCCTGGTGGGGAAGTTCTAGTCGGGGCGCTGCATGGGTGGGAGTGACTGGAGGGGGTGTGCTTTGGCGTTGGGGCGTCATATGGGTGAGGTTTATGATACAGTTACGATCGGCCATCTCACCATGCCGGCCGATAAGACGCGAAGTTACGCCCAGGTTGTCATGGATAGGGTAAAGGAATGGCGAAAGATGCGTGTCAGGGTTCCTAGAGCGGCGTGGTAAGGGTGTGGGAGCCAAGGCGCGTGTGTGGGGGCGTGGCCCTTATCGTTGTGGAGTCGCAGGTCGGTCTTGCACGCACACATTTCCGCTATTACGACTTTGGTTCATTCATCGCGACACATTCCCGCTGCCTCTTCCTTGTGCCTCCTCCTCCTCATCATCCTGATACCTCTCACTTCTTTCTTATGCTCCTTTTGATTTCCTCGTTTCTGCCCCCCCCTCCTCCTCCTCCTCCTCCTCCTCCTCCTCTTCCTCCTCCTCCTCCTCCTCCTCGAACAACTCCATTTGATAGCTCCTCTTCTTACTTCTTTCTAATGTTCTCATCGTTTCCTCCTCCTCCTCCTCTTCTATCTCTCTCTCTCTCTCTCTCTCTCTCTCTCTCTCTCCCCTAACCAACACAAGACACACGAGGAAAGAAATTAAGAAAACAATGAAGGAGTTGAAATCCAAAGAAACTAAGCTTACTCATCACTAAACTTGTATTTGTGATTCCTTTTCCTCTACCTTACATCATCACTAACATGCTACAACTCCTCCTCCTCCTCCTCCTCCTCCTCCTGCTCTTCCTCTTCCTCCTTCTCCTCTTCTTTTTCTTCTTGCTCCTCGTCGTCTTGTTCAAGCCATCAGAGGGTACCAAGCACTAAAAATCCGGTTGTTGGATGCGATTTAATGCTCCAATAATGCGAGTGGGGAAGGTTAAGAGGCCACTAAAGCAATCTTGGCAAATAAACGTAGTGGCAACCTTTCTCTTCCTCGGTTTTTTCCCTTGTCTTCCCTTCTCTTGCCTTGCCTTGCCTCGCTTTGCCTTGTTTTGTCTTGCCTTGCCTTCCCTGCCCTTCTCTTGCCTTGCCTTGCCTTGCCTTGCCTTGCTTTGCTTTATTTTGCATTGCCTTCCCTTGCCTCGCCTCGCCTTGCCATGCTTTGATTTGTCTTGCCTTGCCTTGTTTTGTTTTTCCTTGCCTTGTCCTGCCTTGCCTTCCCTTCTCTTGCCTTGCCTTGCCTTGCCTTGACTTGCTTCGCCTTGCCTTGCCTCATTTTGTCTTCCTACCTTTTTCCTTCAAGTCACTCTTCCTCATTCTCCCTCTTCTCCCATCCTCCACAATTTACCTCCCTATCTTCTCTTCCTTCCTTCCTTTCTTTAATTCTTCCTTCCTTATTTTCTTTTTTCCTTCCCTCCTCCTCATGACAAAATGCCAAACACTAACTTACAAAGAGAGAGAGAGAGAGAGAGAGAGAGAGAGAGAGAGAGAGAGAGAGAGAGAGAGAGAGAGAGAGAGAGAGAGAGAGAGAGAGAGAGAGAGAGAGAGAGAGAGAGAGAGTTGATGAGATAAATATTCCACCCACTCCATCCATCCTTTCTCTCTCTCTCTCTCTCTCTCTCTCTCTCTCTCTCTCTCTCTAGCAATCTGGAGTCTCATTTCCTTCCCTCTCGGGCACTTAAATGTGTAGTAAACGTATTCATCTCTTACGTAGTGTGTGTGTGTGTGTGTGTGTGTGTGTGTGTGTGTGTGTGTGTGTGTGTGTTCTGCTATCCCATCTGTGTGTGTGTGTGTATTAAGCAGATAGACAAAATTATCAATGTTACATGAGAGAGAGAGATGAGAGAGAGAGAGAGAGAGAGAGAGAGAGAGAGAGAGAGAGAGAGAGAGAGAGAGAGAGAGAGAGAGAGAGAGAGAGAGAGAGAGAGAGAGAGAGAGAGAGAGAGAGAGAGAGAGAGAGGAAACTGGCCAAGATATATAAAAAAAAAAAAAAGTTCAGTTATTTACCAGTCCCTTGCAGGTCAAAGAGTCAGCCGAAATAAAGGAGAAAAATGCCTTGAAACCTCCCTCTTAAAAGCAGTCAAGTAGTAGGAATATGGAAATGCAGAAGCAAGGAGAGAGAGTTCCAAAGTTTACCAGAGAAAGGTATGAGTGATTGAGAGTACCGGTTTCTTGCATTTGAGAGCACACGACTCTTGAAAGTTGTGGTGAATTCAGGTATGTGTACTAT
>NC_059304.1:18773674-18776174 GCF_017591435.1 Portunus trituberculatus
GGAGGAGGAGGAGGAGGAGGAGGAGGAGGAGGAGGAGGAGGAGGAGGAGGGGGAGGGGGAGGAGGGGGAGAAGGAGGAGGAGGAGGAGAAAAAAGAAAAAGAAAAAGAAGAAATGAAAAAAGAGGAGGAGGAGGAGGAGGAGGAGGAGGAACTACAGTGCTTACATATCAAAAATTCTGTTCCATTGTTCATACCCAACCCGTTCAGGCCAAGGCCTCCCTTTCCAACACGCCCCCGCCCACCATTCCCAGAAGCAGGCACACAGGGGCGGGAGAGGTGAGGGAAAGAAGCAGGGGAAGGAGAGGAGCAGGGAGGAGCTGGGTAAGGAGTAAAGGAAGTGGTGGGAGAGAAAGAACTGAGCGTGTTTCAAATTCTTCAGTTCTCCCTTCAAGCTCCTCCTCTTGTTTTGTTTCCTTTCTCGTCTTACTTTGTGTGGGTGGATAGCTCGCTTTTGTGGGCGTTTGGTACCTACTGTTTGGTGTTTACTGGTACTGCAAGGCAACTGTGCGTCACCTAGGACTGATTGTTTTCCTCCTACACCCCTTTTCATGCCGCAATCTTATCCTGTTTATTCATTTATTTATTTTATTTTTTTTGTGTGTGTGGGTGTCTTGCTTTCATGACGTTCGTTTCTTCTTATCAGGCGTGGTTACGACAAACACGTCACTCACCCACACTCACTTTAACCTTTCAACACGATGGTGCGTATTTTGCTTCACCGGAGCGTTTAAGAGGCGTTACTTTCTCGTGCAGGTTCATCTTCCCTCCACTCTGACCTTCGTTTCTTCTCATAAGGCTTGGTTACAACAGCTTCGTTATTTTCCAGTGGACGCTTACCTTGTCTCCTCTGACCTTCGTTTCTTTTCATAAGGCTTGGTTATAACAGCTAAGTCAATCCATGTACGCTCATCTTTCCTCCACTCTGACCTTTGTTTCTCTCATAATGCATGGTTACAAGTCACTCACCCACCTCACCTCACCTCACCTTCACTCTACTTCACTGCTGAATACCAAGGGGTATCTAACACTTCCTGAATGCAGATACGTAGAAATGCCTTCTTGGTGGTGATTCTTTTATACGGCACGTCAATGCATCACTCTATTTGTTAGTTTGTGGAAGCTTTGAAGATCTACTGCGGTTTTAATAGAAGTGGCGGCCGTCTGACAAGGAGGGAGTCAACACCTTCAGCAGCGCGATAAATAAACAACAAAGAAAGGATAAATCAGGTAATATAGAATAAGTAAATCAATGAATACAATAAAGAAAATGAATAAAAGAAAATTAATAATGAAAATGAATCCATAACACACCAAACAAATAATCTCTATAACCTATGGAAAACAACAACATCATCGTCATCATCATCATCATTATCATCATCATCATCATCATCATCATCATCATCGCCATCATCAACAATAACAACAACAACAACAACAACAGAGAACCAAAATCTTCCAAAGCACAAGTGGGCAAGACACACAGAAACACAGACACACACAGACACTCAGTCATACACACACACACACACACACACACACACAGAGACACACAGACAGACATACACACAAACACATAGACAGGCAAAAGAACGAAAGGAGGATACAAAACTAACTACACGGAACAAGGCATGAGATAGAGAGAGAGAGAGAGAGAGAGAGAGAGAGAGAGAGAGAGAGAGAGAGAGAGAGAGAGAGAGAGAGAGAGAGAGAGAGAGAGAGAGAGAGAGAAATATACCAACAAGTCTTTATCACATCGTACCAAACATGATGCACTTCCTCTCTCTTTCTCTTCCCTCTCAGCAAACAAGGCACCGGATCACAAATAAGACCACTTCAACTCCCAATCTCAACTCCTCAACCCCCAAACTCAACCCCACCCAACCCCTGAAGCAACACCCCTTCCCAACGCACACACACACACGCGCGCACCAACACCAGGAGGCATAGTTGGCACAGTTGCGTTCTTGTTAATTCCAGTTTTACACATGTTTTATGCACCAATTAAGTAGTGGACGTGAATATTGGGGGAAAGAACGATAGAGAAAGAAGGGAGTGGGTTCAGGGTGGGTTTTGTGGGGATGGGGGGGGAAGGTTTAAACACGTCCGTAGAATGAAGAAGGCAGAGGAGGAAGGTGAGTAAAGGGAGAGGAAGAGATGTTAAGACAGAGAGGAGGAGTAAAAGGAAGGCACAGTGAAACGAGAGAGGGAATAATAGGAAGGGAGAAGGAGGGAAGGGAAAAAATAAGGTCAAAGGAGAGAATTAAAAAAGGAGGAGGAGGAGGAGGAGGAGGACAAGGAAAAATAAACAGTAAACTTACGAAAGCAAAACCAAAAAACGAAGACTATATATTTGTGTTGTTCTTCCTATATTTTCCTAATTCATTATATCTTTAACGAACACACACACACACACACACACACACACGGCCCGGTAGCTCAGTGGTTAGAGCGCTGGTTTCACAAGCCAGATGACCGGGGTTCGATTCCCCGGCCGGGT
>NC_059304.1:18781174-18786174 GCF_017591435.1 Portunus trituberculatus
GAAATGAAGAGGGAATGGATCCGAGAGTGTGTGTGTGTGTGTGTGTGTGTGTGTGTGTGTGTGTGTGTGTGTGTGTGTGTGTGTGTGTGTGTGTAATAATCTATTTATTTCTACATTCTCCATTTTTGTATATCATTCAATATTTTTTCACCAGTACAATTTTTACAGAGAGAGAGAGAGAGAGAGAGAGAGAGAGAGAGAGAGAGAGAGAGAGAGAGAGAGAGAGAGAGAGAGAGAGAGAGAGAGAGAGAGAGAGAGAGAGAGAGAGAGAGAGAGAGAGAGAGAGAGAGAGAGAGAGAGAGAGAGAGAGAGAGAGAGAGAGAGAGAGAGAGAGAGTGTTTTTGAGATGTTTTGAGATATTTTGGGGTGTTTTGAGGTATTTTAAGGATGTTTTATAATGTTTAAGAGTGTTTTTGTGGGGTTTATATACTTTTTAAAGGTTTAAAGTATTTTTAGGGTGTTTTAGCGTGCTTTAGGTGTTTTAGTGTGTCTTGTGGTATTTTAAGGGTGTTTTTTTAGTTATAGGCATTTTTAAGGTTTTAGAATGCTTTTGGGGTGTTTTAAGGGTGTTTTAGAGAGAGAGAGAGAGAGAGAGAGAGAGAGAGAGAGAGAGAGAGAGAGAGAGGAGCCCCTGATTAGCAAAAAGACGACTCCCTACCCTCACCACTCCACACAATCTAATTAACCAACTTTATTTCTCGATTTCTTATTTATTTGCACAAAAACCCTAAACTCGTTAAGCATGTAATTGGGTTCCTAGGAATTACCAGTGAAGTGAATCCTCGCGTTGAAGCCCTTCCCTTGCACCCCTCAGCCTTTCTTGTGAAGCCTTACACACTCACTCCAGCTCCAGCCCTCTGTGGAGTGAGCTTCGGCCGCTAAAACTCGTGAACTTGGAGGAGAAAAGATGAATTGTAATTGAGGAAGTGAAGGGAAGGATTGTAACTATTTTTTTGTCCTTTTTTTCTATTTTAATTTTTTTTCATCAGTTTCTTTTTTGTTGTCATTTTTTTTTTTTTCTTATTTCGTATTTATTTTTGTATTTTGTTATTTTTCAATTTTTGTCATTATTTTGTATTTTTCATTTTTTTTCCTATCGTTTTGTCATTTTTTTTCCTTTTTTTGTCATTTTTTATTGGTTCGTCAGTTTTTTCTATTTTTTTCTTTTGTGATTTTTTTCTATTGTCATTTTTTCCTATTTTTTGTCATTTTTTTCAATTTTTTATAATTTTCTACTATTTGGTCATTTTTTTCCTATTTTTTGTCATTCTTTTCTATTTTTTATCATTTTCTACTGTTTGATCATTTTTTTCTATTGTTTCGTCATTTTTTCTATTATTTGCTCTTTTTTTTTTTTAGCACAATCATTTCAATGTTGCGCTTTGTTTAGGTTTTTCTTGATTATTTACGACAATTTGTTCTTTCTATGCTTAGTCTTCTATATTCTTCATTCAAATCATGGCTCTTAATTGAACAGATTATTAATATCTATTCTAATCCTACTTATATTTGTTCTAATCCTATTTATATTTATCCTAATCCCATGCACAAGTCTTTCAAAAATATGGATTCAAAAGACTCGCTAATGTTGCTGGGATACAGTTTTACCATGTTTCTTGGTTAGGATCAGACAACTTCATTTGCATTAGGATGGATTTGTGGAGCTCAGAATATTAATAGCCAAAGTCTTCACTATTTCAACCCCCACTTAAGTTTCTGAAGCTGCATAAAATCACCAAATAGTAAGCAGAATGGATGTGGAAACGCGTCATGGTACTAAAAGGGGTTAAGGGTAGTTTTTACATATGTAGTAACACATTAGGTTATTTTTTCATCATGAACAAGAGAAACACCCTTGAAAACCAGGCTAATCATCTCTGCTGTCTTGGAAATTGTCGTGGTGAGACAGCAAAGCATTACAAAATATGAATTCGCAACTTGCACCAGTACTAACGTGCACATCTACTGTTCTCGTGACAAATGAACACACTCTCTGCATCATGAACTGGGGAAACACTCTTGAGGATCCGTCTAGTCTTGGAAAAACAGTCGCGGTTAGGAAAGCAAACCGTTTCAGAATGCAGGTTTATAATACGTTAAGCGCTACTGGGAGAACGCGAGCCTACATTTGGTAAGATTAAGAGTAAGAAAATGTAGTGGACGAGAGAGCAGTTTATTTTACACACACACACACACACACACACACACACACACACACACACACACACACACACACACACACACACACACACACACACACACACACACACACACACATAACTGTCACTACCCACACAAGTTCGGACTCTCGTTTGTGTCGCTTCCCAATCCTAACAATGCAGACAAACAACACTCCCAATTACCATCCTTTCCCTTAACAACCAAGAGATGCACGCCACCACCACCACCACCACCACCACCACCACCACCATCGCCACCACGCCCTTCGCAACCCAACCCAACTCAGCCCTCTCCATTCCTCCTCCTCCTCCTCCTCTTCCCCGAACTAATGGGCGACACATTAGCCAGGCTTCTCCATTATCATTAATTCCCTTCACCGTTGCATTGCTTCAACCCCTTCCCTACTTCCTCCCTTTCTCCCCTCTCTTTGCCTCCCCGCTTCTCTCGCCCCCGTCACTGCAGCCAGACGCCCTCACTGCACCCTCGTCGCGCTCTTCGGCAATGGGCGTGGCTGTCAAGTGGGTCTAATGCTCTAATTCTGTTTTAAATACATTGGAGTGAGCGCACAGAAGAGTGGAGAGCTCCCGGATGCTGCCTACCCCACCTCGGGAAGTTAAAAGCTACTGGGAAATGTGTATCTCGTCTCCTGGTTTCTAACATGGTCTGGTGGACGTCATTCATGTTTCCAATGGTGTTTTACTGCTGCTGGTGATGAATTTACAAGCATTCTACGATACAAATGGGAGTTTTCAAGGGTGTCTCTGTATCTTGCCACGTTATGAGCCAGCAGGAAATGTAGTCTTGACTAATGAATTCTAACATGGTCTGGTGGGCGTCATTCATGTTTTCAATGGTGTTTTTGTACTGCTGGTGATGGATTTACAAGGATCCTACAATACTGGTGGGAGTTTGCAAGGGTGTTTCTATGTATGTTGCCACGTTATAAGCCAATAGGAAAAGTAATCTTGTTTCCTGCGTCCTTATTGAGTTTAAACACTCTCTAGAGGGAGTTATGCATGGGTATACAAGGATACTGCAACATAAAGGGGAGTTTTCAAGGATGTTTCTATGTATGTTGCGACATTATAATGTAATCTTGTTTCACCGGGTCCTAATTGGAGTTTAAACACGCTCTAGAGGGAGTTATGCAAGGGTATATATATACAAGGATACTGCAACATCAATGGGAGTTTTCAAGGGTGTTTCTCTGTAGCCAGTGGAAAATTGACAAACACTGCAGCATCAATGGAGGGAAAAAAAGACCCAGGGGAATTCTGACTGGCTAATCATCTCTGCGCGTGGCCTTTGAAGAGCGTCCTTGTGGGGGAACAAAGAGATTAACAATACGACTCCCAGTTTCCCTGAGCAGCGGTTTTGAAGACTCCAGGCACCGGTGGCGACATTCAGAGCCGCTTTGCTCTCACCACGACTGTTTTTCAAGAGCACAGAGATGACAAGCTGGGTTCAAGCGAAAGTTTCCAAGCTGCATAATGTATAAATCTTATTAATTTGTCATTAGAACCATAGAAACATCCTACAAAATCCGTGTCACTTCAATTATAGCCT
The DNA here is from genome assembly GCF_017591435.1 of Portunus trituberculatus. NCBI lineage: Eukaryota > Metazoa > Arthropoda > Malacostraca > Decapoda > Portunidae > Portunus > Portunus trituberculatus. The sequence continues at coordinate 18,784,922 of NC_059304.1, forward strand.
TTTGAATATGAAATCATTGTGAACCTGTCAGTTGAACCACAAAAACACACCTAACAACACGAAAAATAACTGAATTAATCAGTATCACTTCACTTAAAAGCTTTTAGAATACATAAGTCATGTGGATCTCGCAATATGACCATGAAAAAAAAACTCAAAAACAGGTACAGCATCCTTAAGAGCAAAACAAAATACTCTTAAAATCCAGTGATATTTCAGTTTGAGTCTTTATAATATACAAATTTCATTGATCTGCCACTAAAACCATAAAAATTTCTCTTAAAACCTCAAAAACACTCTTAAAAAACCAGTGGTAATTCAACCTTTAGAGTATAGAAATTTTATTCATCAACCAATAAAACCTTAAAAAACAACCTTAAAAACACAAAATCATCCTTAAAAGCAGTGGCATTTCAACTAGAACCTTTAGAATACAGAAATCTTATTAACCTGCCAATAAAACATTCAAAATAACCTTAAAACACAAAGTCACCGTTAATCCCTTCAGTGCTATGACGCGTTTTCATATTCATTCCCTATTTAGTGATTTTATACAGCTTCAGAAACTGGTGTGGGGATCGAAATAGTGAAGATTCTGGCTATTAATCATCTGACCCCTCAAAGACCCTTCCTCATGAAAATAAAATCCTCTAATCATACCCAAACCTAATAGTAAAAATGCCTCCCAGTACTGAAGGGGTTAAAAACAGTGTCACTTTAATTAGAGCCTTCTGAAAGTAAAAGAAGTTGAGGGTCAAATGTGGTTTAAACCTTCAGTACTGACACGCATTTTTATCATGAAATTTTGGAGTGAATAGACGATTTCATTGACATTAGGAAGTGTCTATGGAGATCACAAGAGTACCGGCCGGAGTTTCCACTGTTTAAATCCCCACCTAAGTTTCTGAAGCTTAGTAAAATCACCAATAAGAAAGCAGAATGAATATAGAAACACGTCGTGGTACTGAAGACGTTAAGCTACTCGGCCGTTCCCTGCACCCTCTCAGTCAGTCTTGCCAATGAAGGAGCGCCCGGAAGCCTCACCAGCGCCGCCCCAGACGCTTTAGTGGGTTATACGAGCGCAATTTGTCATGTGCCCCGCCTTCCGCTGCATTCACGGCGGCGATCACCCTCTCTCTCTCTCTCTCTCTCTCTGTATGTCTCTGTTTCTGTCGGAATATATGTCTTTCTGTCTGTCTAACTATTTTTGTCTGTCTGTCTGTGTGTCTGTATCTGGATGTTCATCTCTCTCT
>NC_059304.1:18793674-18811174 GCF_017591435.1 Portunus trituberculatus
ATAAAAATGAATGGCAAATAAAAAGTGGAAAGAATGATGAATGGATAAAAAAGGCAAATAAAAAGTGGAAAGAAGAGATAAAAAGAGAGAGAGAGAGAGAGAGAGAGAGAGAGAGAGAGAGAGAGAGAGAGAGAGAGAGAGATAAAATAATCATCGCTTGGCATCCTACAAATAGTTACTTCTATTTAATATCATAATCTCTCTCTCTCTCTCTCTCTCTCTCTCTCTCTCTCTCTCACACACATACCAAACATAAAGCAAACGCGATGAAAGACATAAAAAAAAAACACCAAACATTACAATCAACATCCCTAGTGACCAATAAACACACACACACACACACACACACACACACACACACACACACACACACACACACACACACACACACACACACACACGCAGAGTAAGTCGCAAACGTAATTTATTTTAACTTTTTTTTTTCCTTGGTGGTGAGTGTGAAAATTCTAAGGGAGTCTGCCTGGGCCCCTTAAAACACTGGCTCCCTCGGGTTCCACAATAACTTAGCGCCAAAATTACATCAGGCCATAAAGAGGGACGTGGTCTGAGAGGAGGAGGAGGAGGAGGAGGAGGAGGAGGAGGAGGAGGAGGAGGAGGAGGAGTACAAAGCATTACTCGTACTCCATTGTGAGAAAGGAAAGTCGTATTTTCTTTTACTTTTCTTTTTTTTTTCTTTTTTTCTCTTTTCATCTTGGTTTTTCTTTCCTTTTCTTTTCCAGTCCCTTGTCTATGAAAGTTCTCTTCCCCCACTGTTTTTTTTTACTTCATTTCTTTGTTTTATTAATTTTCAAAACAGATTCTTTTTCTCTTTTTTGTCAATTTTTTTTTTTTTACTTATCTAAGAAACTCTTGTTTTTTTTCCCTCATATTTTCGTTTTTTTTCATTTGTCTATTAAATTCATCCTCCTTTTTCATCCTTATTTTGTCTCTTTCATTTTTTTTTTACACTTTTTCACTTGTTTATAAAATCAATCTTTCTTTTCTTTTCCTTTACTTCTATTTTCTATTTTTTGCCCTTTAAGAAACTCGTCCTCCTCTTTTTTTTTACTTTATTCCTTTTCTCCTTGTTTGTGTGTCATTTTCTGTTCCTTTCCAACCTATAAGTTTTTTTTTCTTGTCTTGTCTTCTCTTGTTTTCTTTTCCTCCACTTTTTTGCACTTATTTTTCTTCGTTGTGTATTTTTTTTTATTTTCAAACAGGTTATTTTTCTGTGTGTGTGTGTGTGTGTGTGTGTGTGTGTGTGTGTGTGTGTGTGTGTGTGTGTGTGTGTGTGTGTGTGTGTGTGTGTGTGTGTGTGTGTGTGTTTCTTCTTTTCATTCTTCGTCTTAAGGGTCAATTAGGAAACTCGTTCTCCTTACTCATTGAAAACTTCTTACACATTTCTTTTCTTTTTTCTTTTTTTCTTAACTTTTTTCCTTCCTTTTTTTTTCATTGTCTTGCTTTGCGTTTACCTCTCTTAGTAAAGCAATTCATCTTCTCTAAAGCAGCACTAAATGAAAAAGGTAACGTTGTTTTAGCATCATCCAAACTTTGTGCTCCTCTTTCACCTTTCTCTTCTCTTCGTATAATTAACCCCTTCAGTACTTGGACACATCTTTACCTTGAGATTTGTGTACGATAAGAGCGTTCTTTTGACATTAGGATAGGTCTATGAAGGTCAGAAGATTAATGGCCAGTCTTCACTATTTTAATCCCCTACATAAGTTTTTGAAGCTGTATAAATCCACCAAATAGTAAGCAGGGTGAATATGGAAACGCATCAAGGTACTCAAGGGGTTAAAACTAGATAATAACACAAACTATCTAAAACACGTCTGGCTACCTTGATAAACCACCCTGCCAAGAAAATTAACCTAACCTAACATATACTTAACCTAATTGACACTAAACTAACTTAACTATCGAAGACAAATAAACTTAACATAACCATTAGAAACACAAGCTTCATTCATCACATTGCAACCTCCGTCGCCCACTCCTCAAGAGATCAACCGCAGCAATCCCCTGTCCTGCCCTGCAACTGCTGCTCCGCCCGCCCTTACTCACCAGTCTCAAGGCCACTCACAGTTTCCACTTAACACAAATCCTCCGCCTCCCGCTTGCCATTGCCACATTCAGCCGACAACCACATCATCTAATATTGTCTTCCTCCAGTCCCCAGCATTCTTACTCCCATCGTCCTCCCTCCCGTAGCCACATTCCATCACCGCCACTACAATCAGCACCACCACCAATACAACAACTACCACCGTTAACACCACTACTACAACTACCACCACTATCACCACCACCACCACCAACAACAACAGCAAGTAAAGCAGGAACTTGAACATGAATCAATAAAATGCCACCACTACTACTACTACTACTACCACCACCACCACCACTACTACTACTACCACCACCACCACCACCAAGAACAACGACAAATGAATAAAATATGACTGGGAAATAAAAATGAAATAAGGTAGAAAAAGGCCACACAAACTTCTATCTCACTTTTATTTTTTTTGTATTTTTTATTTTTTTTTTAATCGCCATATTCTTTTTTTCTTTTTTTCTAGCCTTGTTTTTTTTATTATTTTTTCCTTCACATTCTTTGTTTTCTTTACGACTTACTTAATTCCTTCACGCTTCTCAAATTCTACCCACAAACACTCTCTCTCTCTCTCTCTCTCTCTCTCTCTCATCCTGTCTCACTTCCTTTTCTTTCTATATGGCCACTTCTTCGCCCTCCTTGCATCAGCACCACCACCACCACCACCACCACCACCACCACCACCACCACCACCACCACCACCACCACCACCACCACCACCACGCAATTCTTCTGGACGTGAGCTTCAAAAATACTACAACTTCATTTCGTCGTTTCATTTTCATTATTTACAGAAAAGGAGGCAGGGGACAGAAATGAGAGAGAGAGAGAGAGAGAGAGAGAGAGAGAGAGAGAGAGAGAGAGAGAGAGAGAGAGAGAGAGAGAGAGAGAGAGAGAGAGAGAGAGAGAGAGAGAGAGAGGAAAATAACATAGGTTTCATCAATGTCCTTCCGGGAATAAGCACAAAAATGAATAGAGAAGAGGGTAGTGGTGGTGGTGGTGGTGGTGGTGGTGGTGGTGGTGGTGGTGGTGGTGGTGGTGGTGATGGTGGTGGTGGTGGAATAAAATGAATTAAAATTATACAAAAAAAAAAAAAAAAAAAAGGCATCTAATGTAAGTTTCTTGCACTATAAGTCAGTCTCTCTCTCTCTCTCTCTCTCTCTCTCTCTCTCTCTCTCTCTCTCTCTCTCTCTCTCTCTCTCTCTCTCTTTCCTTTATTCAACGTCATTTACAAACTTTTTTATCTTTTTTTTATTTTGCTTCTTCTCTTGTATACTTCTTTATCTTTCCTTCCCTCTTTCTTTTTCTTTTTCCTCCTCCTCCTCCTCCTTTCCCCTCCTCTTTCATTTATTATCCCTCACCTCAGTTTCTCACCCTCAATTTCGGCACAGTTTTCCTCCAACAGTCTCTCTCTCTCTCTCTCTCTCTCTCTCTCTCTCTCTTACCTAACTTATCATTCCGCATGGCGTTGATGTCGAGGCAGAGAGAGAGAGAGAGAGAGAGAGAGAGAGAGAGAGAGAGAGAGAGAGAGGTGGATTAGTTGTTAGTAAGCCATTTCACTTCCTTCCTTCCTCCATTCCTTTTTCCTTTCTTCTCTCCTTCTTTCATTTCTTCTCTGCTTCCTTCCTTCCTTCCTTCTATTTTTCGACTTGTTATTCTTGTTTTTTTTGTTTTTGTTCTTCTTATTCTTATGTTAGGGTAAAGTAGGGTGTTGGAGTGTCTCTCTCTCTCTCTCTCTCTCTCTCTCTCTCTCTCTCTCTCTCTCTCTCTCTCTCTCTCTCTCTCTCTCTCTCTCTCTCTCTCTCTCAAAACTACTTCTTTATTCCTTTGTCTATCTCTTCACGATTCTCTCATCTCCTCCAATTCCTCCCCTTTTCCTCCATCCTCCAGTTTATCCTCTCTCTCTCTCTCTCTCTCTCTCTCTCTCTCTCTCTCTCTCTCTCTCTCTCTCTCTCTCTCTCGGTGAGCCATCATATCCCTACAGAGGTGCGACAGCTGCTGACACGCATCAGAAAACATGCGGAGACCAGGAGACTGCAACAAGCAAGAGAAGCCCGACTTCGAAACAGTGCGAGCGGCCGCTGGCAAGGAGCTGTGTGTGAGACGCACGCCGACTCACACCAACAGACCCTCCGGGGAGTGACCAGGCTGTGCGAAGTGGTACGAGCAAGAATACGCTTAGGGTACCCCTACAGGTGGCAAATTGGAATTGCCACACCAGACAGTGAGAAACAATGCAGACTGTGTGGACAACACGAAGGACACACACTTGAACACTACTTGAGTGACTGTGCAATAGTAAACCCCTTAAGGGAAAAATGTCCAGTGCATTTACCTACACTTGCGGAGCTGGCAGCTCATTTTGTAAATATTCTTCCACGAACACTTAGCTCCCACCCTGACTTCTGTGCAATTGATAGATAAAGTAATCTCATCCATATATTTTCTTAACTGCATTGATATCATCTCTAATATTGTATAATATTATTTAACTTATCTCAGCAACCATTGTGTAACACGAATGTAACTGATATTTGCCAAGACAAGCTAAGTCTTTGTCTTTTTCACATGTTCTACTTGTGAATAAAAGTACTAAATCTGAATCTGAATCTCTCTCTCTCTCTCTCTCTCTCTCTCTCTCTCTCTCTCTCTCTCTCTCTCTCTCTCTCTCTCTCTCTCACTCACTTCTCAGGCCGATAGCAGGAACAGAGGGCCTCCCAGATAAGGCCGGCCAGCTGGTGGTCATAAGAGACACCAAGGCGCCGTTACAAGGAGAGCTTCCCCTTGGCCCTTTCCCCTTAGTAATGTTACCCTTTCTTCGTACCCTCGTCTCGCTTTTCCTTCTCTTTCCTCATGCGCTTCCTTGCTTTGCTGCTCTGGGTGGTTTATCAGAGAGAGAGAGAGAGAGAGAGAGAGAGAGAGAGAGAGAGAGAGAGAGAGAGAGAGAGAGAGAGAGAGAGGCATCTTCCCTCCCCTCCTACAGCCTATCTACCTTCACCGTGACAGAAACAAAGACAAGACAAACGGAACGATCTCTACAACCACCCTCTTTATCATCAATACTTGTCATAATGGGACCACGCGCTCAGTAATATTCTCTCTCTCTCTCTCTCTCTCTCTCTCTCTCTCTCTCTCTCTCTCACTGATCACTATTAATTTGCGGAACACTAATTATCTCCTACCATTCATATTGCTGGTACGGACAGAAACGGACAGACAGACAGATTGACACACACATACACACACACACACACACACAGAGAGAGAGAGAGAGAGAGAGAGAGAGAGAGAGAGAGAGAGAGAGAGAGAGAGAGAGAGAGAGAGAGAGAGAGATTGAAAAAAAAACCGACATAACCTTAACGGATAGGAAAAATAATACTCTCTCTCTCTCTCTGTGTGTGTGTGTGTGTGTGTGTGTGTGTGTGTGTGTGTGTGTGTGTGTGTGGGTGGCTGTGTCTGAGTGGGTGGATGTGCGTGCGCGTGTACTCTCAGTCACAACAATGCCATAAATCGTTCACGAATGCCACTCCGGAGGGTCGAGTCCTTCCCTTCCTTCCTTCCGCTAGTCAGGACAGATTAATGGCGGCGGAGTGTGGCGTATCTATCTGCGTGTACGTGTGCGTGTACATGAGTGGGTGCGTGCGTGCGTGTATGCTGTGACTGTGGCTGGAGAGAGAGAGAGAGAGAGAGAGAGAGAGAGAGAGAGAGAGAGAGAGAGAGAGAGAGAGAGAGAGAGAGAGAGAGAGAGAGAGAGAGAGAGAGAGAGAGAGAGAGAGAGAATTGTAGGTAAGACTGGAAGAGGTGTGAAGTGTAAGGGCCATTTTCACAAACTTTTCTGGGCTTCACCTCCACTAATTCAAAGGCCTTTATATGAATGTACACTCGTTTTTTAAGGTGTTTTTACGGTTCTGGAGGCAGAGTGGCAAAATTCTCTATTATTAACCGCCGAAACACTCTTGACAACCCCGCCAATCATCAGTCGTGGTGTTTGAGCAAAGCAAACGTTTCTGAACACATTATTTTATTTATACCATGTTGGCTTTTCACAGGAATTTATGAGCTAAAGGGGATACTTTTTTTTGTGGTACCTCCTATCTCAAAGTCCACCCGCTAGGAAACCGTTGCCCCGAGTGAGGAAGCCCAACCTACACTCGGACCGTGGACAGGATTCGAACCCGTGCGCTTGGAGACCCACCGGATCCCAAAGCACGCATGGTTCAACTGTACCACGGCGAAGTGTGATGGAATACAAGATGACTACAGGAGTGTATATTTGAAAGGCTGCAAGGAAGTGTAGATGAGGGTAGGAGTGTTGCTTCATAGGTATAGATTAACCCCTTGACGCATTCCCATACTCCTTTTGTTTCCTATTTGGTGGTTTTATACACCTTCAGAAACTCATGTGTGGGGTTAAAATAATGAAGACTCTGGCCATTCATTAATCTTCTTGCCTCCATAGACCCTTCCTAATGCCAATAAAATGATCTAATCGTTCACAAATCTCAAGGTAGAAATAAATATGTCCCAGTATTGCAAGGGTTAAATGTGAAGGGTAATATATGTAAGTTAGCGTAGAGGTGTGGTAGGTGAGTGTAGTGGTTGGAATAAAGTACGTTAATGTGTCGTTACTGAGTCGTGGTGAAGGGAGAGTGTAGTGGTAGATGTGACTATCAGGAGTGTGTGTAAAAGAGAGAGAGAGATAAGATGGAAAAGCAAAAAACTAAATGAAAAGGAAGATAGAGACGGAAGATAACGAAGTAATGGTGTTCGTGGAAAAATGCAAGAGGAGGAGGAGGAGGAGGAGGAGGAAGAGGAGGAGGAGGAGGAAGAGGAAAAGAAAAGACGGATAGAGAAAAGGGCAACGAGGAATTGAGTAAAAAAGAAAATAGGAAGAAACGATAGAAGTTATGTTAGGTTATAGATATGAACAATATGAAGAAAATAGTAGTAGTAGTAGTAGTAGTAGTAGTAGTAGTAGTAGTAGTAGTAGTAGTAGTAGTAGTAGTAGTAGTAGTAGTAGTAGTGGTAGCAGCAGCAGCAGCAGCAGTATGAAAAACAAGTAGACCTATAAAATAATCTTACAAAAAAAAAAAAACAATGAAAAAACAACACTAAAACGCACAATGAAAGAGAGAGAGAGAGAGAGAGAGAGAGAGAGAGAGAGAGAGAGAGAGAGAGAGAGAGAGAGAGAGAGAGAGAGAGAGAGAGAGAGAGAGAGAGAGAGAGAGAGAGAGAGAGTGAGTGGGTCCAGTTGACCAGCCATGTATGCACTGTACGTATGTATGTATGTATGTATGCCTGCAGGTGAGAGAGAGAGAGAGAGAGAGAGAGAGAGAGAGAGAGAGAGAGAGAGAGAGAGAGAGAGAGAGAGAGAGAGAGAGAGAGAGAGAGAGAGAGAGAGAGAGAGAGAGAGCCAGAGTGCCTGTGTGCTTTCTGTGTAAGGGAGAGGGAGGCAGGAGAGAGGGAGGCAGGGGTGAGGGAGGCAGGGATGAGGGAGGCAGGGGATGAGGAAGGCAGGGGTGTCTTTGTTCCCTGATGAGGCATAACAACTAATGTTTACAGTATGAGTGACGAGGGGCGAGGCGGGGAGGGCCGAGTGAAGGAAGGGTGATGGAGTTAGCTCGTCAAAAAATAGGATGGTGACTCTGTGTGTGTGTGTGTGTGTGTGTGTGTGTGTGTGTGTGTGTGTGTGTGTGTGTGTGTGTGAGAGAGAGAGAGAGAGAGAGAGAGAGAGAGAGAGAGAGAGTGTTCTAGAGTGTGTGTGTGTGTGTGTGTGTGTGTGTGTGTGTGTGTGTGTGTGTGTGTGTGTGTGTGTGTGTGTGTGTGTGTACGTGCAAAAATATCTAACCTCACACACACACACACACACACACACACACACACACACACACACACACACACACACACAACTGCGAAAGAGTGAAGTGTGCCTCGATAATAATCTCAATTGTTATTTTGGCAAGTAAATCACCCCCCTCTCCCCTCGCCTCTCCCCTCCCTAGTATCCCCTCTCACCCCTACCCTCTCCCCTCGTGGCATGATTGACGTGGCTCCTGATAGATAACTCATGGTGGTGGCGGCGGCGGTGGTGGTGGTGGTGGTGGTGAATAAAGGAAAACTATAATCAAGGGAGAGAAAAGAGAAAGGGAGAAAAGAGGGAATGATAGAGAGATTAAGTGAGATACGAAGAGGTTAATTACAAGTGGAGGAGGAGGAGGAGGAGGAGGAGGAGGAGGAGGAGGAGGAGGAGGAGGAGGAGGAGGAGGAGGAGGAGGAGGAGGAATGTATGTAATAACTATAATATCCTATCCTCCTTTTCTCGTACAATGAATAATTAATGCACTTAACATCCAGTTCCCTTCATTCATTCATTCATTTACTCAAAGAACAGGACAAGATCATAAACACCCCACGAAAAGACATTATTCTTTCGTATTCATTTATTTATTCATTCATTCTATCACAAGTCGTTTAAAAATATTCACTCATTGCTAATTTTCATTTTTCATTCATTCATTCATTCATTCACTGGGAAGTACAGTAAATACTCAGTTAACTGCCACTTTTTCCTTCCATCCATCCATCCGTCCGCCCACTCATTCATTCACCAACACACACACACACACACAACCTTCACTCATGACTTACATTAAACATCACTATTCAACACGTCCATTCATTTCCTCACCAGCACAGAACTCCCACATCGATTCACCCCCGGGGGAAGGCGCTGAAGACACTAATACATACACTTGTCTGGGACCACAAAGGCAGCCAAGACATGCAGAGGGAATCATGCAAATCCTGCCTCGCGTCTGCCTTTGTTACGCCACCCGCCCCTCTCTGCAAACCATATTCGGAAACACTCCTGTCCACAATCTTGCCTCAACTACTCTCACGAGGCTTCCTGGAGCTCCATTGGGCTTTAATAGTGTTTTCTTGTGGTTCTAGTGACAGAATATCAAGATTTCTTCATTGCTGACACGAAAAGCAGTCTTGAGAAAACAACTCATTATCTCTGTGACCTTTCGAAACAGTCATAGTGATAAAGTAATGTGTTTCCTGGGTGAGAGCCTTTGTCATCTCCGAACGCTTCGCCTACATCCTGTCCTGCCTGCCCAGCTTGTCCTGCCTGCCCTCTTGCTCGTCGCGCGGGAGATATACCATGTAGCCAGATGCAGTTACACACTCACACCCTCAGCTGAATATGTATAAACGTAGTAAGACAAAGCACTTCCATATGAACAATGAATTGGTGGAGACACACACACACACACACACACACACACACACACACACACACACACACACACACACAGGGAACATCTCTCTATATAGCCAATAGAAATCTACGCCTCTCTCCACGAATAATTAGATACACCTTCGTCTATGTTTTGTAGTGTTTTATTTAGTTTACAAAGCGTTTTTATTTGCTTTACGTCTTTATTTACTATTTTACTTAGGTATTTATCCATTTTTATTCATTCTATTTATTTTGGCTGGGGCGGAATATGGGAGCGGCATTGTGTGTGTGTGTGTGTGTGTGTGTGTGTGTGTGTGTGTGTGTGTGTGTGTCTTAGTGTAGTCTTGTTCGGGTTTTTCACGCTTAAAAAGAAAAAAAAAAAGAAAATGAAAGAAAAAACAAAAGCGTAAGAAATATCACACACACACACACACACACACACACACACACACACACACACACACACACACACACACACACACACACACACACATATTAATGGTACCGAGGACACACACAGCCCACAGTGTCATTAATGTGTGTGTGTGTGTGTGTGTGTGTGTGTGTGTGTGTGTGTGTGTGTGTGTGTGTGTGTGTGTGTGTGTGTGTGTGTATGAGTGTGTGTGTGTGCCTCGCTTTCATTCCCTCCTTCCTCCGCCTCTTCTCGCACCGCCCTCCTCCCCTACCATTCATCTCATCAGTGTGTATATTAGCGAGATATATATAATAAGAAAGCGTAATTAGTGTTCTTTTTTGCACATTAATTTTCTCCTTACGCTGTGTGAGAGAGGGTAATTTTATGCGGGGAGGGCTTGCCATTGTGCTCGGCTTGCTTGCTGACTTACTGAGGGAAAATATTGCGTCTGGTTCTGTAAAAATTGGTGGGTTGTTGTTTGTCATGGTAATACTGCTTGCCGCTACTACCAACGCTGCTGCTACTGTTGCTGATTCTGCTGCTGCTACTACCGCGCCCCCCAAAATTAGTTGCTTTTTGTAGTTTTAATGTTACTGTTGGTGTTATCTCTGCCGTTCTTCCTACTACTACTGCTGCTGCTGCTGCTGCTGCTACTACTACTACTACTACTACTACTACTACTACTACTACTACTACTGCTTCTACTGCTGCTGCTGTTGCTGCTGCCACTGATTCTATTATTGTTAAAGTTGCTACTACTGCTACTGCTACTACTGATATTGCTATTACTACTGCTACCACCATCACCATTACCATCACTACTTCTGCAATAGAAAACAACTAACAACGACAACAACAACACTAATAAAAATAACAAGGTCATTTACACAGTCACTTTCCTGATCAACTTCCTTCCTTCAGTCATTTAGGGGCGTGTGCGCGTTAGTCAGTCAGTCAGTCTCCACACACACACACACACACACACACACACACACACACACACACACACACACACACACACACACACACACACACACACACACACACACACACACACACACGAGGGAGGGAATTATGACAAGGACAACCACGTTAAACTTCAAACAGGCCTGAGAAATTGAAAAGCCCGGGGGTCGATCTATATGCAAATAAGACTTGATTAAAAAGGCCAAAAATGAGATTATCTGATAACTTGTGGGAGGACGAAAAGTGATAAAATCCAACCGGAGGGGAGAAAGAGTGACGGGAAGTGACGTAATGGACGGAAACTTGAGCCATATTGTCCCTGCTAACCCCGTCACCCGTCACCCGTCACACCATCACCCGTCACACCACTTATCCCCGAGAGTCTGTCTGTCTGCCTGCCTCCATCTCTACCTCCGTTCTTTAACCCCTTCAGTACCATGACACGTTTTCATATTGCATTTGGATACGATTTGGTTATCCCCGAGTGTCTGCCTGTCTGTCTGCCTGTCTCCATCTCTACCTCCGTTCTTTAACCCCTTCAGTACCATAACACGTTTTCATATTGCATTTGGTTACGATTTGGTTATGATACAGCTTCACAAACTCCTGTGAGAATTGAAATAGTGATGACAGTAGCCATTGATCTTCTGACCTCCATAGACCCTTCCTAATGTCAATAAGATGACATTAAGAATCCAATCACACCAAAAACTCAAGGTAAAAATGCGTGTCAGTGCTGAAGAGGTTAATTAATTCTCAAGGTGTTTATTCATGTCATTCGTTTCCTTGGGATTCTCAGAAGTGGTGGTGATGAAGGTCTTGGTGAGGGTGGTGTTGGTGGTGATGGATGATTATTCTATTATCTACAATGGTGGTAATGGTGGTGAAAATCATGGGAGAGACTAATGGTGATGATAATTGTGCTGTTTCTACTACTACTACTACTACTACTATACCATACTACAAGCACCACCACCGCCACCACCACCACAACTATATACAGCATCAGCGCCAACAACAACAGCGCCTCTTTCCACCCAGGTAACTTTCTCCCTGCCTTCCTTATCTCATCGCGCCGCGGCCAAGGTGAGAGCAAGGACACACACTCAACAAAACGAGAAAACTCCAAAGCTGAGGAGAAGAGAAGGGACGGACATTCACACACACACACACACACACACACACACACACACACACACACACACACACACACACACACACACACACACGCGTACACACAAAGTTTTCCTCCCGTCTTCCTTCCTTCTCTCCTTTTCTCAGTTCCGTCACTCAATTCTGTAAAGTGTTTGTAACTAAACCTTGAAGGGAATAAAGGGAGGAAGAAAAATCAATACTGACGTGGAAAAAAAAAAATACTCTTAAGACATAACTGTACTAAACCTAACTTGCTGTAACTCTAATCTAATCTAAAATATCTAAAGGAAATGCAACTTAACCCTTCAGAAGTCAATGAATACGAGTAAATAGCTGAACGTAACCTAACCTAACCCAGCCTAACCTAAGCTAACCTGACCTAATCTTGACTAATTCGAAAGGCAATAAATAGATAACCAAAACCTAACGTAACCTAACCTAACCTAACTTATCCTAACTAACATAACCAAACCCAACCCAACCTAACCTAATCTCACTGAACCAAACCTAACCAAATCCTATCCTAACCTTACCTAACCTAACCCAACCCAACCTAACATAATCTCACTGAACCAAACCTAACCAAATCCTATCCTAACCTAACCTAACCTAACCCAACCCAACCCAACCTAATCTCACTGAACCAAACCTAACCAAATCCTATCCTAATCTTACCTAACCTAACCTAACGTAACATAACCAATCCCAACCTAACCCAACCTAACCTAATCTCACTGAACCAAACTTAACTTAACCAAACCTAACCACACCCTATCCTAACCTAACCTAACCTCCAATTTTCCACACACGTAAATTTTCCATTCTCTAACAGTAATGCACTCGTCAACACCTTGTTCAACAAAGCTCTGTGGCGGTGGCAGCGGTGGTGCCGGTGGTGGTGGTGGTGGCGGTGGCGATGGGGAGAGGTAGGTGTGTAAAAAGAGGGGAAAAGAAGAATGAAAGTTGAGAGGAGGAAGGGGAGGGGGCGCATCTCCCCTCGCCAGCACGCAGCCTCGCCATACCCCAGTCCTTTGTCGCGACTCGAGGGAAGGAGGGGATGATGGGAGAGAGAGAGAGAGAGAGAGAGAGAGAGAGAGAGAGAGAGAGAGAGAGAGAGAGAGAGAGAGAGAGAGAGAGAGAGATAGGGAAGAGGGCGACGGGAGAGGAGGAGAGGGAGAGAGGGAGGGGAGGATAAAGACTTCCGCAAGATAAACATTTTTCCCTCGGACACCGGCGGACTAGAGTCGAGGGGAAGGGAAATTTTTGTTTTTCCTCAAGATAATTGACCACTTTACTGCATGCCGCGGGCCGATGGGATGGAGAGAGAGAGAGAGAGAGAGAGAGAGAGAGAGAGAGAGAGAGAGAGAGAGAGAGAGAGAGAGAGAGAGAGAGAGAGAGAGAGAGAGAGAGAGAGAGAGAGAGAGAGAGAGAGAGAGAGAGAGAGAGAGAGAGAGGGAAGGTAGAAGAGGAAAGGAAGGTGAGAGGAAGGGAGGAATGGAAGAGGAGGAAGAGAGAGAAGTAAGGGAGGACGAGGAGGAGGAGGAGGAGGAAGGGACGCCCATCACAAGCTTGTTTATGATCAGGAAAGTCCATTTTTAGTGAGAGCATTGAAGTGGCTGGACAGAGAACCGGGGAGAGCTTGTGTAGGAATATTCACCGAAGCTTTTAGTACCTTTCAAAATTACTCCTCCCCTCCCCCTCCTCCTCCTCCTTCTGCTACTCAAGTCAAGGAGATGAAGTGTTTCCAGGCCAGTGGCAGGGAGGCGGAAACGAGTGGCCTTCGTTTGAACGGGTCTTGGCGTGAGGTAGAAACTCAATCAAGCATTCCATTGACGCCTCTTCCTTGTGTCTGGGTTGCATTACGTGGAGAGAGAGAGAGAGAGAGAGAGAGAGAGAGAGAGAGAGAGAGAGAGAGAGAGAGAGAGAGAGAGTGAGTTTAATCTGTTTCCTTTTAATTTGCTTTTCTCATTTTATCTTCCATCTTTTTCTTTAAAGTTGATTTCTAACTGTTTATTTTACTTCCTTTTTCTAATCGTTTATAATTTTTTTTCCTGTTTCATTTTTATTATTATTTGAGTTGGTGTTATTGTTTCATATTTCTTCATGTTTATATTTTCATTATTCTTTTTCCCACTCATGCTATCATGTGAGTATATGTTGTGCTATTTCATCCTTCTCCTCCTCTCTCTTCTTTCCTCTATTTCTCTTCTTTCCACTTTCATCTTTCAATACATTCCCTTTCTTTACTTTTTTTTCACATTATCTTTTTTTAGCTTCATTTTCCTTCCTAGTCTACCTTCATTTCTTCCCTTTCCTCTCCTTTTTCTCTCTTCTCTTCTCATCTTTCATTCCTTTCCATGTATCTTTCCTTCATTCCTACACTTCTTTATTTGTCCTTCCTCGTAGCCTGTCGTCTGTGTCTTCGTCAAGATCATTTTTCCTCCCAGTTTACCTTCATTTCTTCCCTTTCCTCTTCTTTCTCTCTTCTTTTATCATCTTCTATTGGTTGTCATTTATCTCTCCTCTTCCTCCTCCGCTTCTTTTCTTCTCCTTCCTCGTGGTCTAGCCCTCGTCCGCGCCTTCGTCAGGGGAGTGGCGGAGCGCTGAGTGGTAGTGACATGAAGGCGTTTAACTGACCACTTAAAACCTGCCTAATGGTGGCACGCCTTCTCTAATTTTTTTTTGTGGAAACGATCGTAAAATTTGGTGAGGGTGGCGTGAGATACCTACCACCTTGTCTTCCTGTCTCATTTGTTGCTCCTCCTTTCCTTCTTCTCCTTCCTTCTTCCTTCTTCTTGTTCTCTCTCTCTCTCTCTCTTTCTCCTGGTCTATCCTTCTCTCTCTTTTTTTCCCAGATTACTTTCCTAGACACGTGCTTTCATATATTTTTTTCTTGTCTGTGTGTCTTTTATCTGCGGTTTGTCTACTGGTCTCTCTCTCTCTCTCTCTCTCTCTCTCTCTCTCTCTCTCTCTCTCTCTGCCATTCACCTGCCCTCATACCTCTTCAGCACCCGTTTCAAATTCACCCACACCTCTCACCGCGTCTCACTTTCTCGTTATCTCCGTCCAATCTTTTTTTACAGCCATTCCTACACGTGTAAATACTCCTCCCTCTCATTCACCGTCTCTCCGCACTCCGCTACACTTCCCCGCAAACACTTATCCCCTTCGTCTTTCTCCCTTACCTCTTCCTGACTTCCCTTCACTACATGTTATACTCTCTGTCTCTCTGTCTCGTAAGCCTCCCCTCAGAAGCTCATTGCGTTCTCGGGCAGGTTCCTCGCATTTCTGTATCTCTCCCTAGCTGAGTTTTGAGTCTCTCCTTGTTGCCTTTATGTTATGGATTTGGTTTCTAATTATCTTAGGTATTTCATTCGTGTGTTTTTTTCTGTTTCTCTCTGTCTTTCTCTCTCTCTCTCTCTCTCTCTCTCTACAAAGCCTCTTTATATTCTTCCATCTTATTCTCCGTTCATTGTTTATTTTTTTTCTTTTAGCTTCCTTCCTTCTTTTCCTTCTTTCCTTCCTTCCTTCCTTTCCTTCTTTCATCCTGCCTTTCTTACGTTCCTCCACCTTTTCTTTTAATGCTGACACGCCATGCAGTTAAGGGTAGGTAATAAAATGATGCTCGCTCTCTCTCTCTCTCTCTCTCTCTCTCTCTCTCTCTTAGGACTCTGATTTAAGGTAATTTCGTGGATTTGTGGTGATGTAAAGACGCGGATGGTTATGGATGGAGGCGGGTGGTTGGTGGTGATGCAGTTGATTATGTGAAGTCAACTTGAGCCATCCAGTTACTCCCCACCTCCTCCTACACCGCCGGTCCCTGCATGCCCCTATCGAAAGGCCAGCCAGCGCCAAGGCTCCGGTGACAGCAGAGACACGTACTTCATTCCGTTCATCGACTTTATTTATTCGTCAAATCTGGACAAGACACTCCAGGCCTCCTCCATATCCCTCTCTCTCTCTCTCTCTCTCTCTCTCTCTCTCTCTCTCTCTCTCTCTCTCTCTCTCGATTTCTTAACCCAACCACAAACAAGCCCCAACTCCCCCAATCGAGCAGAGCCCAGCCCAGCCTCGCCTCGCCTCACTCAGCACCGCCTCGCCCCGCCCCGCCCCGCCTCGCCTCACCCCAGGAACAGCGAACACAAAGCACTATTCCGCTAATGCAGTTTTAATGTGCGCGATTTTTCAGCGACGCGGGAGTGAGGCGGAGGAGCAACGGGGAGTCTGACGCGCGCCTGTCCCCGCTAAATGACGTGATGGGCCCGAGGCATTAGCTGGGGTGATGGGATGATGGGGGGGATGGGAGAACTGAGGGGATGGGTCAGGTCATGGCTGAGGCATCTAAGGGTGACGTGGTGATGGGTTGACGTGAAGGGGTAGGGTGGGTCAGGGTGTGGTTGTGGTGATAGGGGTGATGGTGGTGATGTGGTAATGTGGCGGTGAAGTAATGCAGTGATGCGGTGAACGAACATAGTGAAAAGAGGCAGGTTGTGGAGAAGGGATATGGCGGTAGTATAAATAGTAGTAGTAGTAGTAGTAGTAGTAGTAGTAGTAGTAGTAGTAGTAGTAGTAGTAGTAGTAGTAGTAGTAGCAGTAGAAGTAGCAGCTGTAGTAGTAGTAGTAGTAGTAGTAGTAGTAGTAGTAGTAGTAGTAGTAGTAGTAGTAGTGAAATCAAGAGAAAAGAAAGTAAAAATTAGATTAAAAATGGAAAAAAAGATGAAAAAGTCAAACAAAAATAAACAAAAGAAAAAACTCACAAAAAATACAATGAAATTAAGAGAAAACAAGCAAAAATTTGATGAAAAAATAGAAAAAGGGAAAACAAGTACAAAAATAAAAAAAGTGAGAGGAAAACAAAAATAAACAAAATAAAAAAAATCACAAAAAAATACAACGAAATCAAGAGGAAGGAAGTGAAAATTAGAGAAAAAAAAAGAGAAAAAGAAGAAAAAATGTACAAAAGAAAAAAAAAGTGAAAAAAAACAAACAAAAATAAACAAAACATAAACAAATAAAAATACAAAGAAATTAAGAAGAAAAATGAAAATTAAATAAAAATAGAAAAAATGAAAAAAAGCAGAAAATAGAGACTAACAAAATAAACAAAACAAAACAACAAAAAATAAAATGAAATGAAGAGGAAACAAGTGAAAATTAGATAAAAAATTGAAAAAAAGAAAATCAAGAGGAAAATAAGTTAAAAATTAGATAAAAACAGAAAAATGATAAAATTAAGTGAAAAATAAATGAAAATCGGATAAAAAAATTGAAAAAAAAGAAAATCGAGAAGAAAATACGTGAAAATAAGATTAAAAAATTTGAAAAAAAAGAAAATCAAGAAAATAAGTGAAAAGACAAAAAAAATAAAGAAAATCAAGACAACAACTGAAAATCGGATAAAAAAAATAGAAAAAGACAAAATGAAGAAGAAAATAAGTGAAAATTAGACAATAAATAGAAAAAAAGAGAAAATCAAGAGGAAAATAAGTGAAAATTACATTAAAAATTGAAGAAAAAGAAAACAACCAAAAAAATGAAAACAGACAAAACAAATCACAAAAATACAATGAAATAAAAAAGAAAAAAAAAACAAGTGGAAATT
>NC_059304.1:18818674-18833674 GCF_017591435.1 Portunus trituberculatus
GAGCTGGACAGGAACGGCATGGGGAGTGTGCCCCTTCAGGTGTTGGCAGCCACTTTCGCCTGGTGATTTGACATGTCTGCCACACCAACGCCCTTCTTATCAATCTTTTATATTAGTTTTCCTTCTCAACAGAAAACAGTTTTAAATATTATTCAGTACTGACACCTTATTTTTACCATGAGTTTTTTGGATATGATTAGACGATATTATTGACATTAGGAAGGGTCTATGAAAGTGAAAAGATTAATGGCTGGAGTCTTCACTATTCATATTAGTTTCTGAAGCTTTAAAATCATCAAATAGACACCAGAATGAATATAAAAATGCGAGTTTTGTGTACGATTAGACCATTTTATTGACATTAGGAAGGGTCTATGAAAGTGAGAAGATTAATGGCTGGAGTCTTCACTATTTTAATCCCCACATAAGTTTCTGAAGCTACAAAATCACCAAATAGTAACCAGAATGAATATGAGAACGCGACATGGTATATTGAAGGTTAAAATGAATGAATGATGAATGGATAAGCGACTTTCATTTCATCAAACACTATTAGCGTGCACTTCGTATATTTTTTTCACCCATTATCTTAAACTCTTCCACTGAGCTTTCGTTTCATGTTTTATTTATTCATTTTTTTCCCAGGAGCAGCAATTACGTGGTTTCCCTGATTCTATTTTTTCCTCTACTTCTTTTGATGTTGATTTTTGTAGCTCTTGGTCAGCGCTCTTTAATCATGGATGGATAAATAAAAATGATAGTTGGATAGACAGACAGATTAATATATAGAGAGAAACCAATATATAGACAGATAGACAGTTAGACAAACAGATGAACAGGCAGGCAAAACATCGGCAGACAGACACATAGACAGGTAGGTAGACAGACAAAATAGACAGATAAATAGATACAGATACAGACAGCCAGATAAACATACAAAATAAAAGGACAAATGAATAACAAACACGCAAGCAAACACGACAAACTATGAAAAAAAAAAAAACAGGATCAAACGAGGAGAGCAAACACACGTACACTAACTCTTTAACTTTTCATCTTCATGCAACTTTTTCTTTCCTTGGTACACGCGGCGAGGTAGTGAACGGTGCTTTGGTGTGCCAGGAAGGGACTGAAGGGAGGAGATTGAGAAGCTCAGTATTTAGATGTGTTTTGCCTCTCTCACCGCGACTATTTTCCAAGACCACAGACACAGAGAAGGCGTTGCGATTGGTGGATAAAAGGAATGGTTGGCCAATATTTTGATCATTTCACTCATGTAAACTTGAGGTAGAAATTATTGGTGAGGATTAAAATGAAAATGATGATAATAATAATAATAATAATGATAAGAAGAAGAAGAACAACAACAACAACAAGAAATCGTTGTAGAATAAAATATCAGCGTTTCAAAAAAAAAAAAAAAAAAAAATCAAAACAAACAAATAAATAAAATTACACTAAAAATGGCAACACAAAAAAAACTTAAATTAATAAATGTGATCAGATTAGGAACTATGAAGGAACTCTTTTGTAGGATGCCAACACTACTACTACTACTACTACTACTACTACTACTACTACTATTACCACTACTACTACTACTACTACTACTACCACCACTACCACTATTATCTACTACAAATAAAAACCCAACGATAGAAAAAGCAGCATGAAGTCACCCCCCACCCATCACCCCCACCTAGCCACCGGACAAAGCAGCAGGTCTGTACGTGGCGGTGTATATATACAAAACATGCCGCCGCTACACCGCTTCCATCCATCATCGCCACCCATAAATTTGTCCACCGCTCCATTCAGTCTCTCTAATGAGTCGGCACTAACAACCTGAACCTGATTACCGTGTCGTTCCATTCATTCACTGCTCCATCTCAGAACCAATTCCCTTCAACGGCTTTTTCTTTTAATATTACGTGAAGAAGGTTCCAGTGCTCTTATAAGCTTTTGGAATACTCATGCATGGGTTTCACGGACTAAAGCAACATAATAATGACAAAAATAATCAATAATAATAATAATAATAATAATAATAATAATAATAATAATAATAATAATGATAATAATAAGAATAATTTGAATTGGATCCCTAGATTGTTTTGGTCACACAATATTTCCTCTTCCCTTTCTCCCACTCCACCCAACCTCTTTCTCACACACACACACACACACACACACACACACACACACATTTACAATTAATAGAAGTATCTTCCTAGAATGTGTGTGTGTGTGTGTGTGTGTGTGTGTGTGTGTGTGTGTGTGTGTGTGTGTGTGTGTGTGTGTGTGTGTGTGTGTGTGTGTGTGTGTGCTACGATTATTGTACTTAAGTGGGGAAAATTGAAAGCTGTGGGTTGAGTACGAGAGAGAGAGAGAGAGAGAGAGAGAGAGAGAGAGAGAGAGAGAGAGAGAGAGAGAGAGAGAGAGAGAGAGAGAGAGAGAGAGAGAGAGAGAGAGAGAGAGAGAGAGAGAGAGAGAGAGAGAGAGAGAGATTTAATCTATAAATTCTTGGCTATACTTGGAACAACAATTAGCTAAATTACATATCCTACACACACACACACACACACACACACACACACACACACACACACACACACACACACACACACACACACACACACACACAAGCTTCCCAGAAAATTTGAAATGGAATCATAAATTACCAATGGATTCCACCCCATCACCTCCTCCTCTACCCCTGTCCCCCCACGCCCTCCCCATCACTTCCCCATCCCCTCCCCATCCCATCCAGACGCCTCTTTTTGCAGAACAAGGGTAATGGGGTGACGGGGCGACGCTTGCTGTGGTGAGGGCGTGAGGGTGGCAAGTGCTGTGGTGTGGTGTGCTGTGGTGTGGTGTGGTGTGGTGTGGTGATGTTAAATTATTGATATCTAGAAGTTTTGTTAGTGATATTTTTGTGGTGGTGGTGGTGGTGGTGGTGGTGTCATTTTGTTACGTGTTTTCGCTGGTAAATGTGTGATTATCTTGTTATGTACTTGTTTGGGTTATGGTAATGGGTGTCATGCTGGTGGTGGTGGTGGTGGTGGTGGTGGTGGTGGTGGTGGTGGTGGTGGTGGCGGCGGTGGTGGTGGTGGTGGTTGGATCGGTAAAGTGAGAATGAAGAAGTCAATAATGTGGTTTTGATATTACTATCATTATTATTATCACTACTACTACTACTACTACTACTACTACTACTGCAATTACTATTACATTACTTCTCCTCCTCCTCCTCCTCTTCCTCCTCCTCCTCCTCCTCCTACTACTACTACTACTACTACAAATACTATTGCTATTACTTTTAATACTACTACTATCACCACTACAAATAATATTACTACTACTACTACTACTACTACTACTACTACTACCGCAATTACTGCTACTACCACTACTACTATTACTACTACTACTCCAAAATGCGTTCCTTCTAAGTAAGAGGGGGAACCCAGCCAAAAGCAACAAAATGAAAAAAAAAAAGGCCGATTTAATTATGATACCTTATATTTCCCTCCAAAAAAGACAGAAAAAAAAAACAGCACCAAACTTAACTAACACACACACACACACAAAAAAAAAAAAAATGAATAAAAGAAAAGGATAAAAAAAAAAGGTAGAAGAAAGCGGGGATAGAATAAAGGAAGGAAGAAACGATGAGAACGATAGGCAAGGAGTGACAGGAGATGAAATGGAAGGAAGGAAAAATGAAGGAAGGGAAAGAGAAAAAGGAATAGACGGTGGAGGAGAAGGAGGAGGAGGAGGAGGAGGAGGAGGAGGAGGAGGAGGAGGAGGAGAGGAGGAGGGAGGAGGAGGAGGGGAAAGAGGATGAAGAGGAGGAAGAGGGAAAAAAAGAAGAAGGGGGAGGAAGAAGAGGAGGAAATGGACTAGGAAGGAAAAGCTGTAAAAAGAAAGAAAGGAAAAGACGATGATGACGATAAGCAGGGAGGAGGAGGAGGAGGAGGAGGAGGAGGAGGAGGAGGAGGAGGAGGAGGAGGAGGAGGAGGAGGAGGAGGAGGAGTTTAGAGGTTAGGGTCACTGGCAATCTTTGTTTATAGGCGCTTCTGTGTGACCCCAGCCTGGTGATGTGCGCGGCTCACAGTGGCCAGTACTGCCTCTGGTTGTGAAGGGACGACCACCTTCCTCCTCCTCCTCCTCCTCCTCCTCCTCCTCCTCTTCTTCTTTTTCTTCAAGTTCTTCCTTGTCTATTTCCTTCTAACCATTCCCTTTTTTTTCTACTATTCATTTTTGCCTTTTTTTCTTTTCCTCCTTCTCCTCCTCCTTCTCTTGTTTTTCGTTTTCTTCCAGTCCTTCCTTGTCTCTCACCTCCGAACTATTTTTTTCTTTCTACTATTCCTTTCTAGCCTTCTTTTTTTTCCTCCTCCTCCTCCTCCTCCTCCTTCGCCTCCTCCTCTTCTTCTTCTTTCTTCCTTGTCTTCCTCCTAATCATTCCCCTTCTCTTTTTTTCTAATATTCTTTCTTTACTTTCTTTGTTTTTCCTCCTCCTCCTCCTCCTCCTCCTCCTCCTCCTCCTCCTCTGCTTCCTTGTATTCTTTCTCCTAATCATTTTCCTTGTCTATTTGCTTAATATTCCTTTTTCTCATTTCCTCTTCTACCTTCTCTACTTCTACTCCTTCCTCTTCCGATTCATCATTCTCAGCATCATCTTTTGTTATCATTTCTCTTTTATTTTTTATTTATCGTCGTCTTTCTCTTTAACTGTCTATTTCCTCCTGTTCTTTTTTATTGTTATTTATGTTGTAGTTCTATTTCCCTTCTTTGTTTTCATCTTTCCTTATTTATACCCCAATCTCTTTCCTCCTCCTCTTCTTTCTCTTTTCTATCACCACCACCACCACCACCACCAGCACATCAACACACCCATCCCAGTCCTTCCCTATACACTAAAACCCTCCTTCTATTCATCCATCACTTTCCCTGTGCCATTCACTGCCCCTTCCCTCTCTCATTTCTTCCTTCCCCAGCATCTGCTTCCGCTAATTTTATGTGCAGCGGCCTTAGCGAAACACCAAGACTCTTCGTGACTTCATTGGTGATCACGAGCGTTCATTCTGGTCATCACGCGGGTTATGGCAGCGGGAGGGTAAAGGAAAAGACTCCAGGAACAGTAGCGTAAGTCATAAGGCATGTATTCAGAAACGCTTTGCTCCCTCGTCACAACTTCCCAGGGTTGCCAAGAGTGTTTCTTATGTTGGTACGGTAGAAAGCATGCTAATCTGTCACTACAACCGTAACAATACCCTTAAAAATCCATGTAGGTCAAAAGGATTGTATTTTAAAAACGTTTTGCTCCCTCGCCACAACTTTTCAAAGCCATAAATATGATCAGTCGGATTGCCCAGAGTGTTTATGATCTTGATGCTGTAGAAATCATGCTAATTTGTCACTAAACCAGTGTAACTTGAAATACGTGGAGACTTTTGAGAGCTTGTAGTGGAGGTGCAGCGCGGAGGTGTTTCAGAATATAGGCCATTGTGTTGTGAAAGGAGCGTTGTTTCTTCCGGGCTGTAAATATTGAGGGAAGGGAAAAAAAAGTTCGCTGGGTGAGAGGAGAAGGGATGACGAGAGCGAGGCGGTGAGGATAATTATAGAACCGCTGACACTCCTCTCACCCTTATTCTGTCCAACTCCCTAATACAAGAGTCATCCAGTACTCTCCATCATTCATACCTTTCTCTGGTAAACTTTGGAACTCACTGCCTGCTTCTCTATTTCCATCTTCCTATGACTTGACTTCTTTTAAGAGGGAGGTTTCAAGACTTTCTTCCTGACTATTGGATAAATCTTATGATCTTTAAGGTAACCTGCAATCCAGTACGCCTTTTTTTTTTTCTTTGTTGCCCTTGGTCAGATTCCCCTCTTGCATAAAAGAAAAAAAAAAAAACTGGAGCCATGACTCGTAAAGACCTGAGGAACTGTCGACAACCCTAAGTAAACGATCTTGAACTGGAAACGCTGACCTCTCCAGACAAAGCGAAGGTACGTCCTGCTTCTTGGATGAACGTAAACCTGAAAATAAGTGTCTTGTAGATCCAGTGACATCATCCAGTCGCCTTTCGAATCGCTGATAAAACCTAAGTGCCATGGAGAAACACTTCCCTCTCTCTCTGCGACCATTTTCAAAGACCACAGAGACGATTAGCCGAGTTATGAAGAGTATCTTTCCTGTTGGTAATGCAAAAACTTGCTGACATGTTACTAGAATTACAGAAACACCCTTAAAAGCCCACCCGTGTCACTTCAACTAGAGCCCTTTGAAAAGTAGTGAAGGTGGTGTGTGTGAGGCAAGTGTTTCAGAATACTGGCGTTAGAAAGGCGCGTGGCTGGTTCCCTCCCTTCTCTGCTCCATAGTAAAGTTTATGTATTGAAGGTGGTTCATTGTGCACTGCCTCCTCATCCTGTACTGCTGTGTTCTGTGTCTTGTTTTTCTCTATTTTACCTTGTGTTTCTTTTTCTTTAGGCCACTTCTCTATCTAACTCGCTTTTTTTTTATTTTCTCATTTCTGTTTTTACTTTCCCTCTTCGTTTCCTTTTCTTTTATCTTGTGCTTCTTTTCATCTATTTTCCGTTACACACCTTTTCTTTACCTCCTTTTCTTCTTCTCTTCATACTCTCCTTTCCTTTGCTTTATATTTTTCCATCTTCTTCACGTTTTATATTTTCCATCCTCCTAAACATCGTCATTATAATTACACTCTTTCTTTCCGCCTTTTCCTCCTCCTCCTCCTCCTCCTCCTCCTCCTCCTCCTACTACTACTACTACTACTACTGATATACTACAACTATTACTGCTGCTACTACTACAACTACTGCTAGAACTACAATCCACATCCTCTTTATCTTCTTTTACCTCCTCCTCCTCCTTTACTACCACTTCCTCCTTCTTCTCTTCACCCTCCTTCTTTTTCTCTTCCCCCTCCTCCCCCTCCTCCTACTCCTCCTCCTCCTCCTATGATGCCCCTTATTGACTTGTATCGTAAGGCGCAGAATTAGCCGACTCAATCACATAAAAAGCCAGAAATAACACCTTTTATCTCCCTCCCCTTAATTCAGAGGAGGGATTTCGGGACTAGACGCTGCCAACCCACCACCGCCACTAAGAACGATAATCCCGCGGGCCTGATACTCATTACTCGACCTTCCATACTCTCCTTACCCGCTGGAATGGTCTGCTGTAAACGTTTAAAGAGCGTTGGAGGGTTTTCATACTAGGTCGAAGATGATGCAAATAAAAAATAGACGTTCTGGGGAAGGATGGTTGGAGGGAGGGAGGAATGGTGGATGGGAGGGGAATGTCTGAGGGAAGAGGGGAGGGATAAGGGTGCTGGTCTAGCGGAGGGGAGTGGTGGAGTGGGAGGTGTGGTGAGTCAGGCTAATATTGGTCGGGTTGGGCGCCGTTTGGTATGGAGCTCTGAGGGTGAGTGGGAGGTGATGGATGAAATATAAAGTGGTAATGAGAGAGGACCTTATCTCACCATCGATGCCACATTCACTAGGTATTTGCCAACTCAAAGCTAGTGACACATTTTCTTCTTGTAGGCTAGGAAATAGACGACAAGAAACCATGAACAAATGAAGCTCCGTAAATTAGTTTCTTTTCATAACTTTGAAATCAGAGCCAGGCGGTGAGAATGTCCACTGCCAACCAAACCGTCTTTCTGCATACACGTTTTGAGCGTCACAGAGACCTAGCGATGTTAGCTAATGGACAGCAGCCTTCCTGACGAGTTTTCTTTTAGTCTAAAGGCAAACCATGTTCAGGGTATGGCAAGACACAGCTTAGAGACACGGTAATGGAAGCACTGCAGCACCCTCGGGCTATTTCGATTTCGGCAGCAAATTTTCTTTTTTCCTCAAATAGAAAACCGAATACAAATAGCTGTACACTTGCCTTGTGAAGGACTTATCTATGCAGAGGTGAGGATAAATGTGTGCTAAGGTCATGTGATGTATTAAAGTCTAAAAATGAAAGGCGACTATGTTTTCCTCTATATAAAGATGTTCGTCGAATAAATTTAAGTAACCATAAAGAAATACCATGGCAAAATAACAACAGGAATAGTGGAAGAAGCGAAAGCATGGTTAATTGATAGACACATCGTAATACAGTGTTTAAAGACGACTACTCTGAACTGCGAGACGATACTGACCCACTCCTGAATTAAACCAACCAAATACTTGCAACTTCGGTGGTGGTGGTGGTGGTTGTGGCGGTGACTGTGGTGAGATTTGTGAGAGTGTGGAGGTTTGGAGATTACTGAAGAGAGAGTGTGGAGAAAAAAGTAGATAAAAAGACAATACAGACGTCAGGACGCTGTTTTTATCTTCCTTCATTATCCTCTGCAATCTTCACAATTCCCTCCTATTATCATGTGGACCTTTTTTTTTTAATCTTTTCTTCAACTCTTCCATTAAAAAAAAGAAAATCCACACTTCATAAATCGTCCTTAATACGCACACACACACACACACACACACACACACACACACACATTTCAAAACAACAAAGACATACAGGTAAGCAAATAAATACAATAACAACATGTATTTTTCTCTTCCCTACAATTTTATCGCATCAGTGTAACAAAAAAAAAAGTTATAAAAAATTCAATAAAAAGAAAGCAAAGAGGAAAAGAAGTATGTAGGAAATGATGCTACTCAATTCTGCTCTCATTTCTCCTTCTCTGCTGCTTCTTCTTCTTCTTCTTCTGTAGCGTCAATCAAACTCAATAAGACTTGCATAGGTACTCAGATTCACGAGGCGAGGGAATGAGGGAATGA
This sequence comes from Portunus trituberculatus, assembly GCF_017591435.1. Taxonomy (NCBI): domain Eukaryota; kingdom Metazoa; phylum Arthropoda; class Malacostraca; order Decapoda; family Portunidae; genus Portunus; species Portunus trituberculatus. The sequence continues at coordinate 18,827,492 of NC_059304.1, forward strand.
GGGAAGGAGGAGGGAGGGAGAGAGAGAGGAAAGGACGGAGGACGTGAGGCGTGAATGGATAATCAGGAGAGAGAGAGAGAGAGAGAGAGAGAGAGAGAGAGAGAGAGAGAGAGAGAGAGAGAGAGAGAGAGAGAGAGAGAGAGAGAGAGAGAGAGAGAGAGAGAGAGAGAGAGAGAGAGAGAGAGAGAGAGAGAGAGAGAGAGAGAGAGAGAGAGAGAGAGAGAGAGAGAGAGAGAGAGAGAGAGAGAGAGAGAGAGAGAGAGAGAGAGAGAGAGAGAGAGAGAGAGAGAGAGAGAGAGAGAGAGAGAGAGAGAGAGAGAGAGAGAGCGCTGCTCGTCGAGGACGTGGAGAAGAAGGTCTCCGTCCTCACCTCGAGGCTACTTGACCTCCAGACCCAGTTTGTTCCCCATCGCACGTACCTCGCCAAAGCCACAGACCCTAAATGGTTCGGCTACCGCTGCCGGGTTGCTGCCGAGGCCAAATACGCGGCGTGGCGAAGGTACAAGCGACGCCCCTCACACCACAACCTCGCCCTCCACCGAGCTGCGTGCAGGAGGATGACAGCCACATCCAAGTGGGCGCGGCAGCACTGGGAGGAAGTGATGAGGAGCAAACTCACTGGTCCTGGAGTGGGGAGCAAGGCGTGGTGGGCGCTCGTCAAGGAGCGGCAGGGCGTGCTGAGACAGGACAGCGTGCCCCCCCTCACCAGGCCAGACGGGTCCACGGCTACTAGCAGCGATGACAAGGCTGCTCTCCTGGCCGAACTATTTGCACAAAAAATGCAAGTAGACGACCCTCACCGCCCTCCACCTGAGCTGCCCCGAGACTGACCACACCATCACGTCGGTCTCCGTCACCGCGGCACAGGTGAAGAGAGTACTCGAGGAAATCGATGCAGGAAAGCCACAGGCCCTGACAACATCAGTCCTCGGGTACTAAAGAACTGTGCCGAGGAGTTATCTGCACCTCTCGCCAACATCTTCGCTGCCTGCCTCGAGGAGGAGAAGTGGCCATCTGCCTGGAAAGAAGCCTGTGTGGTTCCCGCCCACAAGAAAGACTCCAGGACGGACCCGAGCCACTACCGACCCATCTCCCTGCTGTCGGTTGTTGGCAAGGTGTTTGAGAAGATGTTGGCTGCCGCCCTAGAGAAACACCTTGCAGACAACGGTCTCCTCTCGCCTCACCAGTTTGGGTTCAGGCCGGGCCGATCCACCTCAGATCTACTTCTCCTCCTCTCACAAGAGTGGCAGGACTCCCTCGACGAAGGCCGGGACACACTCGTGGTGGCGCTTGACATCGCGGGCGCCTATGATCGGGTGTGGCACTCCGCCCTGCTGGCAAAGCTCCGTGCCAAAGGCGTAGCCGGGAGCCTGCTGTCTCTTCTCGATGACTACCTCCATGGACGATCTCTACGGGTAGTCATCAATGGACGGACCTCAACGCCTGCCCCCATAGAAGCCTCAGTTCCACAGGGCTCTGTATTAGGGCCAGTCCTGTGGAACATATATATAGATGACTTACTTCGCCAGCTCCCCGCAGTCAAAGCCGTCTCCTACTGCCGCCAAGACAGTAGGCGCGCTGTTGCTGCAGTCAACAGGCAGCTGAAGACTTCAGAGGAGTAGGGAGCGCTATGGCAGGTCAACTTCGCGCCTGAGAAGACACATGCTATGGTCGTCTCCCGGTCCCCCGCAGCTACCCAGGCCGTGGAGGGACAAATACGGTTTGGGGATGTCCAGCTGCCCCTCCAAGACAACATCAAAATCCTGGGTGTTGCCATTTACCGGGAGCTGCGCTACGACCAGCACCTCGCGTCTGTGGCCCGCCAGACCTCTCAGCGTGTGTCAGCCCTCCGCAGGGTGGCAAGCAACCTGGACCCCCAAGGCATCCTGACGCTGTACAAGGCACAGATCCGCCCTTGCATGGAATACGGAGCCTTGACGTGGATGTCCAGTGCTGTCACCCACACCAGGCGACTCCATGCGATGATGCAGAGGCGCGCTCTCCGTCTGCTGGGGGACGATGAGGAGATCGCCGACGGTGTGACATCCCTGGAGCACCGTCGCGATGTGGCAGCTCTGACAGTCTGCCACAAGACACAGGTGCTCCACACTCCCACCTCACCCGCCTGTACTTGCCGCCTCACCACGCCCAACGCGCGACGCGACAGGCAGCGGCCGGAAGACGTGTGACGGTGCCACGTTCACACACGTCACAGCATCTGAGGACGTACAAGGCCAGGGCAGCGCGTCTCTGGAACGGCTTCACGGAGGCCACGCCTGGTGTGGCAGACATGTCAAATCACCAGGCGAAAGTGGCTGCCAACACCTGGAGAGGCACACTCCCCACACCGTTCCTGTCCAGCTCCTCCTGTACATAATGTATATAAAGTATATAGTGTATCATGCTAGCTGGCGCGGTTACCACCTCAGGTACCTGCCACCCACATAAACTTTTAGAATAGTTGCCTAGTGTCCACTAGCAACTTTAAGTTTATTATGTAAATATTGTAATGATAACTAAGTTTAAATAAAAGAGAGAGAGAGAGTCACTACCATCCCTCACCATGGTACAGCCAGCTTGCCCCGCCGCCAACTAAAGGTCGTCTCTAGCAACGTCCGTGGTCTCCGGACTAACCTTGCAGACTTATACCACAACTGTGTGCAACGACACAATGCAGACGTTGTTGTGGTGACCGAGACATGGCTGAACAGTGAGGTGGAGCCCACGTATGGCAGGATGCAGGGCTTCACCCACTGGGTGAGGAGGGACCGACAGGAGCGAACAGGAGGTGGAGTGGCTGTCTGCTTCAAGGAAGGAATGCAGGCCCAGCTACTCGACATAGACACGCCTCCAATGATGGAGATGATGTACTTCCGAGTAATGCTGGCAGACCGCTCAGCCCTCCTGCTGTGTGCCCTGTATCGCCCCCCGCGACAAGGGCCTGACTCACTCCTGTACCTGACTGAGACCTTAGACAACCTGATGATGGCACACAGCTGCAGCCACGTGCTGATTGTGGGGGATCTCAATCACCACCTGGAAAGAGACGCCTACGAGAATCTCCTGAGGTGCAGGGTCTGACAGATCATGTCACCTTCCCCACACATGAACGAGGAGGGACATTAGACCCTGTCATCTCAGACTACCAGGAAGACAAGCTTCAGTGTCATCAGCTGGGGCTCGTGGGCAGCTCTGACCATCACGCTGTACTGACACAGCTGGAAGTGGGCGTGGCTCAGGACGAGGCCACCACCCGCACCATCTGGCTGTGGAACAAAGCAGACTGGGCTTCCCTGCGCCGCGACCTGACCCACACCCCATGGGCCACTCTGCTACAGGGAGGAGCAGAGAGTGAAGCACTTGCACTCACCTCTCACCTTCTCGCCCTCCAGAGACGCCACGTCCCACACAGGGAATACACCACCAGATCGACGGATCAGCCATGGTTTGGCTACCGTTGCCGTGTTGCTGCCGAGGCAAAGTATGCTGCCTGGCTCCGCTACAAGAGGAACCCGACTCGGCGCAACAAGGACCTGCACAGGGCTGCATGCAGGAGGATGGTGGTAACCAGCAAGTGGGCCTTAAAAAAGTGGGAGGAAAGCCTGCGCCGGAAACTGTGTGGCACTGGCGTAGGAAACAAAACTTGGTGGTCTCTTGTTAAGGACAAACAAGGAACTGGCCACCAAGAATCCATCCCTCCCTCAGCAAGCAGGACGGTACTGTCGCCACCAGCAGTAAGGAGAGGGCACAGTTGCTGGCTTCCTTGTTTGCTGGAAAAATGAAGGTCGGGAATCCACAGCAGCCACCGCCTCAGCTGGTCCAGCAATGTGAGAAGACTGTCACCATGGTGGAGGTGACGCATCAGCAGGTGAAGCGATTATTGCGGGGCTGGACACACAGAAAGCCACCGGCCCTGATGACATCAGCCCGCACCTGCTGAAGCGATGCTCCCAGGAACTGGCTGCCCCTCTCACCCAAGTTCACAACTTGTGTACGGGAAAACGTCTGGCCTTCAGTGTGGAAGGAGGCTCGAGTAGTTCCTGCACACAAAAAGCTCCAGGACGGACCCAAAAACTACAGACCCATATCCCTGTTGTCAGTGGTGGGTAAAGTGTTTGAGAGGGTCGTGGCAGAGGTGGTGTGTAGCCATCTCAAGGACAATGCCCTCCTCTCAGACCAACAGTTTGGGTTCAGACCTGGAAGGTCAACCTCCGACCTAATGATGCTTCTCACCAGGCATTGGCAGGACGCCCTCGACGACGGCAAGGACACTATAGTGGTTGCTTTGGACATAGCAGGAGCTTTTGATAAAGTATGGCACAACGGATTACTAGAAAAGCTTCGTGCTAAAGGCATCCAGGGTGGCTTGCTACGACTCTTGGGAAATTACCTGCAGGACAGAAGCCTCAAGGTGGTTGTCAACGGGCAAACATCTGAGTCCCTGCCTGTGGAGGCATCAGTGCCACAGGGTTCAATTCTTGGCCCACTCCTGTGGAATATCTACGTGGATGATCTTCTCCAGCTACTGCCAGGAGTCATGGCCTATGCTGATGACTGCACCCTCTCCTATACCTATCCACGCCAGGACAGTGGGCGGGCTGCTGAGGCCATCAATCAGCAGCTACGAGTGATAAAGGAGTGGGGTGCTCGCTGGCAAGTGACATTCGCGCCGGAGAAGACACAAGCAATGGTTGTCTCTCGGTCCCCAGCCGCCATGGCAGCAATGGCAGGAAAGTTGTCTTTGGCGCTGCTGCTCTCCCACTCCAAGATGACGTCAAGATACTTGGAGTGGAGGTGGATCGAGGGCTGAGGTTTGACAGGCATGTCAAAACCATTGCCAAGAAAGCCTCTCACAGGATCTCCGCTCTCAGAAGGATCGCCAGTTTCCTCGACAGGAAGGGAGACTGCTGCTGTACAAGGCACAGGTGCGGCCCCACCTTGAATACGCAGCTCTCTCCTGGATGTCCTGTGCCGCCACACACAGAAGGAGACTGGACAGCATCCAACGCCGCGCCATACGGCTAGTAGATGCTGCACTACCACCTCACCCAGAGCCTGAGCGTCCCCTTGATTCACTGGAACACCGCAGAGACGTGGCGGCGATCGTAGTGTTCCATAAGGCACAGGTGCAAAGAGTGCCACATCTGGCAGGGCTGCGTCATCCTCTAAGAGTCACCGCACGGAGCACGAGAACGGTGCTCAATGGTGGTGACGCCGTAGAGGTGCCGCGATCCCACGGGTGTCAGCATCAACGCACCTTCGCAGGACGCGTCTCCAGGATGTGGAACTTGTTCACGGCCGCGGTGCCTCACGTCCAGGAGATGAACACACACAGTGTCAAACTGATGGCACATAAGTGGAGACAGACACTGCCAACTCCTCTGACACTCTTTGTGACGTGACACTCAGTGTAGTGCAGTGCGTGAATAGTGCTAGTGAAGTGAAACGAATAGTGCTCCATTTGCATGCTGACCATCTTGTATATTATCTATTTTTAAGTCTTGTAAATATTGTAGAGAAATAGATTGTAGTACCCTTAGAATAGGTAGCACACGACAGTGCGCCTTTGGGTACATGTTCCTTTGTATTAAGATTTGTTTAAATAAAAAAAAAAAAAAAAAGAGAGAGAGAGAGAGAGAGAGAGAGAGAGAGAGAGAGAGAGATGGGATGTTGTGAAGCTCAATTTTCATTCACTTCACTTATTTGGGAGGGAAGAATGAGACGTGATATAGACACAACTCTCTCTCTCTCTCTCTCTCATCTGATTATCCATTCACGCCTCACTTCCTCCCTCCTTCCCTCTATCTCTCCCTTCCTCCTTCCCCACCTCCCTCCCTCCCTCCCTCCCACCCTCCTTCCCTCGCCTCGTGAATCTGAGTACCTATGCAAGTCTTATTGAGTCTGTCTGTCTGTCTGTCTGTCTGTCTCCACTTTTGTATGTTTGCATAAATGTATGAATATTTCTTTCCTATTTATTTCAGTGCTTGGTCTGAATCTACTCTCTCTCTCTCTCTCTCTCTCTCTCTCTCTCTCTCTCTCTGTCATTGAGTAAGAGCTAGAGAGAGAGAGAGAGAGAGAGAGAGAGAGAGAGAGAGAGAGAGAGAGAGAGAGAGAGAGAGAGAGAGAGAGAGAGAGAGAGATTCGTATTTATTCAGACCAAGCACTGACATAAATAGGAAAGAA
>NC_059304.1:18836174-18843674 GCF_017591435.1 Portunus trituberculatus
ACTACTAAATTAAGTGAAGAGAGGGAAGAGGGAGGTGAGGACAGAATTAAGAATGAGGAAGTGGAATGACAGAAAGAGGAAGAAGGAAAAGAAAAGAAAAAGGTGAATAGAGGTGGAGTGAAGGGAGATAAAGGAAGGAAGAGAAGGGAAACGAAATGAAAGAAGAAAGAAAAGGGAGAAAGGAAAAGAAAATATGAGAAGGGGAAGGAATGAAATGGAAGTAAAGGTGGAAAAAGAAGGAGAAAGAAGAGAGATATGAGAGATGAAAGAAGAATACGAGGAGAAATAGAATCGAGAGAGAGAGAGAGAGAGAGAGAGAGAGAGAGAGAGAGAGAGAGAGAGAGAGAGAGAGAGAGAGAGAGAGAGAGAGAGAGAGAGAGAGAGAAAGGATGGGAAATACAGAAGAACTAAAGAAAAATCACAATACTCTCTCTCTCCCTCCTCCTCTCTCTCTCTCTCTCTCTCTCTCTCTCTCTCTCTCTCTCTCTCTCTCTCTCTCTCTCTCTCTCTCTCTCTCTCTCTCTCTCTCTCTCTCTCTCTCTCTCTCTCAATCACAAAGGACACAACAAGCACTGGGCCACACCTTTGGTACTTCTTGGAACAAACACTCGTGCTGGTTAATTATGATTCCACTGAAATGTGTTTGTGTGTGTGTGTGTGTGTGTGTGTGTGTGTGTGTGTGTGTGTGTGTGTGTGCGCAAAGAATGAAAGAAGTAAATAAAATAAATAAAAGTAAAAACCACAGTAGGAGAAAGAGAAAGAAGAGAAGATGAAGGAAGGAGGAAGAGAATTAAGGGAAAGCGGAGGGAAAGAAAGGAGAGGAATAAAGGAAGAGGATAAATTGAAGGTAATTAACAGGTGAAGCACAGTTCAATGACACACCTGAGCACCTGTGAGGGCCTGACAGGATGTGAAGGATGCAATGTAAACGATAGGATGTGAAGGATAGGATGTGAAGGATAGGATAGGATATGAAAGACAGGATGTAATGTAAAAGAGAGAATTTAAAGGATAGGATTTAAAGGATAGGATAAGAAGGATAGGATGTAAAGGCATTGAAAGGAATAAACAAAGCACGATTTATTTCACGGCCAAAGACACTTCCCTCACTTCTATCCTTCCCTCACCCCAACCCCAACCCCCAACCAGGCCCAGTTCCCCTCTTCCTCTTCCTCCTCCTTCCTTTCCGTTTCTCCTTACCTTCTCTTCCCCTCACTTATCTCCCCTTTTTCCCTTCCCTCTTCCTTTTCTATCCTTCCAATCTCTCCTCTTCCTTTGTTTTTCCTTACCTTCCTTCCCTTCACTTATCTCTCCTCTTTCCCTTTCCCTCTTCTTTTCTTTTTTACCAATTTCTCCCTTTTTCTTTTTCTTCTTTCCCTTCCTCTCCCTTCTACCTTTCCTTCCCTTCACTAATCCATTTTTTCTCTTTCTTTCCTTCCTCTCTCCTTTCTTATTTATTTTCCTCCCTCCTTCTCCCCTCCCTTCAATATCCCACTTGTTATTTTCATCTATCTTTTTTTTCTTCTCCTTTTTATCCTCTCCTTCTCATTCTCTCTCTCTCTTTTTTTCCTTCTTTCCTTTTTCTTCGTTATTTTTCTTTTCTCATTTTGTAATTCGTTTTCTTGTTCTTGTTTTTTTTTCTCTTCTGTTTATTCAATTTTTTTCTTCTGTTTACCTTCTTTTTCTATATTTTCTTTTTCTCAATTCTTTCTCTCTCTTTTTTTTTTTCTTTTTTTTGTCTATTCCTCCTTCTTCTACTCTTTACTTCCCTCATTTCCTTCCTTCACTCGTCTTCCTTTGCAGCGTCATTATCTTTTTCTTCCTCTTTCCCCTCCCTTCCTCTTCCTCCTCTTCCTCCTCCTACTCCTTCTCTTCTTCCTCATTTCGCTCATTTTTCTCTCATTTCCTACTCATTTATCCTCCTTGTAACATCTTTCTTCCCCATTCCCGTCTTCCTCCTCTTCCTCCTCCTCCTCCTCCTCCTCCTCTTCTTCCTCATTTCTCTTATTTTTCCCTCATTTCCTACTCACGTATCCTTCTTTTAACATCTCTCTTCCACTTTCCTGCCTCCTCCTCCTCCTCCTCCTCCTCCTCCTTCAGCGTTTAATGATGTGACTGCGCTGCCAATGTCTCGCGTAACCTCAAACTTCATGTGCCTTTGGGCGTGTGAATGGCGAGATGGGCGGATGGGCGAGAGATAAGCGGGGGGTGAGATGGGCGGGAAGAAGAGAAGATGGCGGGATAACGGGAGGAGTAGAGGGAAGGGCTGGGAGAGAAGGAGGGAGGGATGGAGGGAAGTAAGAATGAAGGAGGGAAGGAGTGGAAAGACGAGACGGAATGAACGAGTGGAGAGAGAGAAAAGGAGGGAGAAGATAGAGGAGAGAGTGAAGAAATGACATATAAATTGGAGAGAAGGAAGAAATGAAAGAATTAAAAAGTAAAGAAGAGGAATTATGAATGAAGGTAAGAAATAAAGAGAGAAAGTAAGCAAGGCGATCTGGAACAAAAAGGAAGAAAGGAATATAGAGAAAAAAAAAAAAGAAAGAGAGAGAAAGAAAAGAAGGAAGAATTGAGTCAGTCTTTTCCTCGTCACACCTTCACTTAACGCTCCTTTTAATGGTTACAGGTAAAAAAAAAAAAATGTCTTTCATCACATTTCCCCTTAGGTACCTTCATGCATACTTCCATTTACTCCCCTCACTACCCCTTTCCCTCACCTCTCTCTCTCTCTCTCTCTCTCTCTCTCTCTCTCTCTCTCTCTCTCTCTTACCCTTCTCCTACTCGTCTTTCCTCCTCTTCTCTCATTTTTCCTTCCTCACTCCTGTCACTCGTCATTTCTCTCTCCTTTCTCTCCTCATTCTTCCTTTTCTCCCTTCCCTTTTCATTCTCTCACTTTTCCTATCTCCCTTCTTCTCTCATTCGGCTCTTCTCCTGTTCCCTTCTCTCACTCGCTTTTCCTCACACCTCCCTCTCCCTCTCTCTCCCTTTTACCTCATTCGCCTTTCCTCACTCTCTCTCCCTTCCCTCACTCACCTCTCCTTCCTCTCTTCCCCCTTCCCCATCCTTTCACTCGTCTTTCCTCCCCCCTCTCCCTCCTCCCTCAATCGCTTTCCCTCCCTCTCTCCATATCTCACTCTGTTCTCCTTTCTCTCTCCTCCCTTACCTCACTCCCTTCATTAGTTCTTTTCTTTTTTTCTCGCGTGTCAAGGAGTCGAACAGAGACTAAATAAATAGATTAGATTGATAAATGGAATGTCCGCACAATTCGTAGGTCACAAAAAGAGGATTGTAGATTTTTTGAAGATTTCCTGCTATGTGTTTACTTTTTTATCTTTGTGTGTTAAGGAGAGTGATAAAAAAAGATAAGGAAATATGGGTCTACATGTAAAGCTTTTAACAATAAACAGTTTCCTGAAAAAAATAGTAATAATTAGAGGTTTTAAAACAAAGAACAAAGGTGAGTTTAGATTCAAAGGTGCATTGTCAGTCGCCACTTAAAACTAAATCTAACCTAACCTAACCTAACCTAACTAACGAGATTCTTCTTTACTCATCTGACAATTTCCCGAACTGTCTATAATTAATCTCAAAATCTCAGAAAAAAAAAACTTCTCCTTCCCTCATTACAAAACTCACGCATTCTTTTCATATTTTTTTTGCTCATCTCAAAACTCACGAAACTCTCTTTACCTGGTCTCGTCTCCCTTACTTTCCTTCTCTTACCTGAAAAAGCCACATTCTTTATCCCTACTTTACTTCAGAAGCTCATAAATTTCTTTCACTTCCCATACCACTGACACACACACACACACACACACACACACACACACACACACACACACACACACACACACACACACACACACACACGAATAATTGAGAGAGAGAGAGAGAGAGAGAGAGAGAGAGAGAGAGAGAGAGAGAGAGAGAGAGAGAGAGAGAGAGAGAGAGAGAGAGAGAGAGAGAGAGAGAGAGAGAGAGAGAGAGAGAGAGAGAGAGAGAGAGAGAGAGAGAGAGAGAGAGAGAGAGAGAGAGAGAGAGAGAGAGAGAGAGAGAGAGAGAGAGAGAGAGAGAGAGACTACAGAAAAATAAACACATGATGACTTAACACGACCAAGGAATAATAACTTTTAAAGAGACTCAACTAACCTTTTACTCCTCCCCCGCCCCACACACACACACACACACACACACACACACACACACACACACACACACACACACACACACACACACACACACACACACACACACACACACACACACACAAACCGACTCATGTATAATGCTAATGACACCCTATGCACTGAATTAAGGGACAAACTAATGACTGTTTACGCCACACTAAGTTCACACACACGCAAGAGAGAGAGAGAGAGAGAAGAGAAAGAAGGAGAGCAAAGTGTAAGTAATTTTGCGCGTGGTAGGTAATTCCTGATCCTTTTTTGGGGACGGCAAGTACAGGTAATCTCCCCGGCCAGGTAATACAGGTAGATTATAAGCTCACGCCGTAAACTGGAGTGAACGCACGTGCACTAATGATACATGGCGTGTGCTTTGATTCAGGTTAATTAGCGAGGTAATGAGTGTTTAGCACCTGCGTGAGGGTCAGAGAGAGAGAGAGAGAGAGAGAGAGAGAGAGAGAGAGAGAGAGAGAGAGAGAGAGAGAGAGAGAGAGAGAGAGAGAGAGAGAGAGAGAGAGAGAGAAAGCACAGATGGCAGGTAATAACATAAACGGACGCCAGGTGCACTAATGTAAATAAACACATCAATATCTGAGGGATTAATTAAAGTAAATATTGTAATTCCTGCACCACACTAACTTCAGTCCAAGGACAGAGAGTTATTAATGCCAGTTGTCCTCTCAGTGGTCAATAGAAGTGGAGAAAAGGGTTTAATGTTATAGATAAGCTTCTTCCTCCCCCTGTTCTTGCAATTTACTCTATATACACTTCTAATATCATAAATCCAATGTGCATATGATTACCTCTTCACTGGTCTACCTCTTCAGTGGCTCATGTAAAGAAGACTGTCCAATATTACAAATCAGATGTGTTTGTTTATGTTCCAGAGTCTTTCCTTTATGTTAGTGTTTCTTCCTCTACCTTTCACTTTTCTTTCCTTTATGTCTCACACTTTTTAATCTATGTTAGTGTTTCTTCCTCTACCTTTCTTTCTCTACGTTTTAGTTTTCTTTCCTTTATCTTTCAGTCTTTCCTTTCTGTTCCAGTGCTCCATACACAAACACACACACAGAAAAATATCAATGAGTTTGTTATATTGCAAACTCTAATATTTGTCTTCTTACTATTGTTGATTTAAATGAAAGAAAAAAAATCTGTCCAACGTTACGATCAATACTCTTCCGTCTATCTTTCATCCCTTGTGTTCTACTTTATACACTCTCAACATCAAGAAATTCACTGTTCATTTGATATAGACCCGTATTCAGAAACGCTTTGCTCTCTTCCCTCACGACGACTATTTCCAAAGGCTCTAGTTGAAGATACTCGTGTTTCGAAGAGTATTTTTATGGTTCTAGTGATGGATTAGCAAGATTTCTAGTGTATCATAAAGAGAAACTCTCTTGAAAACCCTGCTAGTCATCTCTGGGGACTTGAAAAATTGTCGTAGAGAGAGGAGCAAGGCGTTTATGAATAATATTATGGCCGATAAAGCTCCACTGATACATTTTCCCACTACGAATGAAGAGAAATGAACCCACAATGTTGCAGCAAAGACTCCTCCCTCCTTCTTCCGTGTTGTACTTTAGTCTATACGAGTACACTTTCAACATCAAATATTCAGTGTGTATATAATGTAAACTTCACTTCTCGTATTGATCGCTGGCAATACGCGTGACGTGAGCAGTAAGTTAACGTGAGGAGCGCTGTGCAGTCATGGCCAGTAATCAAGTGACACACTGTACTCACTCACCACTGTGTTAACCTCTTCAGTAATGGGACTCATTCTTCACTACGAGTTTTGGGTGTAATTAGACGATTTTATTTGACATTAGGAAGTGTCTATGGAGGTCAGAAGATCAATGGCCACAGTCTTTACTATTTTAATCCCAATATAAGTTTGTGAAGCTGTATAAAACCACCAAATAGTAAGCAGAATGAATATGGAAACACGTCATGGTATTGAAGGGGTTAAGCCTGTTTTTCCTCAGTCTTAAACACTTGAATAGCATGACGCGTTTACACATTCATTATGTTTACTATTTGGCGATTTCACACAGCTTCACAAACTTACGCGGGGGATGAGAATAGTGAAGACTCTGGCCCCATTAATCCTCTGACCTCCACAGACCCTTCCTAACGTATGTAAAATCGTCTAATCACACTCAAAATTCAAGGTAACAATGTATCCCAGCACTGACGAGGTTAAGAGGTCAAATTTAGTACTCCAGACTGCTTAAGGTGACAAAAATCATGAATTACTACACTGCGAGTGAGCCAGCTGTGTGTGGGAGGCGCCTTGTTGTTCCTTTTTATGCAAGAGGGGAAATCTGGCCGAGGGTAACAAAAACGACCAAAACAAAAAAGCCCACTTATATGCCAATCCCCGAGCAGGTCCAAGAGGATAAATGTCTTGAAACCTCCCTCGTAACCCCTTCAGTATCATGACGCATTTTTTATTTTTCATTGTGGTGATTTTATATACAGCTTCAGAAACTTATGTGGGGATTGAAACAGTGAAGTCTCAGGCCATTAATCTTCTGACCTCCATACACCCTTCCTAATGCAAATAAAATCGTCTAATCATACCCAAAATTCGAGGTAAAAATGCGTCTCAGTTCAGGTGATAAGAAGATGGAAATACAGAAGCAGGCAGGGAGTTGCAGAGTTTACCACAGAAAGGGATGAATGATTGAGCAGTGTCGCCTTATTTGGAGTACACCTCTTGAGTCGCGGTCACGGGATGTTGTTTTATTTATGCTTTGGCAACTACTGGTCTAACGCAGCACATACGTTATACTTTGAAAACACTGAGTCAAACCTAACCTAACCTAACCTGACCCAACTAAACCTAACCAAATCTAACCTAACCTAACTTCACCTAACCTAACCTAACTAAACCTAGCCCAATGTAACCTAACCTAACTTTAACCAAACCTTAACTAAACCTAACTTAACCTAACTAAACCTAACCTAACCTAACTTAACTCAACCTAACCTAACTAAACTCACCCTAACCTCACCTCACCTAACCTAATATGTACAGAGAGCATTTATCATCACATCAATTTAGCCTCAAAATTGAATACATTAGTTGGTATTCGCCGCTAGTGACAGTATGCATCATATCAGTAGTAGTAAGTAAGTAGTAGCAAGTAATCTCTCTGGTAAACTCTGGAACTCTCTGCCTGCTTCTGTATTTCCATCTACCTGCGATTTGAGTTCTTTCAAGAGGGAGGTCTGAAGGCATTTATCCCTTTATTTCGGCTGACCCTTTGAAGTATAAAGGGATTGGCAATGAAGTGGGCCCTTTTCT
>NC_059304.1:18848674-18853674 GCF_017591435.1 Portunus trituberculatus
CTTCTCTCTCTCTCTCTCTCTCTCTCTCTCTCTCTCTCTCTCTCTCTCTCTCTCTCTCTCTCTCTCTCTCTCTCTCACACACACACACACACACACATACAAAGTCATCCCAACTCTGAAGAAAAGGAAAACACGTAGAGTTACACACACACACACACACACACACACACACACACACACACACAAAAGCAGAATAAAATCATCACCTTTTCTCTCCAAACCCATCCCTTCCCATCCCTTCCACCTTTCACAACACCCAAGTCACACCCTTTAAGAGTCACCACTGCTCCCCTCTGTACCCCTTACCGCCAACACACACACCCTCCACTACCCTCCCGGTTCCCTCCTTCCCTCCATCCCCATCACCCGCCCTCCCTCGGTGACTGACGCACGACAAAAGGCAAGGCAAGATAATGCGTGCAGATGACAACTCTCGCCGGTCACTCGCACATACATTTACATCTGCCTTCCATTGACGCGACATCAAAGACCTGAGAGAGAGAGAGAGGGTCACAGAGGGAGGGGGGAATGTCCAGGGAGTGTCGGAGTAAATGGACATTACCCAAGGATTACTCCACACCCATCCAGTGAAAGACTTCAAAGACAGATGTTTTGGCGCCAAATTGGAAAATCTTGAATGGTTTTGGCGTGCATATTCAAGCCCCGTGATTCACTTTGCAGGCATTAATTAAGGGTGAGTGTGTGTGTGTGTGTGTGTGTGTGAGAGATTGAAAGGGTGAAAGAAAAGGGATTGTCTGATTTGCTTGGTGACACCCCGCGGTCTGCTTGGAGAGAGAGAGAGAGAGAGAGAGAGAGAGAGAGAGAGAGAGAGAGAGAGAGCCAACCCGCCATCCATCTAACCTCCAACGAGAAACACACACACACACACACACACACACACACACACACACACACACACACACACACACACACACACACACACACACACACACACACACGGTCTGAAAGGGTCTGAAAGGCACGTCTGAAAGCAAGTGTAATGCCGCCAAAGCAAAAATCTGCCGCCTGAACCTTTGCCTCTCCTCAAAAATGGATGAAGTTGATGGAACGAAACGAGAAAGTGAGAGAGAGAAAAAAAAATGGAAAAAAAGGGAAAAAATAAATAAAGATAGAAGTGAAAACATATATATACAGTTGAAATTCTCTTTAGCTACGTTCTCTCTCTCTCTCTCTCTCTCTCTCTCTCTCTCTCTGTCTCTCTCTTGCATGTAACCTTTTCATTTTTTTTTATATTTCAATTTATTTAGCTAGTTCATGCATCTCTCTCTCTCTCTCTCTCTCTCTCTCTCTCTCTCTCTCTCTCTCTCTCTCTCTCTGGAAGTTTATGAGTCACGGAAGAAAAAAAGGAACAGCAACACAGGAATAAAGAAAACGTAAGAGAGAAAAGAAAGAAACAAACTAAATGAAAGAAAGAAAGAAAGAAAGAAAATAGAAACGAAAAGAAAACAGACAAAAGAAAGAAGAAAATAAACGAAAAACACAGACAAGACAGAAAGAAAAAGAAAGAGAGAAAGAAAGGAAGGAAGGAAGAAAACGAAGAAAAAAAAAAAAAGGAAAAGGAAAAAACAACAACAACAAGGAATTAATGAATAAACGAAATAAGAAAGAAAAAAAGAAAAAGAGAAAAACAAACCTAGACAAGAAAACAAGAATAAAGGAGACACACACACACACACACACACACACACACACACACACACACACACACACACAGAAAGAAGGACAGAAAAAAGATAATAACAATCACAACACAACAATAACCTTTCACCATCATTTGTCTTCTCACTCCATTACTGACCAGCCACCACCACCACCACCACCACAACCACCACAGCCACCACCACCACCACCATGCCACGTACGGAAAACGTGCTTGGGGGCGCGAGGCGAGGGAGAGATGCAAGAGAATAAGATAAGGGAGTGTGACAGGACCATGAGGGACTGACTATGACATGGGTAGGAGGTGGGGAGGAGGTGGAAGAGGCTGTGTGTGTGTGTGTGTGTGTGTGTGTGTGTGTGTGTGTGTGTGTGTGTGTGTGTGTGTGTGTGTGTGTGTGTGTAAAGGTTGAAGGAGTGTCAGAGGTGAAATAATGGAATAGAGAGAAAGAGAGCAGGAAAGAAAGAACGTTCGAAAGACTGAAGTATAAAGAAAGAAGGAAAGGACTGAATACAGGAAATAGATGAACAAATAAGTGAATAGATAGAAAAAAAAAGTGAGTAGGAATATAACAAATTAAAACAGAAAAAAACACAAAAAAGATTCCCAGACCTTATAATAACTCAAAATATGAAAGAAAAACAGAGAGAGAGAGAGAGAGAGAGAGAGAGAGAGAGAGAGAGAGAGAGAGAGAGAGAGAGAGAGAGAGAGATTTACATACATCTACATACAAAACACACATACCACTTAAAGCCTTTGATCAACAAGAGGTGGTCTGTCCCCCGCAACCTGATTACCTCTCCTGTTTGTCAATCTGTCCACCGCTGATCGAGGAGGGGGAGGGAGAGAGGGAGAAGGAGAGGAGAGAAGGTGGAGGAGTAGAGGAGGGGCAGAGGGAGGAAGGAGAGGTAGAGAAGCAGAGATGGGTTAGTGATTCCTGACTGTCCCCACGCTGTCTGTTGTTTGCTGCCCAACTGTAATCCTTTCCTATTACACTGTGTTGGGTGTTGCAATGTGCCTTTCTAAACTACTATTACTATATACCACACCACGCGCCACGCTACCTGTTGTGCTATCTTGTACACTCTTACGCTAAACTGCTATTGTTACTTCATTATTACCCTGTCTTTCGTCTGCTTGTATAAGTTATCCTTTGCTTTTCCAATATTATCTTATCATGCACGTACTCTATCACGAACTATTAAACTGTCTTGTCTGTTGTAATAGTAGAATGAGTTATCCTTTACTATTACAACACCTATCTTATCATCCATGTACTCTATCATATACTGATAATCCAACTTGTCTGTCTGTATGAGTTATTTACTATTACAACACCTATTCAATTATCCTGTATTTACTCCATCATATACTGCTAAACTGCTGGTGCTTATATACTTTACTGCACAGTATTTCACTGGCTGTTGTCTGTTATTCATAGTGTACAATAGTTTGCTTTTATACTCTGCTCTTTTCACTCTTCACTACACTTGTTACGTCCTTGCAAACTGCTCCTGTTTCTGCACCACAATGTCTGTGACTATGCTATCTATTACTGTTGCTATTGTGAGGCGATTTGAGGTCCGAGTGTAGGTTGGGCTTCCTTACTCGGAGCAACGGTTTTCTAGCAGGTGGGCTTTGAGATAGGAGGTACCCTAAAAGGTATCCCCTTTAGCCCAGAATTCCCGTGAAAACCCCACATGGTATAAATAAAAAAAAAATAAATAAATAAAAACATATTCTGCATCAACAATATGAGCAAAAAAACATAAGAAACAAATATTTTTTTCTAAGAATTCTAAATCGATAGAAAAATTATGTAAATAAAAATAAATAAATATAATATGCTCATACGTACCAAATTATCCCCCTTGAGTACCATGACGCATTTCTATATTCATTCTGCTTACTATTTAGTGATTTGACACTTCAGACACTTATGTAGGGACTGAAATAGTGAAGACTGTGGCCATTAATCTTCTGACCTCCATAGACCCTCCCTAATGTCAGTAAAATGGTCTAATCGTACACAAATCTCAAGGTAAAAAATGTGTCCCAGTATTGAAGAGGTTTATAGAGATTCATCAACACCAATACGGAAATGAGACTCAGTGCCCACCTATTGAAAATTTGTACCACCAAAGGCAATAAACAATTAGAGAGAAATATTAAACTCGATTCATGATGCCGATAAGAAGAGAATGACTCAAACGAACCAGATAAAAGGATTTCTTCATCATCAACAAGAAAAAAGTATTGTAAACGAAATGATAAATATCCATAAAGCTCTTCAGTACCACGACGCGTTTCCATATTCATTTTGCTTACTATTCGATTATTTTTCAGTTTCAGAAACTTATACGGGGACTGAAATAGTGAAGACTGTAGCCATTAATCTTCTGACCTCCATAGACTCTTCCTGATGACAATGAAATGGTCTACTCGTACACAAAACTCGTGGCAAAAATGTATCCCAGTACTGAAGGGGTTAATAAAATGCATACATTCATTAACAATAAAAAAAAAAAAACACTGACAAGAACCAGATTCAAAGCATTTCTACAGCAATCATTAGCAAAAACTCACAATGGAACACGACGAATCACTTCCTTAACTCTTACAAACATCCTCCTGAGACAACAAAGCGTTGAACAATTCCAGACAGTGTTGGATTACGTGCTTCCGATTCGTTCTGTAAGCGACTTGGGTGTAGCTAGTCAGGTCACGCCACTTGTCTATTTAAACTGAATATTGTTACCACCACTCGCCCGCCACAAGTATTTTCTTCCTGCCTCGCAAGGTGTAGCTTCAGATGTGTGTGTGTGTGTGTGTGTGTGTGTGTGTGTGTGTGTGTGTGTGTGTGTGTGTGTGTGTGTGTGTGTGTGTGTGTGTGTGTGTGTGTGTGTGTGTGTGTGTGTGTGTGTGTGTGTGTGTGTGTGTGTGTGTGTGTGTGTGTGTGTGTGTGTGTGTGTGTGTGTGTGTGTGTGTGTGTGTGTGTGTGTGTGTGTGTGTGTGTGTGTGTGTGTGTGTGTGTGTGTGTGTGTGTGTGTGTGTGTGTGTGTGTGTGTGTGTGTGTGTGTGTGTGTGTGTGTGTGTGTGAGAGAGAGAGAGAGAGAGAGAGAGAGAGAGAGAGAGAGAGAGAGAGAGAGAGAGAGAGAGAGAGAGAAACGCAAAAACATCTTAGATAAAAATAAAAAACCTAATACGAGATGCTGTGTGTGTGTGTGTGTGTGTGTGTGTGTGTGTGTGTGTGTGTGTGTGTGTGTGTGTGTGTGTGTGTGTGTGTGTGTGTGTGTGTGTGTGTGTGTGTTTATGGTTGTGA
>NC_059304.1:18858674-18863674 GCF_017591435.1 Portunus trituberculatus
TGTGTGTGTGTGTGTGTGTGTGTGTGTGTGTGTGTGTGTGTGTGTGTGTGTGTGTGTGTGTGTGTGTGTGTGTGTGTGAGTGAGTGAGTGAGTGAGTGAGTGAGTGAGTGAGTGAGTGAGTGAGTGAGTGAGTGAGTGAGTGAGTGAGTGAGTGAGTGAGTGAGTGAGTGAGTGAGTCAGAGAGAGAGAGAGAGAGAGAGAGAGAGAGAGAGAGAGAGAGAGAGAGAGAGAGAGAGAGAGAGAGAGAGAGAGAGAGAGAGAGAGAGTGTGTGTGTGTGTGTGTGTGTGTGTGTGTGTGTGTGTGTGTGTGTGTGTGTGTGTGTGTGTGTGTGTGTGTGTGTGTGTGTTTATAATCCTCTAAATTAAGCACATTGAAGATCACCGGACCCTGCCATGCATCTGCTTGGGAAGAGGAGGAGGAGGAGGAGGAGGAGGAGGAGGAAGACAAACTGTGGATCGTACCATATATGGAACGCAGCACCACCACTGCCTCCCTCCCTCACACCCCCACACAGCCTCATCTACACCCAGGCAAGCACCCACGCAGTCACTCCCCCTTACCACCACCTCGCCACCACAAAGAACCACCACTCTCTCTTTCTCACTCTCACTCTCTCACACCGAAGCGGCCATTATGCCTCTCAGGTGTAGCTAGTTATTAAATTTTAATGGCGTGGCGTGAGAGGGCGCGGTGGCTCAACGGTGACGTGGCTGTTATTACAAGGGTTCGCGCCCCGCCGCTCTACTCTCTCCCGCTGATAAAGTTCCAAGAGCCGTAAGTCAACCGCGCGGGCCGTAGTTAGCGGGATTTATCGGGCGGTGGTCAGCGGTAATGTGGCGCGGCGGGGCGGTGATACAAGGTAATTAGGCAGGTATGGCTGAGGAAACAGGTGGTTGGCCCCTAAAGTGTGAGGTTAACGAGGCCAAACAAGGTGATTTACTGCCATAAGCGCCTCACACTCTACGCTCAACCATAAATCACGAAGCGTTTACTGTACAGGACCACGTTTACCTATTCCCCAACATTCAGGATCCTGCTCCTGCTCCTGCTCCTGCTCCTGCTCCTGCTCCTACTCCTACTACTATTGCGAGCCTCTTACCTTTACTTGCTCCTCTCCCGCTACTTGTTTTTTTTTCCCCCATTTCTTGCTCATTTCCGATTCTGTGTCCTTCACTACGTGGTCTTTTCCGCTCCTGGCTCTTATCGCTTCCCCTTTCTTGTTTGTTTCACTTCATACGCTCTCCTCTGTCACTCGTCTTCCGTCCTCTTCCCCTCTTCCCTCAGCCCTCCTCCCTCAGTCCCTCGTCCCTTCGTCCCTTCTCCTCCTCCTCCTCCTCCTGGCCTTTAGGGGGAGCGTCGAGGTTCATCATGGTAGTGGCTGACTCGCTGGCGCGCGCTCTGTCTGTCTGTCTGTCTCTTTTATTTATACAATAATACAGTAAATACAAGAGCAAGTTACATCGTACATTACATACACTTAGCAACTTTAAATAACTAAAGGGCCATTTTTAGTGTACCCTATCTAAAAGTTAAAACTCTAACTCTCCCGCCAACACAAAAACCAGTCATTAATAGTTTTCTTGAACTCCTGCAACGAGCAGTCACTTATATCCAGCTGTGTGGCTAGAATAATGTTCCACCATCCTACGTAAGTATTCACAAACTGTCGCTGGTGGTGCCACGTTCTGCAGCGGGGCTGCAGGAGTTCCTTGGGGGCGAGGGTGACAGCTCGGGTGTGCACTTCAGCCAGTCGGGATGGCTGCCGGAGCGCCTCTAGATGGCTCACGTGACACACGTGCACCTTATACATAACGGTGATTCCCGCCACGTCCCTCCGGTGTTGAAGAGTGTGGAGGCATGGCTCCTGGCCGGTGTTATTGCCTTTAATGAGTCGCGCCGCCCTCTCCTGCACTTTATCTAAGAGAGCAAGGTGCGTGCGGGCCGCGCCTCCCCACGCCAGGCAAGCGTACTCCAGCGAGGATCTAACTTGAGCTTTATACAGCAGCTCTAGTCCCTCGCTGTCCAGGAGCCACGATATCCTCCTCAGAGGCCAGCTTCCCCGATGCCTCTCTGGCAAGCCGCTCAATGTGCGTCCTGAAGGTCAGTTCGCGGTCGTAGGTGACCCCCAGCACCTCCACCTCGTCTTGCGGCGTTAGTGTTTCCCCACTGAAGTCGAGTTGCAGGGCTGGCCTCGACCTGGAGGCAACGAGCAGCTTTGTCTTTGCGGGCGAATCTCACTTGCCACGCACTGCCCCAGGCTGTGATTTGTCTCATCGTGTTGCTGAGTCGGGACATCGCAGCGGCTTCTTCCCCGGAGCTAAAGCTATGGGTCAGCGTGATGTCGTCTGCGTAAGCCCTAGTGTTTGGGAGGAGGTACAGCAGGTCGTTTATATACAGGTTCCATAGCAGAGGGCCGAGGCAGCTCCCCTGAGGGACACCTGCTTTGACGGGCTGCACCTCAGACTCTGTCTTCCAACAGTCACTCTCAGGTACCTGTCACTCAGGTAGCCACTGAGGAGTGACAAGAGGGCCCCATTTACTCCTGCAGCACGTAGTTTGTTGACCAGGGCTGCATGCCACACCCGGTCTCTCTCTCTCTCTCTCTCTCTCTCTCTCTCTCTCTCTCTCTCTCTCTCTCTCTCTCTCTCTCGTTAATACATGATTCTACCCTTAATTTTTCTTACTAGAGTGAGTGAGTGAGTGAGTGAGTGAGTGAGTGGTGAGAATGAGATAACTAATATGAGTCACACAATCTCTACACTAATTCTGCCTTATATATCCTTGTTGACCCTCCGCTCATAATTATTCCTCCTCTTCCTCCTTCTACATAGCTAACCTTCCTGCTTCGTCTCTCTCTTCTATCTTTCCTCACTCACACACACACACACACACACACACACACACACACACACACACACCATCAACTCTTCCTCTTTCCTCCCTTCCCTTCTCTTTCCTCCCGTGTACTCTGCATCCCCTCCTTGCTCCCTGATGTTCCTTCCTTTATCCTCACACAGATCCCTCCCATCACCCCTTGCCTCCCGTCCCGTCCCTCCCTTCGCTGCTCGGGGGCTAGAATAGGAGGGGGCATTAGTGTTTCCATGCGGCTGACCACAGAGGAATCAGGTACCACGAATCTAAATACAAAAACCATATTTACCGCTAAAACCAAGATGAACTGGGCCTTGTCACTCACACAGCCTCGAGTCACACTACCAGTCGTCCCGTAGAAGCAAAAACCGTGTGTGTGAGTGAGAGTGAAGACTCATTTCGTGGGGTTTGGCGTTGGATTGAGCGGGAAAAGACGTCAACGCGGAGGTGTCACTCGCAATGCAGCTCAACCCTTGTTATTGTTACCGCGTTGCAATGCATCTGATCATCTGCAGTTGATGGCCCAATGGTCCCGGTGAGGCCGCGCTAATGGTCGTTAGAGCAGGATTGTATTGAGACTTAATAGATGGTTTGGTGGGGAGTGGGCGGCCCGTGAAATATAAGAGGGAAGCATAATGGATGGAGGGTCCTCAGTGCAGTTACAGAAGGAGAGATGCAGGTTCTGGCTTTATCAGGCGGAATGATGCTGCATTTGGGGAGAGATATATGTGAAGGGGAAGACCATCGCCCGCCTGGGAAAGTTGAGACAGAGACGCAGACACAGACAGGCACACACAGAGGAAGAGGGAAAATGGGAAAGGAACATGAAATTGGATGCACGGAATGGAAAGACAGGGACGCTAATCACGGAATGCTCACGCCAGGCAGAAGTGATGAAGATGTGAAGGAAAAGTGAATAACCGCACGACATAAAGACACAAAATGAGAATAGGTAATACAGAAAAGAAACGAAAATTACTGAATATCATGTAGTAGTAGTAGTAGTAGTAGTAGTAGTAGTAGTAGTAGTAGTAGTAGTAGTAGTAGTAGTAGTAGTAGTAGTAGTAGTAGTAGTAGTAGTAGTAGTAGTAGTAGTAGTGATAGTAGTAGTTGCTGACCGATATAATACGAACCAAGGGACATTAATCTCGAGGCAAAAAGTATAAAAAAAAAAAAAACACGATGTAGGGAAGGAAAGATCATAAATTTTCCTTTATCCTGAGAAGCGAAAAAGAGATGTAAGAGGAGGAGGAGGAGGAGGAGGAGGAGGAGGAGGAGGAGGAGGAGGAGGAGGAGGAGGAGGAGGAGGAGGAGGAGGAGGAGGAGGAGGAGGAGGAGGAGGAGGAGGAGGAGGAGGAGGAGGAGGAGGAGGAGGAGGAGGAGGAGGGGAAGCAGCAAGGATGGAAGGACTTAGTGGAAAAAAAATGTTAATAAACTTTATTTATTACACGAAGGAGAGAGAGTGAGCGTGGCAGAGAAGGATGATTATTGAGGCAGATTAAAAGAAACACAAATGACACTGACTGATTAGAGGAGCGGGGAAAGGTGCAGGAGAGGAGACGGTACAGTGTTGCGCTCATCCTCCTGCTACACACACACACACACACACACACACACACACACACACACACGGTAGCTCAGTGGTTAGAGCGCTGGCTTCACAGCCAGAGGAATTCCCCGGCCGGGTGGAGATATTTGGGTGTGTCTCCTTTCACGTGTAGCCCCTGTTCACCTAGCAGTGAGTAGGTACGGGATGTAAATCGAGGAGTTGTGACCTTGTTGTTGTCCCGGTGTGTGGTGTGTGCCTGGTCTCAGACCTATCCCAAGATCGGAAATAATGAGCTCTGAGCTCGTTCCGTAGGGTAACGTCTGGCTGTCTCGTCAGAGACTGCAGCAGATCAAACAGTGAATTACACGCACACGCACCGCAAAAAATAAATAAATAAAATAAATAAATAAATGAATAAAACAAAATAAAATAACTAAATAAACACATAGATGGATAAATAAATTAATAAACAAATAACTAAACAAAATACAGACAGAGAGAGAGAGAGAGAGAGAGAGAGAGAGAGAGAGAGAGAGAGAGAGAGAGAGAGAGAGAAAAAAAAAGAGACAGAGAGAGAGA
>NC_059304.1:18868674-18876174 GCF_017591435.1 Portunus trituberculatus
ACTAAACCTAATCTTACTCAATATAATCCAAGTTATTCTAATATAACCTAACCTTTCTAAACCTCTCCTATCCTAATTTAACGTGACACAATCTAAGCTAACTTAATATGATGCTAATCTAACTTAAACTAACCCGTATTCAATCTGCGCTAAACAAACGGCAACTGTTACGAGCCTGCTAACTATACAGACATACAAACACACTTCATACACCACTTGTACACTCCATGGCCCACGTAACACAGTCTAGCATAACCATACCTAACCTAACCTAACCTAACCCATCTCAACCCAACCTAACCTACCCTCACCTAACTTAGCCTAACGTACACACAGACTGACTTCAAGTAAAACTAATGATCTTAATACTAATACATTTTAATATAATAATAAAATCTAATAATCTTCCTTTAAAACGCCATGAAGAACCACCAGCTGTTATCAAGTCGCACGCAACACACACACACACACACACACACACACACACACACACACACACACACACATCCACGAGAGAGAGAGAGAGAGAGAGAGAGAGAGAGAGAGAGAGAGAGAGAGAGAGAGAGAGAGAGAGAGAGAGAGAGAGAGAGAGAAGAGAGAGAGAGAGAGAGAGATGGACTAAGAAATCGAGTGAGAGTGAGCGATTGATTGAGTGAGTGAGAGAGTGAATGTGTGAATGAGCAGCCAGAAGCGAATTGGGAGAGTATACAATAGAGAATGAATGAGATTTAACCCTCCGACTGGCTGCCTCTTCGTCCACTTTTTCCCTAATCATCAATCACCCTGAGACTTCCTTACCTGTTCTGCAGCCACAGCCAACCTTTACACTGGGACGATATTGCAAAACGTATGACTTTTTTTACCGCTAAATTTCTTGTCGATGCTCATAAAGACTTCAAGGATTGTTTCTTGTACTGCTAATTGTTACGTGTTGAAAGAAAGAAAGAAAGAAAGAAAGAAAGAAAAAAGAAAGAAAGAGGGAGGGAGGGAGAGAGGGAGGGAGGAGGAAAGAAGGAAAGAAAGAAGGAAGGAAGGAAGGAAGGAGTGAAGGAAGGAGTGAATGAAGGAAGGAAGGAAGGAGGGAGGGAAGGAAGAAAGGATTGTCCACCACTAATATCATCGCCATTACGTTAAGAGAACCGAGAGATATGTTTAATAATCTCTTAATGGGATGGCTAACTCTCTCTCTCTCTCTCTCTCTCTCTCTCTCTCTCTCTCTCTCTCTCTGACCCCTTCTTACGACTTCTCCCTTCCTCTCTCTATCTTTCTCCTTTCCCTCCCTCTCTCCTTCCACTTCCTTACCACGTCCCTACCACCACTACTACCCACTCCCTTCCCACCCTCTGTCCACTACCCTAACCCCTACCCTTTCATCCACCTATCCATCTATCCCCCTAACTTTCCTCCCATACACTACCATCAGTCACCCTCTTCCCTTCCCCCTCCCAGTGGTACGTTTGCCTCGTGTGTTTGTCTTGGCAGCGCGGCCCAAACTTGTTGTATTTGGCAAATTATGCTCCGCTGGACGCAATTATGATGTGAAATTTCTGTCAATATTTGGAGCAGCGAGAAATACACAATCGAGAGAGAGGGAGAGGGAGTGAGAGGGAGAGAGTGGTAGAGTGATGTTATTAATCCAGGGTTGCGCACAGGAGAAAGAGTTAGTGAGTGCCGGAGGGAGAGTGAGAGGGAGAGGGAGTGAGTAGAACGGAGTGGGGGGGGGGGTTGCATTGTGATCTGGGCAACCATGCGTCAAATAGTCTGCTGGGAAGCTCTCTAGGGCTGTATATGCATTTCATAATACCCCACGATGGAATTTGAGTTGAGATGATCCCCTTTCTCTCTCTCTCTCTCTCTCTCTCTCTCTCTCTCTCTCTCTCTCTCTTGATGATAATGTGATATGGGGAGCTGGTGGTGGTGGTGGTGGTGGTGGTGGTGGTGGTGGTGCTCGATGTGGTGGTGGTTTGCCAGTTCAATGGGCGCAAAAAGGGATAAATTAGAATAGGTTAGGTTAAGTTAGATTACCTTACGCTACATTAAATTACTTAGCTCGGGTTGGTTATGCACAGATTACGTTGTTAGGTTAGGTTGAACTTGGCTAGGTTAGCTTAATTAAACCCTTTCAGTACCATGTCGCGTTTTCACATTCATTCTGCTTGCTATTTAGCGATTTTACACAGCTACAGAAGCTCACGTGAGGGGTTAAAATAGTGAAGACTCTGGCTATTAATCTTCTGACCTCCATAGATCCTTTCTAATCTAAATAAAATCGTTCAATCATACCCAAAACTCATGATAAAAGTGTGTTCCAATACTGAAGGCGTTAAGTCAAAATTGATAAGGTTTATGCACAAAACTTAACGCAATGTGTTCGCCTAAGCTCACCTAACTTGGCGCGACAATATTTAACTTAACTTAATTGTGTCTTGTAGTCTTTTTTTCATGTCATCACCGCCACAGCAAACCAGTCAGTCAGTCAGTCATTCATTCATTCAATTAGTCATTCAGTCAGTCAGTCAGTCAGTCAGTCAGTCAGTCAGTCAGCAAACCAACCAATCACACATCCATCCATCTATTCATTCATCCTTCTTAACCATCTCTCTCTCTCTCTCTCTCTCTCTCTCTCTCTCTCTCTGTTAATTTTTGTCATTATTGGTTATTTAAATTTCTGTTATGTTTTGTTTCTCCTGCCTCCCTTATTCCTTCCCTTCCTTTCTCTTCTTTCCTTCCTTTCCTCCCACATTATTACTCCATCTATATCTAATCCTCTCTCTCTCTCTCTCTCTCTCTCTCTCTCTCTCTCTCTCTCTCTCTCTCTCTCTCTCTCTCTCTCTCTCTAACCCTTCCGTCTGGCTTCCATCACCGCGTCAGTTCTCTCACCATGACGACACTCACGCACCGGGCAAGGAAAAAATCTCTACCTTAACTGATGCGCAGGAGAGGGCGAGGAGGGGCGGAGGAGAGGGCGCGGAGAGGGCGTGCGTGGGTCTTCATTTCCGCCCAGATCAAAAACCCTCGCTAATTGGTCTGTTTGGCACCAATTCCATTAAGCAAATAGGTCTGCTTCGTCATACTCCTCGCGCCTACACCAATTATAACAGCCAGATAGTGCCTCTGTTCCTCTGTCTGTCCGTGTGGTGGTGTCTGGTTGGTTGTTTATGAGTGTAGGTGGTGGTGGTGGTGGAGGTGAAGGTAGTGGTGGTGGTTTGTTGTAACTAGTCTGAAACGCTTTGTTCTCTGACCATAACTGTTTTCTATGGCCACAGGGGTGACTAGTTGGGCTTTCAAGAGTGTTTCCTCCTGTTGATGAATTAGCAATCTTGTTAGTCTAGCAATAGAACCACAAAAACGTCGTAAAAATTCATGTAACGTATTCTAAACTTATCTTTTGAAAAATTAACACTTTCCTCTCCCATCATGGTTGTTTTCTAAGGCCACAGAGATGACTAGTCAAGTTCTCAAGGCTGTTTACTCCTGTTGATAATGTAATAATCTTGTTAATCTATCAATAGAACCCAAAAAACACCCAAAAAAACTCATGTAATGTTTTCTATACACATAGTTTTGAATACTCTCCTCTCTCATCATGACTATTTTCTAAGGCCACAGAGATAATAAGTCGGGTCTTCAAGGTTGTTCCTGCAGTTGATAATGTAGAAATTTTTATTAATCTGTCAATAGAACCGCAAAAAAAAAAAAAAAAAACTTATTCTAAACATCGCTTGGAATGAATGCTCTGCTCTTTCACCACGACAATTTTCCAAGGCCGCAATGATGGTTAGCTGTGTTCTCATGACTGTTTCCTTGTGTTGACAATGTGGTAGTCTTTTTAATCTATCAAAAGAACAGCAATACAGTCCTAAAATCTCGTGTAACTTATTCTGAACCCATCTTTTAAAACCCTCTGTTCTCACCTCGACTATTTTCCAAGGCCAGAGAGATAACAAGGTGGATTCTCAAGACTGTTCCTAATACTGATAATATAGAACGTTTGCTAATCTGTAACTAGAACCGTAAAAAAAATACCATGGAACACCCGAGTATTTTATTTTAAACCCATCTTTTGAAACGCTCTGTTCTCACCACGATATTCCAAGGCTACAGAGATGATAAGCCGGGTTTACATGAATTTACTTTTGTTTATAATGTAGAAATCTTAATAGTTTGTCAGCTAAAACACTAAAAGCACTGGAAAAACAACCGTGAACTAAAGGAGAGACTTTTGAAACAATGGAGGTGAGGCGCGGAAGTGTTTCAGAATTTGCCCGATCCCACGCTCACCACCTTATCCACTACGCCACTATAAATAAAAGCGCATCTTTGTGCATGGTGTGTAACTTTCAACCACTCAACAAATGGCAAAGTATCTAGGTGGTACTTGGTGGGATTCGAACCTACGCGTGTGTGTGTGTGTGTGTGTGTGTGTGTGTGTGTGTGTGTGTGTGTGTGTGTGTGTGTGTGTGTGTGTGTGTGTGTCAATCACCAGACAAGCAACCACCATCAAAAATCCTCCTACTTTTTCTCCTCCACACATCACACCTTCCCTTTCTTTTCTCTCCCTCTCTCTCCTCTTCCTCCTCCTCCACCAGCAACCCACCGTCCCTGATAATGACTACACCTTCGCTCTTCGTCGCCCCGCCCTCAGGAGTCTAACAGGGCCCGAAGGAGGACTAGTGGTCAGACGGGGGCATTAGGCTACATTACTGAGCGGGTCGCCTGGAACTTGTCCCCACAAAGAACCGAATCCTGGAACACTTTTGCGCCGCACCAGAGGTTCATGTTCCAGTTGCAGCTACACAGAATTCTAAGCTTGTTTTTTACCTTTCCAGTAAGAGATTAACAAGATTCCTACACTATTAACAAGAAAAATAGTATGAAGTTAATGGTTTATCATATCTAAGGCCTTTGGAAAAAGTCGTGGTGAGAGAGCGAAGCGTTTCTGAACCAGGGACGAAGAGATAAGGAACCGAAGAACGAAGAGAAGGAGAGAAAGAGACGTGAAGTGGCCAAGGCAGTAGAGGGACGAGGGGAAAGATTTTTTTTTTTTTTTTTACTTTTTCTCTCTTTCTGATTCTTCTTTTCGTATTTAATTGATGAAAATGTTAAGGTGTGCAGCCAGGTGACAGAGAGAGAGAGAGAGAGAGAGAGAGAGAGAGAGAGAGAGAGAGAGAGAGAGAGAGAGAGAGAGAGAGAGAGAGAGAGAGAGAGAGAGAGAGAGAGAGAGAGAGAGAGAAAGAGAGAGAGAGAAAGGTGATGGTAGTTGACTTTTTATGGTTCCCTGATATTTTTTTCAGTGTGTGTGTGTGTGTGTGTGTGTGTGTGTGTAATTTTTTTCACTGTTTGATCTGCTGCAGTCTCTGACGAGACAGCCAGACGTTACCCTACGGAACGAGCTCAGAGCTCATTATTTCCGATCTTGGGATAGGTCTGAGACCAGGCACACACCACACACCGGGACAACAAGGTCACAACTCCTCCATTTACATCCCGTACCTACTCACTGCTAGGTGAACAGGGGCTACACGTGAAAGGAGACACACCCAAATATCTCCACCCGGCCGGGGAATCGAACCCGGTCATCTGGCTTGTAGCCAGCGCTAACCACTGAGCTACCGTGTGTGTGTGTGTGTGTGTGTGTGTGTTTTAATCGCACTGGTAGAAAATAGTATGTCTCACTGATGATCACGAAAAAAAGAAAAAATAATAATGGTGTAAAAACCCACGTCTACTACAACCACTACTACCACTACTACTACTACTACTACTACTACTACTACTACTACTACTACTACTACTACTACTACTACCACTACTACTACTACTACTACTACTACTACTACTACTACTACCACTGCTACTACTACTACTACTGCTACTACCACTGCTGCTACTACCACCACTACTACTACTACTACTACTGCTACTACTACTACTACTGCCACTACTATCACTACTACTACTACTGCCACTACCACTACTACTATCACTACTACTACTACTACTACTACTACTACTACTACTACTACTACTACTACTACTACTACCACTACTATCACTACCACTACTACTACTACTACTACTACTACTACCACCATATAACATGACGTATAAAAAAGAAAAAAAGAATAGTAATTATGAATATGGTACAACTCAAATTACTCGGACGATCACAGTGAGGAAGACTTGAAACCTAACCTAACCTAACCTAACCCAACCCAAGCCAAGTTAAGCCAAGTTAAACCAAGCCAACCTAACCTAACCTAACCTAACCAATTTACAGATACACGAGCCACAACACACTTTGCGGTCCTCACTTGACCCAGGACTACTAGGAAAGGAGATAGTAGAAAAAAAGGAGAGAAAAGCAGAAGGCTCCTCCTCCTCCTCCCCCTCCCCTTCCTGCTCCCCCTCCACCATAGCCCTTAAAGGAAACAGATAGAAATAAATAAAATAGTGACATCATATAAGAAAGACTGATGAAAAAATAGAGAGAGAGAGAGAGAGAGAGAGAGAGAGAGAGAGAGAGAGAGAGAGAGAAAGAGATCGGAGAGAAAGATCAAGAGACAGAGAATTATCCCCTCACTCCCTCTCTCTCCCTCCCTCTCCCTCTCCCTCTCCCTCTCCAGACTCGCTCCTGTACACAAGATGCATAAAAAACGGAAGGCTACATGTCGACCCAATCATCAGAAGGTTTGCCTGGAAACACCCTGGAATTCTGATCAGAGAGAGAGAGCAGGGAGAGGCAGAGAGAGGGTGAGGGAGAGTGGTCTGGAAGGAGAAGGGAAAGAATGTCTGAAGGTTACTGGAAATGGAGGAAAAGGAAGGAAGAGAGTAAGATAAGAGAGACAGGAGAAAAGGATGGCTGGGAGAAGAAGGGGAATAGGAAAAAAGGAAGAGAATTTGAGGAAGAAAGTCTGGAAGGAGAGAAAAATTAGGAAGGGGAGGAGGAGAGGGAAACTGGAAGAAAAGAGGAATGGAGAAATGGAGGAAAATAACGAAGAAGAGGAGAGCGAGTGAGGAAGGGAAGACGAAAAAGAGAGAAAAGAATAAAAAAAACAAGGAAAGGAGAGATGGAAGGAAGGAAGACTGGAACAAGAAAAATAAGTGAGGAAAAGGAAGGAGAGAAGAGGAAAGTGGGGAGGGAGAGAAGGAAGAAAAGAAGGAAGAAAAGAAGGAAAAGGAAAGAAAGGAAAAGAAGTGGAAGTGAGTTAGTAAGGAAAGAAAGAAAAGGAGGAGGAAAAAAAGAAAGACTACAAGAAGAAATGAGAAAGGAAGGAGGAAAAAAAATAAAGAAGAGGAAAGTAAGAGGAAGGGAAAGTAGGAGAAAAGGAAGAAAGGGAAGAGGAGAAAAGGAGAGAAAGAAGGAGGGGAAGAAAACGAACAACAGGAGAGAAGTAAAGAAGAAAAGTTAGAAGAAAAACGAAGAAAAAAAGAAGAAAGGAAAGAAGGAAGATGAGAAGAGGAGGAGAAAAGAAAGAGAAAAGAAAATGAGACGGAGAT
>NC_059304.1:18878674-18896174 GCF_017591435.1 Portunus trituberculatus
CTCTGTTCCCTCTTGTCTGCCCCCAAATTTCTCTCTTCCGTCCCTCTCGTCCTCTATTCCCCTCCCTATCTCCTCCCTCTACGTCTCCCTCTCTTTCTCTCTTCCCCTCTCTCCCGCCTCCCCTTCCAAAACACATAATCGTTCGGGGCTTTAAAATTCTCCTCTGTTCTTCGCAAATTGACCACAACGAAGCAATTAAGAGGCGGGTGTAAAGATTTTAATTACATCCCTAACACAATTAACCTGATGGAGGCGCTGATGGCCGTAATTAACCAGCCTCCACACAACCAGACAGAAAGACAGACACCCCCTTCAGACACCCAGACAGACAGCACACACTCAAATTGTTCTAATCTAAACCAACTTGACTTATCTAATGCCTGACTTTACTTAGTCTAACAGCCAGACAGCCAGACAGAGAGAACCCTTGAGACACCCAGACAGTCACGCCAGACAGCTAGACAGAAAGACAGCCTCTCTAGACAGCCAGACAGAAAGCAGTTTATCTTATCTAATGTAACTTGACTTCACTTAACCTAACCTAAGAGATAGCCAAACAGACAGCCAGACAGCCTTTTAAGACACCCAGATCAGATAGAGAGCATACACTCAACTTGCTCTAATCTAAGCCAGTCTGTAATCTAATACTGTATAACCTGACTTCACTTAACCTAATCTAACAGACAGGCAGACAGACAAGCAACCCCGCCAGACAGCCAACCCAAAAAGACAGCCAGACACCTTACTTCACATTTCCTAACCTAAGAGACAGACAGACTTTCAGACAGACATACAGAAACAGCCCCTACAGACAGCCAGACAATCAGCCAGACAACCAGACAGAGAGACAGCAGACACACATACTTGTCTTAATATCCAAACCTTAACTTAGCCTGTCTTAGCCCAGTGTAGCCTTAGTTAACTTTACCCTTCAGCACAATGACGCGTTTCCATATTCATTCTACTTACTATTTGGTGATTTTATACACCTTCAGAAACATATGTGGGGATTAATAGAGTGAAGACAGTGGCCATTAATCTTCTGACCTCCATAGACCCTTCCTAATGTCAATAAAATCGTCTAATTATACAAAAAACTCATGGTAAAAAGCGTCTCTGTTCTCAGTTCACTGTCTTATGTAGACTTCCAGAACAATGGCACTTTTTTACATATAGTTTAGTACAAGAGATGAGACGAGAAGAGAGGGAGGAAAGAAAGGAAAGGAAGGTAAAAGAAAGGATGGAAAGAGAAAATAGAATATGACACAAAGAGGAGGAGGAGGAGGAGGAGGAGGAGGAGGAGGAGGAGGAGGAGGAGGAGGAGGAGGAGGAGGAGGAGGAGGAGGAGGAGGAGGAGGAGGAGGACATGTCTTGGGAGGAAGGAAAGAGTGAAAAACCTTAACGAGAGAGAGAGAGAGAGAGAGAGAGAGAGAGAGAGAGAGAGAGAGAGAGAGAGAGAGAGAGAGAGAGAGAGAGAGAGAGAGAGAGAGAGAGTGTGTGTGTGTGTGTGTGTGTGTGTGTGTGTGTGTGTGTGTGTGTGTGTGTGTGTGTGTGTGTGTGTGTGTGTGTGTGTGTGTGTGTGTGTGTGTGTGTGTGTGTGTGTGTGTGTGTGTGTGTGTGTGTGTGTCAGAGCTCATTATTTCTTTGCAACATTTCCACTTATTAAATTTCAGCCTTTCAAATGTATCTTTTCATCAAGTCTCTCTCTCTCTCTCTCTCTCTCTCTCTCTCTCTCTCTCTCTCTCTCTCTCTCTCTCTCTCTCTCTCTCTCTCTCTCTCTCTCTCAAGGCGTCTCTTCCTCCTTCTAGTCATTAACCATAAATGATTGAAAATAAACGCGTGGGACTCTTGGGAGGGAAAAATAGATTAAAATGTTACGCCTTGCAGCAAAGTGAGTTAGCAGGAGGTGGAGGAGGAGGAGGAGGAGGAGGAGGAGTAGGAGGAGGAGGAGGAGGAGGAGGAGGAGGAGGAGGAGGAGGAGGAGGAGGAGGAGGAGAGGAGGAGGAGGAGGAGGAAGAGGGAAAACTTCGATAAAAATTAGACGACTACTAAGATGACAATATTATTCCAAATTATACCACCACCACCACCACCACCACCACCACCACCACCACCACCACCACTACCACCACCACTACAACTACTACTACTACTACTACAACTCCTACCATACTATCACAACGACTACAAGCACCGAAGATAGGACAACCACCACCAGCACTACTATTACCACCACCACCACCACCACCAAGCACACACAGAGAAAAAAAGACGAAAAAAAAGAAAAGCAAAAAAAAGCATAAAAATTTCAAGCAAGTAGGAAGGTTACGTGCGTGAGTGGAACGGACGCACGCAATGAATTAACCACACGCAATAAAACACGCAAATAACATACAATTACCACAGGCGACAAATGGAATCAAAGACAAACACGAGAATTTAAAGGAGAGACAAAAACGAGCAAGGCAAGACAAACAAACACACTATTGACAGAAGGTTTGCAATTTTAAAGAGAGAGAGAGAGAGAGAGAGAGAGAGAGAGAGAGAGAGAGAGAGAGAGAGAGAGAGAGAGAGAGAGAGAGAGAGAGAGAGAGAGAGAAGAGAAATATAGATGCAAAGAATAATAAGGATGGGGGAGGAGAGGAAGGAAGGAAAGAAGAGAATTAGGAAATGAATAAAAGAAGGAAGAAAGAAGGAAATAGAAGCAAAAAGTTATTAAACGCCAATAACGGCAAATTAACAGAGAGAGAGAGAGAGAGAGAGAGAGAGAGAGATAATGACCAGAAAAACACAATATCACAGTCATATGGAAAGAGTGAACAATTAACACGCACACACACGCACACGCACACGCGACATTTTCGATCATATTGCCCACGAGAGAGAGAGAGAGAGAGAGAGAGAGAGAGAGAGAGAGAGAGAGAGAGAGAGAGAAAAGATAATTAAGTGTCCCCACCACCACCAACAGCAGCAGCAGCACCTCCTCCTCCTCCTCCTCCTCCTCCTCCTCCTCCTCCTCCTCCTCCTCCTCCTCCTCCTCCCATGGCTCTGGGTCTGACACGGCGGCGAATTAACTGACGCCATCATTATCTTCCGCGTAGAGAGAAAGAAAGAGAGAAAGAGAGAGAGTGAGAGAAAAAAGGAAGATAAGCGAGCCTGATTGTGCCAAGTGAGAGAAAAGAGAGAGAGAGAAAGAGGGAAAATAACAATAGAACCAGAAAGATTGGTCTCTCCTCCTCCTCCTCCTCCTCCTCCTCCTCCTCCTCCACTTCTTCTTCTTCTCTCCTCCTCTTCTTCTTCTTCTTTCTCCTCCTCCTCCTCTCTTTTACATGTTGTTGTTTCCTTGTTGTCTTTTATCGTTTTTTTTTTTTTTGTGGTTCTTGTTTTTCTTGTTTTTTTTCGTTTTTCTTCTTTTTCTTTTCCTTTTTTTTTCTTTTGTTTTTTTTCCTTGTTGTTGTTGTTCTTCTTCTTCTTCTTCTTCTTTCTTCTTCTTCTTCTTTTCTTCTTCTTCTTTCCTTCTTTTTCTTCTTCTTCTTCTTCTTCTTCTTCTTTCTTCTTCTTCTTCTTCTTCTTCTTCTTCTTCTTCTTCTTTTCTTCTTTTCTTTCTTTCTTCTTCTTTCTTCTTCTTCTTCTTCTTCTTCTTCTTCTTCTTTTCCTTCTTTTCTTACTTCTTCTTCTTCTTCTTTCTTCTTCTTCTTCTTCTTCTTCTTCTTCTTCATCTTGTTTACTTATTATTATTATTATTATTATTATTATTGTTATTATTATTGTTAACATTATCATTAGTTATCTTTATAGTATCTCTAATTAATTGCTTTATTATTGGCTCTATTATTCATTTTTATTTATATTTTATTATTTATTTATTTTTGTCTTGAAATTATCGAAATTATTGTTGTTATTATTACCATTATTGCCGCTGTGAGATTTGTCCTATATTGTTACTGTATATTCTGTTTTTTTCCTCTCTCTCTCTCTCTCTCTCTCTCTCTCTCTCTCTCTCTCTCTCTCTCTCTCTCTCTCTCTCTCTCTAGTTGCTATATATTTCCTACATTGTTACGGTATACATTATTTTTCTCTCTCTCTCTCTCTCTCTCTCTCTCTCTCTCTCTCTCTCTCTCGGCTTGCAGAAGTGACGCTGGTTCACTAATCGAGTCTCGGTCACGCTCAGCTTCCCCGATAACGCCTTCCCGCTCCGCTGCCTTATGCTAATACTACAACCTCTCCCCCCCCTCCTCTCTCTCTCTCTCTCTCTCTCTCTCTCGCTGTTCTTACCCTTCTCTTTCTCCCTTCCTTTCTTCCTTCTCCCTATTTTTTCCTTTAGTTTTGTGTTTTTTTTATTTCATTTTAGTTATTTTATTTTATTATGTGTGTGTGTGTGTGTGTGTGTGTGTGTGTGTGTGTGTGTGTGTTATTGTCTGTGATTTTCTGTCTGTCTCTCTCTCTCTCTCTCTCTCTCTCTCTCTCTCTCTCTCTCTCTCTCTCTCTAGGCATTGGACATTTTTCTCTCCTATCATTTTCACTTTTTTATATTCTTTTCTTATTTTCTGGAACATATCCTTATTTTCTTTAATCTTTCATCACTCTTTCCTTCTCCTCTTCCTCTACTTACTTCCGTCCGTCCTTTATTTCTTATTTTTCTCTCATAACTTCCCTCACTATCTAATCTTCCTTTCACTTACCATCATTGTTGCTCTCTCTCTCTCTCTCTCTCTCTCTCTCTCTCTCTCTCTCAGCAGTTGGTAATCACAAAATTGCTTTATGTTCCTGACACGCGCTTTTATCTATTCTATCCCTCTCTCCCTCCCTGCTCTCTTTTTCTTCCTCCCCTCCCTTCCTTCCCCTTTCCTCCTCCCTCCCTCCCTTCCTTCCTTCCCCCATATACATCTCCCTGTACACCTACCCCATAGAACACCCCTCAGTACCACCTCTAGAGCCATCACCCTCTCCCTGGAGCCCTCCTCGCCTCACCTCACCTTACCTTGCATTAAAAATAGTAGTTATCAGGAAAGGGAAACTGTAAACGCTGCTTAGAAATAACAGTATAATAACAGTACCTAAAGAACTAAAGAAAAAAAACAATGAACTTATATTTACATCGATAATAGCACAATCAAGAACATTTTTAGATTTCATCCACAGCCACCACCACCACCACCACTACCTCTATCACTGCCACTACCACTATCACTGCCACCACTACCACCACCATCATCATCACTACTACCAGGATAAGCGGTGACCCAAACATTCCTAAGTCCTCTCTCTCTCTCTCTCTCTCTCTCTCTCTCTCTCTCTCTCTCTCTCTCTCTCTCTCTCTCTCTCCACGACAAAAGAAAAAAAAATGAAGGGACAGATTCTTAATTCCTCCCTTCCTTAACTCTGGAGGATAATCAACAACAACAACAACAACAAACAACAACAACAACAACATTAACATCATCACAACCACCACCACCACCACCACCACCACCACCAACACGAGAAAAGAGGAAGCAAGCAGGCAAAATAAAGGGACAAACTGACAAACTACTAACTCCTCCCTATACCACAACTCACCCACCACCACCACCACCACCACCACCACCACCACCACCACACCACCACCACCACCACCACACACCACACACGAGAAAAGAGGAAGCAGACAAAATAAAGAGACAAAACAGCTTTATTTCTTAACCCATCATCCCATCTCCCTATCCACCAACCTCCCTTTTCCCATCAACCCATCTATCCCTTTACCTCCCCATCTATCCCTCCACATTCTCTAACCTCTCCCCGAGCAGTCAACTTGATCTTCTACCCACAGGCAAAACAAAGGGCAAACAACTGTATTTCCTCCCTTTCTTAGCTCAGGAGGTGGACGCGAGAGAGGCGCTGGACAATGGGGAGTCTCATTATTCATCAGCCTTCTTCTACTACGCGGCGCACAACGAACTGCTAGGAAAGACGTGATGAAAACTCCCTGGCCGTCACAACAAAGAATATTCAGATTACTTATTCAATTACTTTCATTATATTACTGAGAAAGAATGGTGAGTCAAATAAATAGAAGTGAAGCTAGGTATTTTTCTTTCCTTTTCCTTTTTTCTTTTTATCTCTTTTTGGGGGTTAATTTGAAATCGCAGTGAATAAGAATGAGATTTGTTTTTTTTTCTGGTATTGCAATCAAGCAAGCACACACACACACACACACACACACACACACACACACACACACACACACACACACACACACACACACACACACAGCCGAACAAATGAAAAAAAAAAAACGAAGACAGACTAAAAAACAAGCAAGTAATCAGGCTGAAGCAAACAAACAAACACCCAAACAGACAAGCAAGAAAGCAAGCAAGGATGCAAATAAATAAATAAATAAATAAATAAAAAGAAGTAGCTGGCAAGTTACTTTTATCGTAGAATTTAAAAGCAAACGTTATTTTTACTCACACTCAAATCACGTGATCACAAAAAAATGAATAAATAAAATGAATGAATGAATGAATGAATGAATGAACAAAAAGGAGACGAGATAAACCAAGATAAAGAAAAGAAAACAGAAGACGAAAAAAAATCATCAAAAATTCACATGACCAAACGAAGAAAAAGAGAAAAAAGAGAAAAAAAGAGTGAATGAATGAATGAATAACGGAAGCTTGTTTTCAGCCAAGGCTTAATAAAAAATAGACAGACGCCTGCAGCAGAAAAGACCGCCCATTGTTGAGGCTGAAGGGACGAACAGAGAG
This sequence comes from Portunus trituberculatus, assembly GCF_017591435.1. Taxonomy (NCBI): domain Eukaryota; kingdom Metazoa; phylum Arthropoda; class Malacostraca; order Decapoda; family Portunidae; genus Portunus; species Portunus trituberculatus. The sequence goes on from NC_059304.1 coordinate 18,885,427, forward strand.
AGAGAGAGAGAGAGAGAGAGAGAGAGAGAGAGAGAGAGAGAGAGAGAGAGAGAGAGAGAGAGAGAGAGAGAGAGAGAGAGAGAGAGAGAGAGAGAGAGAGAGAGAGAGAGAGAGAGAGAGAGAGAGAGAGAGAGAGAGAGAGAGAGAGAGAGAGAGAGAGAGAGAGAGAGAGAGAGAGAGAGAGAGAGAGAGAGAGAGAGAGAGAGAGAGAGAGAGAGAGAGAGAGAGAGAGAGAGAGAGAGAGAGAGAGAGAGAGAGAGAGAGAGAGAGAGAGAGAGAGAGAGAGAGAGAGAGAGAGAGAGAGAGAGAGAGAGAATTAACAAAACGCAATATCTCATCCATTAAAGAACACACACACACTCTTTGTTACCTGCGTCAGTAATAACAGCACACCACGTCACCAGGTCTCCGTCTCCCTACCTGCTGCGGCGCCCTGGGTTAGATTAGATTAGATTAGGTTAGGTTACGTTACGTTACGTTACGTTACGTTACGTTACGTTACGTTAGGTTACGTTAGATTAGATTAGATTAGATTAGATTAGATTAGATTAGATTAGATTAGATTAGATTAGATTAGATTAGATTAGATTAGATTAGATTAGATTAGATTAGATTAGATTAGATTAGGTTAAGGTTAAGGTTAAGGTTAAGGTTAGGTTAGGTTAGGTTAGGTTAGGTTAGGTTAGGTTAGGTTAGGTTAGGTTAGGTTAGGTTAGGTTAGGTTAGGTTAGGTTAGGTTAGGTTAGATTAGATTAGATTAGATTAGATTAGGTTACGTTAGGTTAGGTTAGGTTAGATTAGATTAGGTTACGTTAGGTTAGGTTAAGGTTAGGTTAGGTTAGATTAGATTAGATTAGATTAGATTAGGTTAGGTTAGGTTAGGTTAGGTTAGGTTAGGTTAAGGTGCTAAGTTGATCAAAGTAACAATTTTTGAACATTATCATTATTATTTTTCACTTCCTTCACCTTCTTATTTATCTATCGTTTTTTTTTTTTTTTCCTTTTTCTGGTCGCCCCTTGTTAGGTTAGGTTAAGGTGCTAAGTTGATTAAAGTAACAATTTTTGAACATTATCATCATTATTTTTCACTTTCCCCTGGACTGGGCATTACTTTCTCCACCTTCTTATCTCTCAATCATGTTTTTAGTTTTTTTTTTTCTGTCAGTGTTTCTTGGTTTCCGCAAATTTTCTGTGGTTCAAGTTTTCAGTTTCAATTCCTTTCACTCTCTATATCTCTCATGTTCGCTTTTCCTAACTTAATGTCCCTGTCTATCATTTTTCCATCGGTTTTCATGTTTGGTAGCGTATTTCGGCTCCTATGCCTCCCCCATGAAGAAAGACTCATACACGAACAGATTGACAGAGAGACAAACAGAAAAACAGACAGATAGATAGACAGAGAGACACAGATATAAACACTTAAGACAGACAGAGATAGATACAGAAACAAAGATAGCTAGACAGAGACAGACAAAAAATTCACAGACAGATAGTTAGATGGGGAGAGAGAGAGAGAGAGAGAGAGAGAGAGAGAGAGAGAGAGAGAGAGAGAGAGAGAGAGAGAGAGAGAGAGAGAGAGAGAGAGAGAGAGAGAGAGAGAGAGAGAGAGAGAGAGAGAGAGAGAAAACAGAAAAATAAACCTCAACAACTCAACACCACACTCCCTCCTCAACACCAGTCAACCAACCAGTTCACTTTTCCACGAGTATTAAACGCAATTTCCCTCACCAATAAGACTTTCCTCTCACCACCACCACCACCACCACCACCACCACCTCTCACTCTCACACTCACTCTCTCTCACCCAGCCAGTCACCAACACTCGCCAGCCGCCAGTTGTCACCGAAAGAACACGAGTGGCTGTGACACTTGCACTAATATGAAGAAGAAACGCGCCACATCTTTCCGTGTGTGTGTGTGTGTGTGTGTGTGTGTGTGTGTGTGTGTGTGTGTGTGTGTGTGTGTGTGTGTGTGTGTGTGTGTGTGTGTGTGTGTGTGTGTGTGTGTGTGTGTGTTTATTTTTGTATTATATTTAATTCTGTTCTGGCTTGTTTTTTCATATTTTGTTTTGATACTGCAAGAAATTACGTCTCTCTCTCTCTCTCTCTCTCTCTCTCTCTCTCTCTCTCTCTCTCTCTCTCTCTCTCTCTCTCTCCTTGTTTTCTTCCTTTTTCTTCCTCTCGTGTTTCCTTCTCTTGTTACTTTTTTTTTTCGTTCTTGCTTTTGTTCTCTGTTTCCCAGTTTTTCCTCCTCCTCCTCCTCCTCCTCCTCCTCCTCCAACTTCTATTTCTTGTCTTCTTGTTCTTGTTTTTCTATTTTTCTTCCCTAAAATTCGTCAACTTTCTTCTTCTTCTTCATTATTATTATTATTATCATTATTATTATTATTATTATTATTATCATTATTATCATTATTATTGCTATTATTCACCATTATTTATTTCTTGTTCCTAATATTTTTTCGTCTATCATTTTCTTTTCCTACACATTGATTATGAAGAAATGAAAGAAAGGAAGGAAGGAATAAAAATAAAGAATGGGAATGAGAGAAAATGGGAAGAAAGGAAGGAAGGAAGGAAAGGAAAGGAAAGGAAAAAGTAGAAAAGCAGAAAAGAAAAGGAACAGAAAGAAAGAGAAAAGAGTAACCAAGTAAAAAAAAATAAGGAAAAAGGAGAAGAGAAAAAAGAATGAGATGAAAATAAAGAAAAAAGATGGAAAAAAGAAAAAGGGAAAGGAAAAAAGGAAAAGATGAATAAAGGAAAGAAACAAGAAGAAAGTGATCAAGGAAAGGAAATTCGATAAAGAAAATCAAGAGAGAGAGAGAGAGAGAGAGAGAGAGAGAGAGAGAGAGGAGGAGGGGGAGGAGGAGGGGGAGGAGGAGGAGGAGGGGAGAAAAAAAGAGGATAAAGAAAAAGGGGGAAACAGAAAACGGGATCAGACATGTAGGGTGAACTGAATTAGAGCGCAGAGTTAAATCCTTCACATTGATTATTTTTCACTGAACGACCGCGCCACATTGCCTTTCCCGGGCGGCGTGTGGCGGTGGCGGTGACGTGGCGGTGGTGGTGGTGGTGGTGGCGGTAGCGGCCCAGTCAGAACCAGCGGTGCGTCTCCAGTGGTTCGTGAATTGCTGTATAGTTAGTTGCGTATTCAAAAACGCTTTGCTCTCTCACCGCAACCAGTTTTGAAAGCCACTGAGATGATTAGCGGGGTTTTCAAGAGTGTTTTTCTAGTTAATAATGTAGAAATTTTGTCACTCTGCCTCTAGAACCATAAAAACACCTTAAAAATCGCTCTTCTCTCTCACCATGACTGTTTTTTGAAGGCCCCAGAGATGATTAAATCGGGTTTTCAAGAGTGTTTCTCCTGTTAGTTATGTAGAAATTTTGTCACTGTCTCTAAATCCATAAAAAAAAAACACCTTAAAAATTCGTGTAAAGTTAAATAAAGGCTTTTGAGATAGTGGAAGCGAAGCGTAGAAGTGTTTGACCAAAGGATACTGAGATGAGCACAGTGGTAATGTGAGGAATTTTTTTTTTTTTTTTTTTTTTTGCTGGTTTGTTTTATTTATTTTTTTTATTTTATTTTTTTATTTATTTATTTTATTATTATTATTATTTTTTTTTTTTTTTTTTTGTGTGTGTAATTCACTGTTTGATCTGCTGCAGTCTCTGACGAGACAGCCAGACGTTACCCTACGGAACGAGCTCAGAGCTCATTGTTTCCGATCTTTGGATAGGCCTGAGACCAGGCACACACCACACACCGGGACAACAAGGTCACAACTCCTCGATTTACATCCCGTACCTACTCACTGCTAGGTGAACAGCACCTACACGTGAAAGGAGACACCCAAATATCTCAACCCGGCCGGGGAATCGAACCCCGGTCATCTGGCTTGTGAAGCCAGCGCTCTAACCACTGAGCTACCGGGCCGTGTGTGTGTGTGTGTGTGTGTGTGTGTGTGTGTGTGTGTGTGTGTGTGTGTGTGTGTGTGTGTGTGTGTGTGTGTGTGTGTGTGTGTGTGTGTGTGTGTGTGTTTTGACGTTATCATACAGAAAATAAATATGTAAATGAATGAATGAGTGAATAATACATAGATGAAAGTATAGAAGCTTACTTTCACATCGACTTTAACACACACACACACACACACACACACACACACACACCGTAGCTCAGTGGTTAGAGCGCTGGCTTCACAAGCCAGAGGACAGGAGTTCGATTCCCCGGCCGGGTGGAGATATTTGGGTGTCTCTCCTTTCACGTGTAGGTGCTGTTCACCTAGCAGTGAGTAGGTACGGGATATAAATCGAGGAGCTGTGACTTTGTTGTCCCGGTGTGTGGTGTGTGCCTGGTCTCAGGCCTATCCCAAGATCGGAAATAATGAGCTCTGAGCTCGTTCCGTAGGGTAACGTCTGGCTGTCTCGTCAGAGACTGCAGCAGATCAAACAGTGAATTACACACCACCCAAGAACACACACACACACCACTCCTCAAATACACGCCCTCATCCATGCACCCATCTCTAGACACCACACCCACACCACTCCCACCACACCACCACTAGTATACACTCACTTACCCATCCCTCCACAAATTAAACCTTAAATAATGCCTTCATCTTTCCAGCTTCAATTACTCATCCAACCCAACCCAACCCAACCAAGACAAGTCAACCCAATCCAGCCAAACCAAGACAAGCCAAGCCAAGCCAAACCAAACCAAACCAGGACAAGACAACTCAAGACAAGAGAACTCAAGCCAAACCAAACCAAGCCAAGCCAAGCCAAGCCAACCATACCTAACCCACTTCAATAACTCAACAACACAACACTACTCAACTGAACTCAAGCCAGGCCCTACCCAACCCAACTCAAGCTAACCCAACCTAACCCAACCCAACCCAAACCAAGCCAAGAAACATCCGTACAACACTTCAGTTCCCCAAAAAGACACAAAGAAGGCGATTTCCCAAGGGTTTTTGTTATGAGCACCGATGACACTGCACCGGAAAGGAGTGAGCGATGAAGGACAGCAGCGTTTCCATCGAGGAGCGGCGGAGAGGAGAGGAACAGCGCCCTTGGGAGACCTCAGTGTGCCATAAAACTACGTAATCTGCTTCGTAATACCTCGATATTGTGGGCTGGGAGTATTGAGCGATTAGATGATGCGGTCATTTAGAAGCAGAGAGGATTGGCTGGCCACTGACGCGATTGGCAGGCGAGGCATAAGGAATTTAATGAAGGGAGCTAACCAGGGAGGAACAATACAGCGGCTGAAGATGCTAGATTGATTGATTGATGCGTGTGTCTATCTATGAGGGAGAGGGAGAGACGAGGTTCAAGAGAAGAGGGGGTGTATAGTAAGAGAAGGGAAAGGAAAGAGTATGTGTGTGAGAGACGGGGAGTAAAGGGGAACAGAAAGGAGAGAAAGGAGTGAGTGTATTAGAAGGGAGTGAGATATAGAAAGGTAAGGAAGAATAAGAGTGAGTTAATATATGAACGAAGAGGAAAAAAAGTGACATTGATGTGTTCTCTATGTATGAGAGAGAGAGAGAGAGAGAGAGAGAGAGAGAGAGAGAGAGAGAGAGAGAGAGAGAGAGAGAGAGAGAGAGAGAGAGAGAGAGAGAGAGAGAGAGAGAGAGAGAGAGAGAGAGAGAGAGAGAGAGAGAGAGAGAGAGAGAGAGAGAGAGAGAGAGAGAGAGTGTGTGTGTGTGTGTGTGTGTGTGTGTGTGTGTGTGTGTGTGTGTGTGTGTGTGTGTGTGTGTGTGTGTGTGTGTGTGTGTGTGTGTGTGTGTGTGTGTGATGGAATGGGAGTGAAAGAGATAGAAAGGGTAAAAAAAACAAAAAAAGATAGACTACAAGAACAAAGAGAAATGAAAGTACGTATGAAGGAAAGAGGAGGAGGAGAAAAGGAGAAAGAGTAAAAAGAAAATGGGAAGAGGAGAAGCAGTAAGGAGTTTTTAGCAGATAAAGAAGCGAAGATGGAAATAAATGATAGGAAAACAAGAAAGAAGGAATGGAAAATGTGTCTTTGTTAAATAAAAGAAGAGATGGAAGTGAAGAAGAAGGAAAGAAAAGACGAAGAAAAGAGAAAGTGATTATATAAAGAAAAAAAAGGAAAAATACACAACAAAGAAGGAAAATAAGTGTTAAGAGTCTGTCTATCCTTTGTGTGTGTGTGTGTGTGTGTGTGTGTGTGTGTGTGTGTGTGTGTGTGTGTGTGTGTGTGTGTGTGTGTGTGTGTGTGTGTGTGTGTGTGTGTGAATGAATATGAGAGAGAGAGAGAGAGAGAGAGAGAGAGAGAGAGAGAGAGAGAGAGAGAGAGAGAGAGAGAGAGAGAGAGAGAGAGAGAGAGAGAGAGAGAGAGAGAGAGAGAATTTCTACACTCCTATTTTATCTCTTATCTCTACTTCCCTCCTCTTTCTTTTTTCCATCTCTCCTCCTCCTCCTCCTCCTCCTCCTCCTCCTCCTCCTCCTCCTCCTCCTCCTCCTCCTCCTCCTCCTCCTCTACACTCAATTCATTTCTAACACTTGTATCTATAATTTTCTCCTGTTTTTCTACATTATCTATTTCTCTTCCTCCTTTTCCTTTCCTCCCTATTCTTCCTCCTCCTTTATACACAAAATGTTTCCTTTATTGCGTAACCGTCACTTATTCGTTTTTCCTCTTTTCTTTTCTCCTCTTCTTCTCCTTCTTCTTCTCATCCTCTTCTTCTTCCTCCTCCTCCTCCTCTGTTTCTTCTTTACAATTTAACTTTTTTTTTATACTTCCATACACATTTCACCTCATATTCTATCTTCCCCTCCTCCTCCTCCTCCTCCTCTTTTTTACTTACAGTCCAACATATATTTCTATTTACTCCCTACCTTTATTCTCTTCCCTCTCTATACCCTTTTATCTTCTTCCTCCTCCTCCTTTTCTATCCCCTCTTTCTATCTCCCATTTCCCTCCCCTCCTCCTCCTTTTCTTTTGCTTTCCAACATCATTATCTTTTACTATTTCATCCCCTACCTTTTCTATCCTCTCTCCCTTTTCCCTCCTCCTCCTCCTCCTCCTCTCCCTCCTCCTCCTCCTCCTCAGGCTCCCGTGCTCACTTAATTGAATAAATAATCCTCATATCTTGCCGCACTCCCCACATCAGGGATTACTTCTGTTTGGGGATTGTCTTTACGATAGGCGGGGATTTCGAGTTACGATTGCATTAGCCTGTCATAAAAGTGCTGATGTGAAGGTGTATGTACGTGTGTGTGTGTGTGTGTGTGTGTGTGTGTGTGTGTGTGTGTGTGTGTGTGTGTGTGTGTGTGTGGTGATAGGTGGAAGACAGATTAGCTGGTGAGGGAAGTCAGAAGCGAAGGAATGAAGGGAAAATAAAAGAAAGAGGGAAAGAAGGGAAGGAGGGAAGGAGGGAGAGGAGGAGGAGGAGAAGAAGAAGAAGGGGGAGGAGGAGAAGGAGGAGGAGGAAGAGGAGTAGTGAGAAAGGTTAGGAGGGGAAAATTATAGAAAATAAAGAGAAACTAATCAAAACAGGAGGCAAAAATGAGTAATAACTGCACAAAGCGAGAGAGAGAGAGAGAGAGAGAGAGAGAGAGAGAGAGAGAGAGAGAGAGAGAGAGAGAGAGAGAGAGAGAGAGAGAGAGAGAAATATAACATAACAAGAGACATTACAGCAATAAAAACGCAACACTCGTACATACACTCGCGTCCTGTGCCACAAAAGTTAAGTCATACAGCCGCCTCATCGCCTACCAATTTTTCCATTACCAGACTTTTATGTGACCCGGAATCAGCCTCCACGCACTTCCTGCCAGCCTGCTCCGTGCTGCTGCCCCGGTAATTGCCGAAAAGAAAATGAGAAACTGCCCCGCCTCGACCGTTAAGGAGGCACTAAATATCTTAACAAATAAAGAGGAGGAGGAGGAGGAGGAGGAGGAGGAGGAGGAGGAGGAGGAGGAGGAGGAGAGGAAAGAAGGGCGTTCGTCAGTGTCCCTCCCTCTCCTGTAATAACGCCTGGATGTCACACTCGAGACGCGTTACTTCGCAGCGCCGCCACTTCGCCGCCCGTTATCGTCCTCGCCGCGTGTTTCCGCCGCACCGCCGCTCCGCATTAGCCGCCATTACCCGCCCGACACTCCAAACAAGCCTTGATTTTCTCCGCCCGCCACCCCGCGTCCCGCCTCGACCCGCCTCGCAGCGCCGCCTCGCCAGCGCCTCGGCCTCATCATTTATTCAGCTGCAGCATCTGAACGGCAGCGAATACGCGAATGCTTAAAATAAAAGTCGTTTACGATTTAGCGCCTTGTACAGACGCGGCGGGACCAAATCATAAAGCGAAATGCGCGCCACTGCCGCCTTCGAATCGCCCTCCGCGCCCCTCCGCGGACAATGGCCACTTCCTCTCCGCCGCGACCACCGCTCTATAAAATATTATTTATTTCACTTTTTATTCCTCATTCGCGCCTATTTGCTCCGCGACCATCACCTGCCACGCTCGTAAAGGGAGGGAGTGCCGCGCTGACGGATCTGCACCGCCAGGCACGAACACCGCCGCGGATTGCGTCTCACCCTCGCCGCGCCGCGCCTCTCTGCAACCCTCAAGGCTACGCTCAGGCGGTGCCGGCAGTGATTTGGTTCCGGCGATGCAGGGACACGGCAAGGCGGCGCGGGCGTAATGTGCTGAGTGAGTGACGGACGCATCGCACACACTTTACTGCAGCCGCGTCACTGCCGGATATTTCCTTGGTGGGCCGTGAAGGCCGTGATAAGCTAGGCGCGGGGCGGGGAGGGACAGGGTGGGATGGGGCGGGGCTGGCTGGAGGGCGAAGGAAAACATCGTAGGATTAAAACTCAGCCGCTTCTCTCAGCTTCTCTCGCTTCAATTGGGCCGGCGCTGGCGGTCACGAGGGTCCACTTTGGAGCGCCGAGACGAGCCGGAGCCGAGGAAGGGAAGAGATTTGGAATAATATTGGAGCCGCTCAAGCTGCCTGGGGAGGGGAAGGGGCAGTAGGGGTGGGGGGGAGGGAGAGACTGAAATGAGGAAGGTCTGACTTTTTTTTCCTTCTCGAGGGAGATAAAAGTCCCTCCTCCGGTTTGTTGCTTCCATTCGGCCTCCGGGAAAAAAAAGTTAATCAGCTTGAGTAACTTGGAATGAATTTAAAATTAATTAAGAAGAAACAGAAGTTGCCAGCGCGGCTCTCCAGGGGGCGCCGCGCCAGCCCCATAAAACCCGGGAACAGCCGCAGGGAACACACAGGTCAGAGGCGAACAATACCGAGATTCCTACACACAAGCCAACAGTTCCCAGTAAACTCACCGACCCACAATTAAACGTAAAAATAAACACTGAAAATAAAAGCTACACCCTTCCTTCCCCCGCACTCCCACCGTCAACCACCACCCCACCCAAACACACACAGATGGACACTCAAACGGGCTGACTGACACTCAAGTTCTCAAGCCAACCCACAAAACCAAACGAAAGAAAACGGTTCCCTGATGGTGCAGACAAGGGAAAGAAAAGCAGCGATGGGTTTTGAGGTTGAAGGGGCGGCGTTTGAAATTGGCGCGCTGGCTACCCACAATAGGGGATATAAAACACAATATCCCGCTCGTAAAACTTTGCCCCTCTATGTGTAACAGGATTTTGTGATTCCCGGGGAGGAGAGAAGCGTGAGGATCCTGTCTCCGTCCCGCCCACCACTCATAACGCTGGTGCTGCGTGGCTCAGGGGAGAGGGAGAGGAAAAGGAAGGAGGAGGAGGAGGAGGCCAAAGGGGAAGAATAAAGGTGGAAAAGGAATAGAATTAAGAGAAGGAAGAGAGAACAGGAGGAGAAAGAGGAAAAAGAGCATAGAAAGAGGAAGAATAAAGATAGGAAATAAATATATAAGAAGTAGGGAGAGGAGTAGGAAATAAGAGAGAAAAAGGGAGGAAGAGGAAAAGAGAATGGAAAGAAAATGAATAAAGGTGGGAAAGAAATAAGAATAAGAGGAAAGAGAGGAGGAGGAGGAGGAGAGAAAAGGAGGAAAAAGAGGAAAAGAGGATAGAAAGGGGAAGAATAAAGGTGGGAAAGGGAGAGAGATAAGAGATAGGAAGAGGAGGAAAAAAGAGGAGAGAAAAGGAGGAGGAAGAGAAATAAAGCAAGGGATGAACAAAAGTGGAAAATGAATAAAAATAAGAAGCTGAAAGACGAGGAGAAAAGAGAAGGAAAAAAAAGGAGGAGGAAAATGAAAAGACGATGAAAAAAGGAAAAATAGAGGGAGAAAATGGATAAAAATAAGAGATAGGAAGAGGAGGAGGAGGAAAGAAGAAAAGGGAAAAGAGACAGAAATCGAGAAAGGATACAAATAGAGGCGAAAAGTAAAAGAAAAAAAAAACATTGAACTGTAAAGAAGAAAATAGATAAATAAGGATGGGGATGGAAAGAAGAGAGAATAAGAGGTAAGAAAAGGAAGAGGAGGAAGAGGGAATGATAGATAAGGTAAGAATAAAGATGAAAAATTAGAGAAATATAGATTGGACTAAGAAAAAGAAAAAAAAAAGAGGAGGAGGAGGAGGAGGAGGAGGAGGAGGAGGAGGAGGAGGAGGAGGAGGAGGAGGAGGAGGAGGAGGAGGAGGAGGAGAAAGAAAGAAAGGAAGATATGAGTAGATGTGGAAGATTTATTGAAGTGTAGAAAGAGGTTGAATTGTCGCGGGTGAGAGGCGAGGGTGAGGTGAGGGTGAGGCGAGGGTGTGATGAAGGGGAAGG
>NC_059304.1:18903674-18916174 GCF_017591435.1 Portunus trituberculatus
GACACATGACAAACAAAAGGTAATACAATCTTTATCATATTCGTTTACTAAGAGGGAGGAAAAAAAAAAGAAAAAGAGCCTCCAAAAGTAAGTAAATGAGTCAGTAGGTAAACAAAACAAGTATCTAAATAATCAAATGAATAAAAAGTGCAATAAACATAAATAATAAAGAAAATATTTTGCTCCACACTGAAAATATGGAAAGAAATATAAGTTGAGGAAAAAAAGAAGAGATGAATAGTGGAAAATCTCTGAAGTTTACAATAACAGTATGAAAAAAACAAAGAGAAAACAAAGATATGAAAAACAAAAGCCAATACAATCTTTACCATATTCGTTTACTGAGAGGGAAGACACAAAAAAGGCGCCAAAAATATGTAAATGAGTCAGTAAGGTAAACAAACAATGATCAAGGTAAACAAATCAATATGAACTGAATAAACATAAATAACAAGGAAAATATTTGGGTTGACGAACAAAAAAGGAGATGAATGGTAAAAATTTTGTTCGTTTGGTATGGAAGTATAGAAAAGTGGAAGGAAAACCAGACCTATGACAAAAGGTGGGTTAGATTAGGTTAGGTTAGGTTGGGTTGGGTTGGGTTGGGTTGGGTTGGTTGGGTTGGGTTAGGTTAGGTTAGGTTAGGTTAGGTTGGGTTAGGTTAGGTTGGGTTGGGTTGGGTTGGGTTAGGTTGGGTTGGGTTGGGTTGGGTTGGGTTGGGTTGGGTTGGGGTTAGGTTAGGTTAGGTTAGGTTAGGTTGGGTTGGGTTGGGTTGGGTTAGGTTAGGTTAGGTTGGGTTGGGTTGGGTTGGGTTGGGTTGGGTTGGGGGTTAGGTTAGGTTAGGTTAGGGTTAGGTTAGGTTAGGTTGGGTTGGGTTGGGTTGGGTTGGGTTGGGTTGGGTTAGATTAAGTTAGGTTAGGTTAGGTTAGGTTAGGTTGTTTTGCACACACGTTCACTAGCAAAGGAAGACAAAATTGTACCTAAAAAATAGTATGATATGTATGTATGTATGTATGTATGTATGTATCATTTCTGTAAATAAAAGATACAAAATAAAAGCAAATAACAATAAATCTCGAAACAACAAGAAGAACCAAAAGAAAAACCCACAACAACAACAACAACAATAACAACAACAACAACAACAAATTCTCTATACCTCACTTTTTTCACCCTTCCTTCCTTCCTTCCTTCCTTTCTTCCTTCCTTCCTTCTTCCTATACCTCACTCTCCCTCCCTCTCCTTCTTCCTTCATCCTTTCCTTTCCTTCCTTGGACCATACATTTTCACCCTTCTCTCTCTCTCTCTCTCTCTCTCTCTCTCTCTCTCTCTCTCTCTCCTTCATTCCTTCCTTCCCTTTCTTCCATCCATCCTATCCCATCCTACCACCATCCCTATCTCCGTCTCTCTTTCCTCTCTCTCCCTCTCAATACCTCGCATTTTTTCACCCTCCATCTATCCCTCCTTCATCCCTTCCTTCCTTCCTTCCTTCCATCCTATCCCATCCTACCATACTCCAGCTCTCTCCCTCACCCTCTCTCTCTCTACATCTACCAACCACCACCACCACAACCACCACCACCACCACCACATCATATCAACAAAACCCACGCCTCATAACAATACAACAGCCCCCCCTTTCCAGGCAGTATCATCCCGTTTTCTACGTATCATCCCCTTGACTCCCTCTTCTCTGGAGACTGCGAGGGTGAATGAGTAATACGAGATGGCATAAAGGATAAATGTGGGGAAGAGAAAGAGAAAGTGAGAGAGAGAGAGAGAGAGAGAGAGAGAGAGAGAGAGAGAGAGAGAGAGAGAGAGAGATGCAAAAAGACTGAGCGAGAGTTGGAAGGGAAAAAGGGAAAATGAAATGATAACGCTTGGAAATAGAGACGAAAAGGGTGAGGGAGAGGGAAGGGAAAGAGAGGAGGGGAGGAGGAGGAGGAGGAGGGAGAGAGAGAGAGAGAGAGAGAGAGAGAGAGAGGGTGGTCAGTTACGCCTCAACAGCCTCGCGTCAATGAAGTTAAGAGACGCTAAGATGAAAGGACATATGAGAGAGAGAGAGAGAGAGAGAGAGAGAGAGAGAGAGAGAGAGAGAGAGAGAGAGAGAGAGAGAAAGGGCTTGGAGGAGGAGGAATCTAACGACGAAGGAATGAACATGACTCACCAACGGCGCCTCCTTCGTCCACGCCCTTGCCAGACGACCTTCCTCCTCCTCCTCCTCCTCCTCCTCCTCTTCCTGCTCCTCCTCCTCCTCCTTCTCTTTATCCTTTCTCTGTTCTGGTTATATTATTTTCTCTAATAACATTGCTATCTATTCTTCTTCTTCTTCTTCTTCTTCTTCTTCTTCTTCTTCTTCTTCTTCTTCCTCCTCCTCCTCCTTTTTTTCCCTGCTATTCTCTTCTTTTCCTTCATTTAACTCATTTCATTCTCCTCTATTTCCTTTTCTTTTCTCAATATCTTTACCTCCTCTCTTCCTCCTCCACCACCTCTTCCTCCTTCTCTTCTTCCTTCTACTATTACCACCTCTACCTCCTCCTCCTCCTCCACTGAACCACCACTCCCACCTCTCCCTCATGTAGCTCCTCCTCCTCCTCCTCCTCCTCCTCCTCCTCCTACTCTTCCTCCCATGCATTCCGTCCAAGCGAACTAAACAAAGACCGGACGCATCCTCCTCCTCCTCCTCCTCCTCCTCCTCCTCCTCCTCCTCCTATTGGTGTTCCCTGCAGGAGACGAGGCGGTCATTTGGAATCGTGCCGCCCCTGGAATCGTGTCTCATGGCTGAATTCCCAGTCGCAGGAACGTTTATCGGTGGGAATGGGGGTAGAGGGAAGGGGGATGTGAGGGGAAGGGGGGAGGGGAGAGATGGAGGAAGAGGAGAGGGAGGGTGAGGGAAAGAGAAGGGTTGTTTATGTAATGGGGGGTAGGTGTTGTGTGTGTGTGTGTGTGTGTGTGTGTGTGTGTGTGTTGAGGGGTGTGTGTGCATAATCATACCCTACACACACACACACACACACACACACACACACACACACACACACACACACACACACACACACACTCAAGCAGAAAGGCAATCACATAAAAGTCAAAATAAAACAGCCGCGTGTAAGCAACAAAATAAATAGAAAAGAAAAAAAAAGAAAAAAAACTGAAAAACTCTCTCTCTCTCTCTCTCTCTCTCTCTCTAACCAAGCCACATAGACGCAGAAAATTCAGATAAAGCGGGGTTAAGGTAGAGGGAGGGTCAATCTAGTACAGTTACCCATAAAATAAAAAAGAAAACGGAGACTGTAGTAGTAGTAGTAGTAGTAGTAGTAGTAGTAGTAGTAGTAGTAGTAGTAGTAGTAGTAGTAGTAGTAGTAGTAGTAGTAGGTGAGGAAGAAAACGAGCCAAAAATATAGAAAACGGGAAAAAGGGCGCGTATTACTGTTACCAGAAAGAGAGAGAGAGAGAGAGAGAGAGAGAGAGAGAGAGAGAGAGAGAGACACGATTGGCGTTTGTCAGACTGGAACGAGAGGATTAAAGAAAGTTAAAAGAGACGTGACGGTAGAGAGAGAGAGAGAGAGAGAGAGAGAGAGAGAGAGAGAGAGAGAGAGAGAGAGAGAGAGAGAGAGAGAGAGAGAGAGAGAGAGAGAGAGAGAAGGAGAAAGAGGAGAAGGAGAGGAGGAGGAGGAGGAGGAGGAGGAGGAGGAGGAGGAGGAGGAGGAGGAGGAGGAGGAGGAGGAGGAGGAGGAGGAGGAGGAGGAGGAGGAGGAGGAGGAGGAGGAGGAGGAGGGGAAGGTCCGAGAAGAGAGGAGAGGCTGCGGCAGGAGAGAAAGGGTGATAAAGACGGAATGTAAAGGAGAAGAGGGGAGGGAGAGAGGTAATAAAGAGGGATAGAGGGAGAGAAAGAGAGGGGAAAGGGGAGGAGGGAGAGAGAGAGAGAGAGAGAGGGAAAAGAAGGGGAGGGGAGCTATTTTAAGACCTTCCTCCGATCACTCATCACGGAACAGAGGGAGGAGGAGGAGGAGGAGGAGGAGGAGGAGGAGGAGGAGGAGGAGGAGGAGGAGGAGGGGAGAGGAAGAAGAGGGGAATGAGGAAACGTTGAGGATGTTAAAGAGGGGAAATAAAGGGTTAAGGAAATTTAGAGTGGACAATAGGTGAAGGTGGAGCTAGGAAGGGAAAAAAATGGTGTTATTTAGGAAAAGAGGAAATTTGGTGTTAGGAAAAGAGGAAATTCGTAGTTAGGAAAAGAGGAAATTCGTAGTTAGGAAAAGAGAAATTTGGGAGTTAGGAAAGGAGGAAATTTGGAGTTAGGAAAAGAGGAAATTTGGATTGGACAAAAGATGGAGGTGAAGTTAGGAAAGGAGGGAAAACTAACGAGAAGAAGTCTGGAGATAGAAAAAGGAGGTAAGGAATTTGAGAAGGGCAAAAGGGAAGGAGTAAGAATTATGTACCTACCTTTGTTTAGAGTAGGCCTTGAATAGATCCTGCAGTGTGGTGACGTGTCTCTCCCACCAGCTACAACAACACACCATAACTTCACTGCGGGAGGGAAGAGACACATCATAAACACCCAAGTCATTACAATAGCGACATTCTAAATCTTGCTTGTATCCTTAACCCCTTCAATACTGGGACACGCTTTTTTTTATCTTGAGATTTGTGTACGATTAGATAACTTTGTTTACATTAAGAAGACTCTATGGGGGTCAGAACAATAATGGCCACAGTTTTTACCGTTTTAATCCTCCATATGAGTTTCTGAAGCTGTATAAAATCACCAAATAGTCACCAGAATGAATATGGAAATGTGCCACAGTACTGAAAGGGTTAAAACTACACCATTATGAACATCTTAACTCTTTCAGTACCATGACACTTTTCCATGTGTATTGTGGTGACTATTTGGTGATTTCATACAGCTTCAGAAACATATGTGGGGGATTGAAATAGTGAAGACTGTGGCCACTAATCATCTGACCTCCACAGACCCTTCCTAATGCCAATGAAATGGTCTAATCGTACACAAAACTCAAGGTAAAAATGCGTCCCAGTACTGAAGGGGGTTAACGTTATGGCTGCCACTTGGAACACCTTTCCCTAATTAAGACACAGACCTGAAATGATCTTTGAAAATAGTCGTAGCGAAAGAGCAGAGACAAAAAAACAACAACAACAACAACAACAACAACTACGACCACCACCACCACCACTACTACTACTACTACTACTACTACTACTACTACTACTACTACTACTACACTCGAATCACCATCATAAACAGCATAACTAGATCCTGAGAGAGCATGAGTCGGTGTTATGAACGCGTCTTTAATTAGCAAACGGAGCATTATCCCGAGCTAATGAACCGCCCCCCTTAGGCAAGTGAAGCTTCGGATCCCTCGCCTCGAACCCCGGGAGAGGCAGCTCGAGATTGCTTCGGAGCCTCGAGATGGTGATACGATACTTGCCTCTGTGGGGTGCTGGAATGCTGTTACGAATGAAGGTAATGTGTCTGTGTGTGTGTGTGTGTGTGTGTGTGTGTGTGTGTGTGTGATAGAAATAAAGAAGAAATAAAGGAAGGAACAAGAATGAAAAGTAGAAAGAGTAGAAGAAAGAGAGCAGGAAAGAAAGAAAGGAAGAGAAAAGGGAAAAATGGAATGAACGTGTAAGAATGAGTAAAAGACAGAACTGATGGAGGGATAGAAGGAAAAATATTAAAGAAAAAAGGAAAGGAAAGGGAGAGGAAAATTGATGAAAGAATGAAGAGAAGAGAAAAACAAAAAGAAAGAAGAGAAATAAATCAAGAAAGAAAGAAAGAAAGACAAAAAAGAGGAAAGAAAAAAAGACAAAGAACAAACCAGTCAACATACGAAAAGCGAAAAAAAGAGGAAAAAAGAAAACAAGGAAGAAATCACGTGTTTAAAGGAGAAAAAAAAAAGTGTGGGTGAAAACTGAAGAGGAGGGTAAAGATAGCCAAGGATAATGGGAGGAGGGAAGTGAAGGGAAAGGAAGAGAGGAGGGAGAGTGAGAGTGTGAGGGAGAAAGGAGAGAGACCACTTGAGGAAGAAAAGGAAGAGGTTTGGGGCCTTAGGTTGGTGAAAAGTGTGGTGAACTGTGAATAACATTATGCATATGAATACTGGCACAGAATAAGACGAAGATGGAGGATCAATGGTAAAGTGTTGATGATAAGAGGAAGAATAAGGATGATAATAACGAGAGAAAGAGAGAGAGAGAGAAAAAAAAAATGATGAAGGAAATAAGAGTAATAGTAAAGGTGTATCTTGAAGGAAAATTAAGATAAAGATGGATTTGTGGTAGAGTGTTGGTGATTACAGGAACAATAATGATAATGATAAAGAGAGAGAGAAAGAGAGAAAAAATAAGGAGAGAAGTAAGGGAGAAAGTAAAATTGTATCTTGAAGGAATTGTACATAGAGATAAAGATGAATTTGTGGTTGTGTTAATGATACGAGGAATATTAATGATGAGAGAGAGAGAGAGAGAGAGAGAGAGAGAGAGAGAGAGAGAGAGAGAGAGAGAGAGAGAGAGAGAGAGAGAGAGAGAGTAAGATAGAGAAAACGAATAAAGATCACTGGATTAGAGATAAAGGAATGAAAGCTAATGAATATAAAATCTAAATTATCTGAGCAAAAGACAAACTGACAACAAATTCACTACTACTACTACTACTACAACTACTACAACAACAACAACAACAACAACTAATAATACTAACAACGTTAACAATAATAACAACAACAACAAACTACTACTACTACTACTACTACTACTACTACTACTACTACTACTACAACTATTACTACTACTACTCGAATTAGTAACACAATAATACAATAAAAACAACAACAATCGCTACTACAATAGTAACACTTACCACCACCACCACCACTACTACTACTACTACTACTACTACTACTACTACCATTACTACGACAACAACTACTACTATAGAAACAGGTAACCAGCAACACAAAGAACACAAACCATAAATAAAGCAAACACACTAACCAACAAAAAATTTACGTCTCAACACACACACACACACACACACACACACACACATACACAAATAGATAAGGGGAACACAGCAAAACAAAATCAATAACAATATGAAGAAAGAAACACACACACCCATATATATTATAATGAGACCACCACTAACCCAACCACCACCACCACCACCACCACCACCACCACCACCACCACCATTGCGGCGTAAGGAGTAGGTGAAGCGAAGCGAGGTGAAGAAATAAAGAGTTTTTGAGGGAGAAGATGAAAAGAAGAAGGCGAGAGAAATGATCCACTAGAGAGAGAGAGAGAGAGAGAGAGAGAGAGAGAGAGAGAGAGAGAGAGAGAGAGAGAGAGAGAGAGAGAGAGAGATTACAAACGGTACCTTTTACCTCCCCAGTTACGGCTATACACTCTCAATCTCTCCAGTAACCCTCCCCTCCCTTCCCCCCTCTCCACCAATGCCCCCTCCTAGTTTCTTCCTTTCATGGGTGGTGTGGGGGGGTGGGGGGTTGAAATAAAAAGTACCATTGCTTCGTCTATAAAGGACAGCCCATGCAACCACTCGTGCCATAAAGAAAGTACATGACCAACCTCCTCCTCCTCCTCCTCCTCCTCCTCCTCCTCCTCCTCCTCCTCCTCCTCTCTCCTCCTCATCATGGCGTGCGTGTTGATGTTTCCTGATGTTCCCTTCTCTAATTTCATGTTCCTTCTATTGCTCTCTTCCTTTTCCTGGATATCTTTTTTCTTTTCCTTTTTTCTTTTCCTTTTCCTCATGTCATTTGCTGCTTGGATAATTTTTTTTCCTTCTTTTTCCTTCTTTTCCTGGTGTCATTTGCAGCTTGGATCATTTTGCTTCTTCTTTTTCCTTTCCTCTTTTCATTTGCTTCTTTGATATTTTTTCTTCCTTTCCTTTTCCTTTTCTCATTTCATTTGCTTTTTTGATATTTTTTCTCTTCCTTTTTCCTTTTCCTTTTCTCATTTCATTTGCTTTTTTGATATTTTTTTTTCTTTTTCGCTTTTTGTTTTTGTGGGTTAATATTCATACTCTTATACATACAAAATAGTCAGGTTTTCTTAGTTTCGTGTTATTATTGTCTTTTTTATCTTTTTTTTTTATTTCATCATTATATTTCTACTTTTTGTGTGTATTACTGCACTTACATATCCAGAAATTAATATTCATACTCTTATACATACAAATAGTCAGGTTTTGTAGTTTTTCTGTTGTTATCATTGCCCTTTTCTTCTTTTCTTTTCTTATTTCATCATTATATTTCATTTTTTTTGTATTATTACATTTACATATCAAAAAAACTAATATTCATACACTCAAATATACAAATAGTTAGGTTTTGTAGCTGCGTATTTGTTATCATTTCCCTTTTTCATCTTTTCTTTTTCTTTATCTTATTCCATCATTATATTTCTACTTTATTGTGTGTATTACTGCATTTCCACGTCCAAAAAATTAATATTCATACACTCATACATACAAATAGTCAGTTTTTGTAGTTTTTTCTGTTGTTATCATTGCCCTTTTCATCTTTTCTTTTCTTTTCATTATATTTCTACTTTTTATTTCTGTTAATGCACTTACGTAGCCAGAAATTAATATTCATACTCTTATACATACAAATAATCAGGTTTTGTATTATCATTGTTCTTTTCTTTTTCTCTTATTTTATTTCATCGTTATATTTCTACTTTTTTGTCTCCTTTTTCTTTTTTTTACGTCGAAATAGTCAAGTTTTCCAGCTTTTGTTTTGTTATCATTGCTTTTCTTTATTTTCTTATCTTATTTTATCGTTATATTTCTACTTTTTGTCGTGTTTTTAATTTTTCTTTCTTATTATTATGGTTTCATCTCCAAAATATTACCATACATACACTTACATAAGTTTTTTTTTTCTTCTCTCTCTCTCTTTTTTTTTTTTGTTCTTTTCTAATTTCATTTCATCATTATATTTTTAATTTTTTGTCTTTTTTTATTACTATTGTTCCGTTCTCCAAATATTATCATACATACAGACAGACAGACATACACTTACATACAATATTCTCTCCCTTTTTCTATTTTTCTTTTCTTTTCTAATTTTATTTCATCATTATATTTCTACTTTTTGTCTTGTTTTTCTTTTTTTTTTATTACTATGGTCTCGTTACCCAAATATTATCATACATACATACAGACAGACAGACAGACACTTACATACAATATTCTCTCCTTTATCTATTTTTCTTTTCTTTTCCTTTTCATTTCATTATATTTCTATTTTCTTTTCTTCTTTTTCTTTTATGTATTACTATAGTCTCGTTACCCAAATATTATCATACATACATACATACATACATACATACGATATTCTCTCGTTTCTCTTCTTTTCTTATTCCTATCATTGTCTTTTTTTTCTTTTTTTCGTTATTTTACACTATATTGCACTTCTATTTTATCATTATCTTTTTTTTCGCTATTCTTATCATTATTTTTTTTTTTTGCTATTCTACTTTATATCTCATTTTCATCTTATCATTGTCTTTTTTTTCCTCTTCTTTCTTTCGTTATTTCGCACTATATCACATTTCTACATCGTCTCTTTTTGTGTAATAATGTGACCACGTTCATCCAAAAATAAAGTTAACATACATTTCTATACAGCAACATTTTCTCTACGTCCCTTATTTCTGTTATTACAAATTTCCCTTCATTTCTTTCTTTATCTCAAACCATATTCCATTTTCTATTACTCCTGTGTGCGGGTTACTATCGCTTATGCCTGTGAAAATTACCATACAAATTTCCATATACATGTTCACCTAATCTACTTTTCTTTTATTCTTTCTAATAGTCTTTTCTTCCGTTTTTTTTTTATTCGCTTGGTTCCTGCAATTTTTTTTTCTTATTCATTTGATCTATTTTCTCCATTTATTTTCTTTTATTTCATTGGTATAGCCACGTTTCCAAAAAATAAAAGTTATCATGGACACACATACATACGGACATTCCTTATTTTACTACCCATATTGTCATTCCTCATGCTTCACATCTTCCTTCCTTTATTTCACGCTATCTTTGCATTCCTACTTTCTTTGTACATCCATAAAACATTACTGGAGACACACATGCATACAAATATTCACGTAATCTATGTTTTTCTTATTCTTTTTATTTCTGTTTTCTCTCCTCTTGTTTATTCACGTGATCCTTACAATTTCATCTTATCTATTTTCTTTTACGTCTATTACTGCAGCCACGTTTCCAAAATAAAGTTTCCATACATATATATATATATATATATATATATATATATATATATATATATATATATATATATATATATATATATATATATACATTCCTTATTTCACTATGTATATTCCAATTCTTCATCCTTCACATCTTCCTTCCTTTACCTCACACGCTCTTTGCATTCCTACTTTCTTCGTATCTTCATAAAACATAACCAATAGACACACATACATACAAATATTCCGCGCTTTCCACTCTTCCTATGCCTCCTTCTCGCCCTCGTCCACCTCCTCCAAATATGAGACGTAATCTATAGCATCCCAAGGGACAAGAGATGACTGGATTCCATTTCCACGCAGCTTATACGATCCGACCCTAAGTTGTATCGTGTTTATAGGTTCTGGGTTACGGTTCTCCCTGGCCAAACGTTCCCCGACTTCTCCTTTCCCTTGCACCGTCTCTTTCTTCGTCTCTCCCTCCTCCTCCATCTAATCGAGCCTCTCCCAGCAGTAAAATAAGACGATCTGACCAACGTCCTTCCCCGCTCCCGTAAAAAAAAGAAAAACTGACGGTCTTTTTCATCTACATGTTTATGGTGATTATATTACTCGCCTCTGTATCATGCGCTTCCCGTGTAAATGTCGGTGTGTGGAGTGGAGGCAGGGACGCGCGGAGGGAAGGAGGGACGGATGGAGGCAGGGGCGCAGGGACGGAGGGAGGGTGTGGGTTTGGGATGAAGGAGTGAAGTATGACTGAAGTTACAGGGGTGAAGGAAGGGCAGGAAAAGAGGTGGGTGAGAAGGGTCTGGGTGTGTGTGTGTGTGTGTGTGTGTGTCTCTGTGTGTGTGTGTGTGTGTGTGTGTGTGTGTGTGTGTAATTCACCACGGTCGC
The DNA here is from genome assembly GCF_017591435.1 of Portunus trituberculatus. Lineage (NCBI taxonomy): Eukaryota > Metazoa > Arthropoda > Malacostraca > Decapoda > Portunidae > Portunus > Portunus trituberculatus. Next base: position 18,914,835 of record NC_059304.1, read on the forward strand.
CGACTGGTCACCCAGCCAGTCTTCCCCATTACGGAGCGAGCTCAGAGCTCATAGACTGATCTTCGGGTAGGACTGAGGCCACATCACACACAACACACACCGGGAAAGCGAGGCCACAACCCTTCGAGTTACATCCCGTACCTATTTACTGCTAGGTGAACAGGGCTACACATTAAGAGGCTTGCCCATTTGCCTCGCCGCGCCGGGACTCGAACCCGGCCCTCTCGATTGTGAGTCGAGCGTGCTAACCACTACTCTACGCGGTGTGTTGTTGTGTGTGTGTGTTTCACTGTTTGATCTGCTGCAGTCTCTGACGAGACAGCCAGACGTTACCTTTCGGAACGAACTCAGAGCTCATATTTCCGATCTTCGGATAGGCTTGAGACCAGGCACACACCACACACCGGGACAACAAGGTCACAACTCCTCGATTTACATCCCGTAACTACTCACTGCTAGGTGAACAGGGGCTACACGTGAAAGGAGACACACCCAAATATCTCCACCCGGCCAGGGAATCGAACCCCGGTCCTCTGGCTTGTGAAGCCAGCGCTCTAACCGGGCGTGTGTGTGTGTGTGTGTGTGTGTGTGTGTGTGTGTGTGTGTGTGTGTGTGTGCCTCTCTCTCTCTCTCTCTCTCTCTCTCTCTCTCTCTCTCTCTCTCTCTCTCTCTCTCTCTCTGTGTGTGTGTGTGTGTGTGTGTGTGTGTGTGTGTGTGTGTGTGTGTGTGTGTGTGTGTGTGTGTGTGTGTGTGTGTGTGTGTGTGTGTCTCTCTCTCTCTCTCTCTCTCTCTCTCTCTCTCTCTCTCTCTCTCTCTCTCTCTCTCTCTCTCTCTCTCTCTCTGTGTGTGTGTGTGTGTGTGTGTGTGTGTGTGTGTCTCTCTCTCTCTCTCTCTCTCTCTCTCTCTCTCTCTCTCTCTCTCTCTCTCTCTCTCTCTCTCTCTCTCTCTCTCTCTCTCTCTCTCTCTCTCCTTCTGTGTGTGTGTGTGTGTGTGTGTGTGTGTGTGTGTGTGTGTGTGTGTGTGTGTGTGTGTGTGTGTGTGTGTGTGTGTGTGTGTGTGTGTGTGTCCAAATTCAGAGAAACAAGAACTAACACATTAAATACGTCACAGTGACGAATGCTCCGAGACAGGAAAAGGAACGGACAACTAATAAGAAGAGGAGGGGAAAGATAGAAAAGAAAACATGAAAACAAACAACAACAATTCCAAGAAACAAATAATTAGAAGATAATAAAAACAGAAGAAGAAGAAGAACAACAACAACAACAACAACAACAAGAACAAGATGAAGAAGAAAAAAGATGAAGATGATGAAGAAAGAAAAGAACAAACAACAAAAA
>NC_059304.1:18921174-18946174 GCF_017591435.1 Portunus trituberculatus
TCTCTCTCTCTCTCTCTCTCTCTCTCTCTCTCTCTCTCTCTCTCTCTCTCTCTCTCTATTTCCCTTTCCACCTCATCATCACCATCATTATCCACTACGTTTATCTTGCTTATTTCTTCTTCCTTGCTCTTTGTTTGACTTATTTCTTGTTCTGCGCCTCCATTTCCTCCTCCTCCTCCTCCTCCTCCTCCTCCTCTTCTCCCTCCTTCTCCTCCTTCATTATTCGTCTTCCTTATATTCGTATCTCTTATGCTTTCTCTTATTATTTCTATTCATTGTGTCCAGTTGATCCTCCTCCTCTTTCTCTTCCTCCTCCTCCACCTCCTCCTCCTCCTCCTCCCTCATTACCTGGAAATCTGCCCTAATCTCTCATCCCCTCACTGCTCATGAAGACAGGGAGGAGGTTACTAGTCTTATACTTACTGCTGATTGGCTGACCGCTGACCAATGGCACGCCTAGAAATTTACTGTAGGTTTTGTGATTATTTGCTTCGTAATTGTTTTGCTGTTATTGTTTTGCTGTTATTGTTTTGCTGTTATTGTTTTGCTGTTATTGTTTTGCTGTTATTGTTTTTCCTGTTATTGTTTTGCTGTTATTGTTTTGCTGTTATTGTTTTGCTGTTATTGTTTTGCTGTTATTGTTTTGCTGTTATTGTTTTGTTGTTATTGTTTTGCTGTTGTTGTTTTGTTATTGTTTTGCTGTTTTTTGTTTTGTTTTGCTGTTATTGTTTTGTTGTTATTGTTTTGTTGTTATTGTTTTGTTGTTATTGTTTTTGTTTTGTTGTTATTATTTTTGCTGTTATTGTTTTGCTGTTATTGTTTTGTTGTTGTTGTTTTTGTTTTTTGTTATTGTTTTGTTGTTATTGTTTTGCTGTTATTGTTGTTTTTGTTTTGTTGTTTGTTGTTGTTTTGTTATTGTTTTTGTTATTGTTTTGTTGTTATTGTTTTGTTGTTATTGTTTTGCTGTTATTGTTTTGTTGTTATTGTTTTTTGTTGTTGTTTTTGTTGTTGTTGTTTTTGTTGTTTTTATAGTTATTGTTGTTGTTTTGTTTTGTTGTTTTTGTTGTTATTGTTTTGTTGTTGTTGTTATTGTTGTTGTTATTGTTATTGTTGTTGTTGTTGTTGTTTTTTTTTTGTTGTTGTTTGTTGTTGTTGTTTTGTTGTTGTTTTTGTTGTTTTGTTGTTGTTGTTGTTGTTTTGTTGTTGTTGTTTTTGTTTTGTTGTTGTTTTGTTGTTGTTGTTGCTTGTTGTTTTTGTTGTTGTTTGTTTTGTTGTTGTTTTGTTGTTATTGTTTTGTTGTTATTGTTTTGTTGTTATTGTTTTTGTTATTGTTGTTATTTTTGTTGTTATTGTTTTGTTTTATTGTTTTGTTGTTATTGTTTTGTTGTTATTGTTTTGTTGTTATTGTTTTGTTGTTATTGTTTTGTTGTTGTTTTTGTTATTGTTATTGTTTTGTTGTTGTTGTTTTTTTGTTATTTTTTGTTGTTGTTTGTTGTGTTGTTATTGTTTTTGTTATTGTTTTGTTGTTGTTGTTATTGTTTTGCTGTTATTTATTGTTTTGCTGTTTATTGTTTTGCTGTTATTGTTTTGCTGTTATTGTTTTGTTGTTTTTTGTTTTTTGTTATTGTTTTGTTGTTATTGTTTGTTGTTGTTATTGTTTTGTTGTTGTTGTTTTGCTGTTATTGTTTTTTTGTTATTGTTTTGCTGTTATTGTTTTTCCTAACATTGTTGTTTTGTTTTTTGTTGTTTTGTTTTTCTTTTTTTGTTTTTTTGCTGTTTTTTGTTGTTGTTGTTTTGTTTTATTGTTTTGCTGTTTTGTTGTTGTTTTGTTTTGTTTTTTTTTTGCTGTTTTTTTGTTGTTTTTTTTGTTTTGTTGTTTTTTTTTTTGTTTTTTGTGTTATTGTTTTTTGTTGTTATTGTTTTTTTTTGTTGTTTTTGTTGTTATTTTTTGTTATTGTTTTTTGCTGTTATTGTTATTTTGTTATTGTTTTTTTGCTGTTATTGTTATTTTGTTATTGTTTTTTGTTATTATTGCTATTCCAAACATCAAACGTTTCGACTTTCTATTTCTCTATTCATTTTTTTAAATTATTATATCATTTCTTTCATTTCTTTTTATTTATTCTATCATTATTAACAGTGTTTATGATAAGAGTGTTAAGCTTTTTCCTACTATAAGTTCATCATTACATTCCGTCTATCACTCTTATCATTTATTCCTATTACTCTATTACTTCTTTCATTTCTTTTATTTATTTATTCTATCATTGTTAATAAGAGAGTTAAGCTTTTTTTTTCCTACTATAAGCTCATAACTTTATATTCCGTGTATCACTCTTATCTTATCTTATCTTTCCACCACAATTCTCCTCCTCGTCATCTCCATCACCGCTGCATATTCTTCTCCTCCCTTTAAGTTCTCCTCACTAACGCTGCCTTTCCTAATCTACTCTTTTTATTGATCTATTTACAAGTTCATTCATTCATTCATACCTCATATTACTTATTATACAGTAAATAAGTTTTTTTTTTCTATTATATTTTCTAACACCTGGTTGAGTTTCTTTCATTATTCATTTATTCATGTATTTGTTCGTTTTCATTCATTTCCTTCACTCATTTTTCTCTCTTTCGTCTTTTTGCCGTTTTATTTTCTTTCATTTTTTCCTTTATTGCTTCTTATTTCACGGTCGTTCCATCTCATTTCATTCATTATTTTTTTTTCTTCACTAACTAATTAACTTATTCATTCACAGTTCTTCCTTATTTCCTTTTGATTTTCTGTTTTCATCCTTTCGTCCACCATTCATTTTTTTCTTCTTGCTTCATCTCTTTCCTCTTCACTTGTTTTCTGTGTCAATGCATCTGTCTGTCTGTCTGTCTGTCTCTTTGTCCCTCTGTCTGCTTCCAACTGCCTGTATGTCTGTCTGTCTGTCTGTCTCTGGATCAGTCAGTCGGTCAATCGGTCTCTCTCTCTCTCTCTCTCTCTCTCTCTCTCTCTCTCTCTCTCTCTCTCTCTCTCACACACACACACACATTACCTCCCTGGCTTCCTCCCATTACCTTTCTCTCCTCCTCCTCCTCCTCCTCCTCCTCCTCCTCCTCCCAAAATAAATGTAAAGCTCCACATCATATTATTTGTGCAGACTGAGAGGAGGAGGAGGAGGAGGAGGAGGAGGAGGAGGAGGAGGAGGAGGAGGAGGAGGAGGAGGAAGGGAAGGCACCACTGTCGACCTACAACATGAACACACATACATACAAACATACATATTCGTTTGTATACATATAACTTTTTCACTTAAATTGTTTCACGTACATAATTGATACATTGACACACACACACACACACACACACACACACACACACACACACACACACACACACACACACACACACACACACAAATAGTTATCGTAGTATCATATCGCTTTAATCTTTCCTTCACTTCTGTAATTTGCGAAACATTGCATTGGTCAAGCTGTGTTCTCTCTCTCTCTCTCTCTCTCTCTCTCTCTAATTGAATAGCTGATCTGTCTAATTTGGTTAGCGTGTGTGTTATTCTTTTTTTTTTCTTTCATTGCTTTATTCATCTGGTGTCGTGTCGTGTCTTGGTTAATATTGTGATAATGTTCGGTTTTCATTTCTCTGTCTTATTTTTTCCTCTTCACGTCTTTGTTCGTTTAATGTCTTCATTTTAGTATCCCCCTCTCCTCCTCTTTCTCCTCCTCCTCCTTTATCTCTTTACCAGCACACACACACGCATGCACATATATTCTCTCTCTCTCTCTCTCTCTCTCTCTCTCTCTCTCTCTCTCTCTCTTTCCAACACTATATCACTCCCTTGATAACTCCATCATCACCACCACCACCACCTCCTCCACCACCTCCTCCTCCTCCTCTTCCTCCTCCATTTAGTGTCCCCTCTCACTCTTCTTTTCTCCTCCTTCCCTCATTGCCCTCTCCTCGTATCATTTCCATCCACTCTGTCCTGCTTCTTCTCATTTTTCTCTTTCTCTCTTTTTGCATTCATTATTTCTGCTTTCCTCCTTTCTTTCTTCCTTCCTTCCTTCCTTCATTTTCTTTCTCTTGGTGCTCGTTTTCGTGTTATTTAACGATGTCATGTGTTTTTTTTGTATCGTATCATTTTTTTGTATCATTTTTGTATCATTGTGTATCATTTCTTTATATCAATTATTTCTTTTTATCATTCTGTATCATTTTTTGTATCATTATTTTGTTTAGATTTGTATCATTTTTTATTTATTTTTTTTTCATATCGTTTTGTATCATTTTGTATCATTGTGTATCATTTTCTGTATCATTTCTGTATCATTTTTTTTTTATCTTTCGTACCATTTTTTGTATTATTATTTTGTATCATCATTTTGTATCATTTTGTATCATCGTATCCAATTATGTGTTATTTTCTCTACTCTAATGTCTTTCTTTTTTTTTCTTCCTTTTTCTATGTTTTTCTTTTCTTTACTTCTTTTTTCCTTCTCTCCCTCCGCGGTGACATATGACCACGGTGGTGAGGCGCATTATCTGTGTTTATCAGTCAGTCAGTCAACTTTTATTTATAAGATAAAAATAATGAGAAGCAGAAAAAAAGGAAAATTACAACAGTAATTATTATCATTATCATTATTATTATTATTATTATTATTATTATTATTATTATTATTATTATTATTAGAAGAAGAAGAAGAAGAAGAAGAGCAACAACAACAACAACAACAACAACAACAAACAACAACAACAAGAAGAAGAAGAAGAAGAAGAAGAAGAAGAAGAAGAAAACAGAAGAAGAAAACAGAAGAAGAAGAAAAGAAGAAGAACAAGAAGAAGAAGAAGAAGAAGAAGAAGAAGAAGAAGAAAAGAAGAAGAAGAAGAAGAAGAAGAAGAAGAAGAAGAAGAAGAAGAAGAAGAAGAAGAAGAAGAAGAAGAAGAAGAAGAAGAAGAAGAAGAAGAAGAAGAAGAAGAAGAAGAAGAAGAAGAAGAAGAAGAAGAAGAAGAAGAAGAAGAAGAAGAAGAAGAAGAAGAAGAAGAAGAAGAAGAAGAAGAAGAAGAAGAAGAAGAAGAAAAGAAGAAGAAGAAGAAGAAGAAAAGAAGGAAAAAGAAGAAGAAGAAGAAGAAGAAGAAGAAGAAGAAGAAGAAGAAGAAGAAGAAGAAGAAGAAGATTTTGATTTGATTTGATTTAAAATGTTTATTTAGCCAAATTATTTTCATTTTACAAAACATATAAATAATAAATAGGAAGACAATATTTATAATGTTAATGAAACATATTTTACTGGCTGAGCCTGTTGAGAGTAAACTCTCTTAAAAGGCTCCTTAAATTACACACTTGAGCCGAATAATTATTAAAACATTTCAATATAGTGCAAAACAGACTTCCTTATGTATTCAATCCCAAAAAACCTTGTTAATTATATACATAATTAACATTCTTTGTAAACTACTTACATGAACTGTCCATACTTATATGAAAGAAATATTCATAAATCCGAATATAGATTCATACATATACATACACACATACTATGCTTGCATACATAGCTATGTACATTTAGTATATATACATACGTACACCAATACCTCCATACTTATAAACTCAAATACATCTAATCAAGATTTACTCGTATGAGTACATAATACAGTTAATACTACTACAATTAATACATACTAATACATAATATTCATATACCCCCATATAAACGTGAAGAAGAAGAAGAAGAAGAACATCAACAACAACAACAACAACAACAGCAACAACAACAACAACAACAACAACAACAACAACAACAACAACAACAACAACAACAACAACAACAACAACAACAACAACAGCAACAAGGCCAAGAAGCAAGAAATCTCCCCGCACACTTCGTTTAATTAGGGAGACGAGTTAAGAAATCCGCCCAAAGGGTTTGTATTTCCCTCACAATTTTCCTGCAGAGATCGCCTGGCCGGAAAAATTAATTGCCCACAGAGTCACCGGATCCTCCTGCAGAGCCTCCTTTTTAATTACCTGATGCGAGGGATCGACTGTCGCGCCGCTCTTTTTATGAATATTAATGTTTTGTTAGCGGTAGGGGTGGTGGTGGTGGTGGTGGTGGGAGTAGTAATAGTAGTAGTAGTAGTAGTAGTAGTAGTAGTAGTAGTAGTAGTAGTAGTAGTAGTAGTAGTAGTAGTAGTAGTAGTAGTAGTAGTAGTAGTAAGAAGAAGAAGAAGAAGAAGAAGAAGAAGAAGAAGAAGAAGAAGAAGAAGAAGAAGAAGAAGAAGAAGAAGAAGAAGAAGAAGAAGAAGAAGAAGAAGAAGAAGAAGAAGAAGAAGAAGAAGACCGAGCCGCGCATGCACCGACGAAGATGAAGAATACCGAGCCGAGCACAACAGCGGGCGGGCGGCGCGGCGCGGCGGACTCTGTTGCAAGGAAACAACAACAACAACAACAACAACAACAACAGCGCGGGCGGCGGCGCGGCGGACTCTGTTGCAAGAAAACAACAAGAAGAAGAAGAACAACAACAACAACAGCGGGCGGGCGACGCTGCGCGCGGCGGACTCTGTTGCAAGAAAACAACAACAACAACAACAGCGGGCGGGCGGATGGGCGGCGCGGCGCGGCGCGACGCACTCTGTTGCAAGAAAACAAGAAGAACAACAACAACAACAACAACAACAGCGGGCGGGCGGCGCGGCGCGGCGGACTCTGTTGCAAGAAAGCAAGAAGCAAGAACAACAACAACAACAACAACAACAACAAAGAAAATAGGAAAAAAACAAGTAACAAAACAAAAAGAGGCAAGGAGAAAAAGATAAAAGACGAGGGAAGGAGAAACACACACACACACACACACACACACACACACACACACACACACACACACACACACACACACAACACTAATACAGAAACACAAAAATTCTCCCTAACCAAAACAAAAGGAAAGAAAGAAACAATGTCTCCTAACCAAAACAAAAGAAAAGAAAGAAACAATGTCACGGAAAAGAAAAGAAAAGAAAAAGAAAAAAAGAACTGCAACAAACAACAGAAACAAGGAATGAACAACTTAAAAAGCATTACAAAAGCTAAACAGATTACAAGAAGAAGAAGAAGAAGAAGAAGAAGAAGAAGAAGAAGAAGAAGAAGAAGAAGAAGAAGAAGAAGAAGAAGAAGAAGAAGAAGAAGAAGAAGAAGAAGAAGAAGAAGAAGAAGAAGAAGAAGAAGAAGAAGAAGAAGAAGAAGAAGAAGAAGAAGAAGACGAAGATTACAAAGAAGAAGTCACCACACAGTCTAACATTTGCCTCGCTCCTAAAGGCCTGTGTATCTATTAATTAAGACAGAGAAAGCTGTTTTAATTTCCCTGGTGGTGCCTTAAGCTCTCCTCTTATTAGTGTGTTTTGCCTTTTATCTTTCTTTCATAAGGCCTGGCTGGAGGAGGAGGAGGAGGAGGAGGAGGAGGAGGAGGAGGAGGAGGAGGAGGAGGAGGAAGTCAGAAGTGGCTGGGTTTAGTCAGGATTATTGCTATAGGGTCGTTAGTAAAAGTGGTGGGAGAGGATAGGGTATGTGAAGTGAGGCTGGTGAGATGAGGAGGTAAAATGAGAAACTGTTAGGTTAGGTTAGGTTAGGTTGGTAAATGTTAAAGATGATGTAAATATTATTATTGCTAAGGCGTCGTTGATAAAAGTGGTAGGAAAGGAGAGGTTTTTTTGTAAAGTGAAGCTGGTAAAATGTTGAAGAGGTAAAATGAGAGACTGTTAGATTACGTGAGGTTGGCAAATGTTGAAGGTAATGTAAATATTGTTAATGGTAAGGCGTCGTTAGTAAAAGTGGTAGGAAAGAACAGGTTATACAAAGTAAGATTGATAAGATGAGGAAATAAAATAGGAAACTCTTAGGTGAGGTTGCCAACTGTTGAGGGTGATGTAAATATTGTCATAGCTCGTTAGTAAAAGTGGTAGGAGAGAACAAGGTATGCAAAGTGAGGTTGGTTAAACGTTGAGGAAGTATATGAGAGACCGTTAGGTTAGGTGAGGTTGTTAAATGTTGAGGGTACTACTGTAAATATCGTCATTGCTAACGGCTCGTTCGTGAAAGTGGTCAAATGCCGAGGAGGTTAGGTTAGGTTAGGTTAGGTTAGGTGAGGTGAGGTTAGGTTAGGTTATGCTGGTAACTGTTGAGGGTTCTGTAAATATATGCCAGACTGGATTAGTAAAATATTGTAGTTTTTTTTAGCTTAATGCAAGTCAGGTTAAGTTAGTGTAGGTTAGGTTAGGTTAGGTTGGCAAATATTGAGAGTAATGTAAATATGTGTTAGGTTAGATTTTTTTTTTTCTTTTTGCATGATGGGCAACACGCCAAGGGCAACAAAGAATAGAAAAAAAAAGGGCCCACTGGATTAGATTAGCTTAGACTGGGACACATTTCACCTAAATATTTGTGTACGATTAGACCATTTTGTTTACATTAGGAAGAGTCTATGGAGGTCAGACGATTAATGGCCACAGTCTTCACTATTTCAATCCCCCCACGTAAGATTCTGAAGCTGTATAGAATCACCAAATAGTCACCAGGATGAATATGGCGCGTCATGGTACAGAAGAGGTTGAGGAATGTTAATAAATATGATGGTAAAGGAAAGATCAATCCAAGCTATATTAGGTAAGGTCAGGGAACACTAGATGGTAGGACTTGTAAGGAGAACAGGAGAGGCAAGAAATACGTTAGGTTAGGTTATGGTGTGTAAAATTTGTTACGTTCTCTCTAAGTCTCTCAAAGTTTTCATTCCTATCCACTCATACCCTGCTTTACTCTTGCTCCCTATTCATTCTGTCTCTTGAACAGGAGACGAGAAAAAGATGTGTTGAAATAGCCGTCTTGTCTCTATGAATTCCCGTGACAGTTTTCCTTCCTATCTTGTCATATCCTGTCCTATATTTACTCCCCCATTCATTCTCTCCCTTTTTTTTGTCCCGATCTACGTAAATATATCCTCCCTATTCTATCCTTCCTTCCTTTCCTCTCTCTCTTCTTCCCTTCTCTCCTTTTCCAACCTACTCCTATCATCTCTTCCCTTCTCTGATTTATTTATTTTCTTTTTTCCATTTCCTTTGCTCGTCTCTTATCTATCTGGTCTTCCCAAGTTTCTATTCCTATCTCTTCCCATCTTTTCCAACCTCTCATACTTTCTTTCTCTCATTTTCCCATTTATTCACCTTCCTTCCCTCATCTTCTTCCATCTTCTACATTTTCTTACTCTCCTTTTCCTTATCTTACCCCTTCGTCTTTCCTTCTCCCTCTATATCCTTCCTTCGTTCCTTTGTCTTCCTCTTTTCAACCTTCTTTTATCTCATTTTCCTCTCCTTTCCTTCTCTCTCTCTCTCTCGTTTAATATACCGAGAACCTTCCTCCTTCGCCTCCTCTTACTCTTCATCTCCTCTTCCATTCAGAGTCTCTTTCCTTCCTCTTTCCTTTCCATCCTTCCATCCCACCACTGCAGAGGGTCGTAAGGGCGAGGCTCCTCTAGTGGCAGCCTGACGCAACGCTCTTAAGGCACAACAGAGGAGATGAAAAATTTAAACAAACTTGCAAAGGAAATGAAAACAGTGATGAAAATGAACTAGTGGTGGTGGTGGTGGTGGTGGTGGTTTTGTTATCGTTCTCTCTCTCTCTCTCTCTCTCTCTCTCTCTCTCTCTCTCTCTCTCTCTCTGGTATATTTTGTGTAAACTCGTCCGAGAAACTGCGAATGTGACCCAATTGTCTTGAATTATGATCCTGGGGAGAGAGAGAGAGAGAGAGAGAGAGAGAGAGAGAGAGAGAGAGAGAGAGAGAGAGAGAGAGAGAATATATTTGCCTCGTGTGTATTTCAGTGGTGTGTGTGTGTGTGTGTGTGTGTGTGTGTGTGTGTGTGTGTGTGTGTGTGTGTGTGTGTGTGTGTGTGTGTGTGTGTGTGTGTGTGTGTGTGTGTGTGTACTAGCATATATATTCTGATTAGAAGTTATTAATTAAAACATCTATATCTATCACTTCCTGTCAGCTGGTACTAATGGAGGAGGAGGAGGAGGAGGAGGAGGAGGAGGAGGAGAAGGAGGAGGAGGAAGGGACAAAGAGAAAGCACCCTAATTATCACATCCTTCACTAATTTTTTTTTTTTTTTTTTTTTTACATTACAAGGGCACTGGCCAAGGGCAAACACAGTGTTGAAAAAAAAAAAAATCCCGCTGGTTGCCAGGCCCTGTTAAAAGAAAAGTAGAAAGAGAAACATAAAAATCTAAAAGGAGGGTCCAGTTAACGTAAGAGGTGTCTTGACACTCCTCTTTTGAAAGAGTTTAAGTCATAGGCAGGTGGAAATACAGACACAGGTAGAGAGTTCCAGAGTTTACCAGTGTAGGGAATGAAGGAGTGAAGATACTGGTTAACTCTTGCATTAGGAAGATGGACAGAATAGGGATGAGAAGAAGTAGAGAGTCTTGTGCAGCGAGGCCGCAGGAGGGGGAAGGCATGCAGTTAGCAAGTTCAGAAGAGCAGACAGCATGAAAACAGCGGTAGAAGACAGATAAAGATGCAACATTGCGGCGGTGACTTAAAGAATCAAGACAGTCAGTTAGAGGAGAAGAGTTGATAAGACGAAAAGCTTTAGATTCCACCTTGTTTAGTAAAGCTGTGTGTGGATCCCCCAGACATGAGAGCCATACTCCATACACGGGCGGATAAGGCCCTTGTACAGAGCAAGCAGCTGGGAGGAGAGAAAAATGGACGAAGACGCCATAGGACACCTAACTTCTTGGAAGCTGATTTAGCAAGAGTAGAGATGTGAAATTTCCAGTTTAGATTTTTAGTGAAGGATAGACCGAGTGTGTTTAATGTAGAGGAGAGGGAAGTTGAGTGTTATTGAAGAAGAGAGGATAGTTGTCTGGAAGGTTATGTCGAGTAGATAGTTGTAGAAATTGAGTTTTGAGGCATTGAACAAAACCAGGTTTTCTCTGCCCCAATCAGAAACAAGTGAAAGATCAGAAGTTAGGCGTCCTATAGCATCTCGCCTTGAGTCATTTAATTGTTGTTGGGTTGGGCGTCTGTTGAACGCTGTTGAATAATGCAGGGTGGTATCATCAGCATAGGAGTGGATAGGGCATTGAGTCAGATTTAGGAGATCATTGATGAATAATAGAAAGAGAGTGGGTGATAGGACAGAACCCTGTGGAACACCACTGTTGATAGTTTTAGGGAAGAACAGTGACCGTCTACTACAGCAGCAATAGAACGATCGGAAAGGAAACTGGAGATGAAGGTACAGAGAGAAGGATAGAATCCGTAGGAGGGTAGTTTAGAAATTAAAGATTTGTGCCAGACTCTATCGAAGGCTTTCGATATGTCAAGGCCGACAGCAAAGGTTTCACCGAAGTCCCTAAAAGAGGATGACCAAGATTCAGTTAGGAAAGTAAGAAGATCACCAGTAGATCTGCCTTTACGGAAACCATACTGGCAATCAGAGAGAAGGTTGTGAGCTGATAGATGCCTCATTATCTTCCTATTAAGGATAGACTCAAAGGCTTTAGAAAGGCAGGAAATCAAAGCTATAGGGCGGTAGTTAGAAGGATTGGAGTGGTCACCTTTTTAGGGACAGGTTGAATGTGAGCAAACTTCCAGCAAGAAGGATAAATAGAAGTAGAGACACAGATGAAAGAGTTTGACCAGGCAGTGAGCGAGTTCGGAAGCACAGTTTTTGAGAACAACAGGAGGGACTCCATCCGGACCGTAAGCCTTCCGAGAATCAAGGCCAGAGAGGGCCAGGAAAACATCTTTATAAAGAATTTTAATTTTAGGGATGAAGTAGTCAGAGGGTGGAGGAGTAGGAGGAATATGCCCAGAATCATCCAAAGTTGAGTTGGTAGCAAAGGTTTGAGCACACTAACACACACACACACACACAAATCAATATTAAAATTAAATAACACACAGCCTTTTAAAACCCTCCACCACCACCACCACCACCACCACCACCACCACCACCACCACCACCACCACCACCACCACTGGCCATTACACACTGAATATACAAGCAGGAGATAACCTACATAAATTTCTATAGGGGAGAGAGAGAGAGAGAGAGAGAGAGAGAGAGAGAGAGAGAGAGAGAGAGAGAGAGAGAGAGAGAGAGAGAGAGAGAGAGAGAGAGAGAGAGAGGGTGTAAAGTACAATTTGGTAGCGGAAGTGGCGGTGTCGGTGGCGGAGTGTGGCGGAGTGTGGCTCTCAGTTTAATGGCGCCGCTAACCAGTTTATTTATTGTGGCGCGAGGTCAGTGAGAGAGAGAGAGAGAGAGAGAGAGAGAGAGAGAGAGAGAGAGAGATGCAGGGTGCGTAAGGAAGTTAATATGGGTGAGGAGTGAAGAAGCGTGAGGAGGAGGAGGAGGAGGAGGAGGAGGAGGAGGAGGAGGAGGAGGAGGAGGAGGAATGGTGCAGTGTGTCAGTGAAGAGGAAAGGAAAAGAGGAAGGGAAAAGAAAGAGAAAGAGAGAAGAGAGAAAAGAAAGGGAAGAGGGAAGAGGGAAGAGAAAGGAAGGGAAAAGAGAGAAGAGGAAAGGAAGGGATAGGGAGAAGAAGAGGTAAAAGGAAGAGAAAAGGAATGATTGTAAGTGATAGAAGGAAAAAGAAGAAAAAGAGAAAAAAGGAATAAGAAAAAAGCTGATGAATAAAAAATGGAGAGAAAGAGGAAGAAGAAATAAAGAGGAGGAGGAAAGGAAAATGACAAAAAATATAGACACGTAGAGAGACAGAAAAAGAAGGAAAGGAACAACAAAGAGACAGAAAAAAAAGATAAAGACAAGAACAGGAGAAGAAATGAAAAGGAAAAGGAATAAATCAAAAGAAAAATAAAGAAAAAAAAAGGAGAACGAGAAAAGGAAGAGAAAAAGAGAGAAACAGGTAACAGGGAAAGAAAATATAGACGAAAGAGAAGAAAAAGCATACAAACAATGATAAACAAAGGAAAAGAGAGAAAGGAGAAAGAAAAGAACGACGAAAGAGAAGAAGAAAAAGAGAGAGAGAAAAGAGACGAGACGGAAAGTTTAAAGAGGTAGAAGAGAAAAAGAAGAAAAATGGAAAAAAGTGTGAAAGAGAAGAGAGAGAGAGAGAGAAAAATAACAAACAAAAGAGAAACACGAGAAAAGAAAAAAAAAGAAAGAAAATCACTAGAAACAGGAGAAAGAAAGAGAAAGAAGAAGAAAAAAGGAAAAGAAAAAAGAAACGAGGAAGAAGGAAAACGAATCATAATAAGCAAAAGAGAAAGACAAAAAGAAACACAAGGAAAAAGAAAGAAAAAGAAAGAGAAAAATAAAGACGAGAAAAATAATAAAAAAAAGGAGAAACACAGAAACAGGCAAGAAATAAGACAGTAAAAAGAGGAAAAGCGACAAAAAAGCAAGAAAAAGGAGAAAAAGACACGACAAAATTAAATAAATGAGGAGAAAAAGAAACAAAAGAGAGAGAGAGAGAGAGAGAGAGAGAGAGAGAGAGAGAGAGAGAGAGAGAGAGAGAGAAACATAGCCTGAAAATTATATACAGTCTCTTGGTCTACTAAAAACAAAGATATGAGGCGGAATTTCCATCGCTAGAAAGGGTCGAGTTTTCCAGGGATTTATAAACAGTACTCTCACATCCTGGCGTGGCGCGCTGCTAAATCATCTCTCTCTCTCTCTCTCTCTCTCTCTCTCTCTCTCTCTCTCTCTCTCTCTCTCTCTCTCTCTCACAGCCCTTGCTTCTCTTCTCGTTTGCTTTATTCTATTGCTGCGTTTTTTCTTTGGTCTCTCTCTCTCTCTCTCTCTCTCTCTCTCTCTCTCTCTCTCTCTCTCTCTCTCTCTCTCTCTCTCTCTCTTACTCTCTTACTCACTCACTCTCTCCCTCCCTCTGTCTCTCAACGAACTAAAATAAACAAAAGCCTCAATAACACCAATGATCACCAACCGAACACGAGTCAACCTCAATAAAGGAAGGATAAGATAGGTAGACTCCCTCCCTTCCCGCTAGCCAGGTAAAGGCGAGGGTGGATGAGGAGATGAAGTAAAGAAAACGGAGAGGGTGAAGAGTGACGGTCCCAGAAACAGACTCAGTAACTCTTTAGAGGGGCGAGAAAGTGATGTATTCTTAGGAGCATCTTAGCTGGAGTTGGAGGTGAAGGTTGGGTAGAAGTTAGGGGGAGGAAAGGTGAGGCGTGACAGTCTTATCTCCACGGACAGGTAATTAGGTAACGCTGACAGATGCACCTTATCGGAACACACACGCTAACTTGCCCTTTTCCTTCCTTTTAATGATCTAACACTGTTGCATATAGTCTGGTTTACTCTTTCCTTTTTCTATCTCCTTTCTTTTCTTTTCTTTTTTTATATCTCTGTCTCTTGTATTTCTATTTTTGTTTCTTTCTCTGTTTTTGTATGTGTCTGTCTGTTTATGTATGGCTCTCTCTCTCTCTCTCTCTCTCTCTCTCTCTCTCTCTCTCTCTCTCTCTCTAACTCTTCTCAATTTTCTGCCTCAGCAACATCTGACTCCCATTTTCTGTTGAAAGAAAGAGAGAGAGAGAGAGAGAGAGAGAGAGAGAGAGAGAGAGAGAGAGAGAGAGAGAGAGAGAGAGAGATTTTAGAGAGTCGATTTATTATAGTTGTATACTGTCAAAATACAAAAATATGTACCGTGACAGCAACAACAACAACAACAACAACAACAACAACAACAACAACAACAACAACAACAACAATTAGGATAAAGCACAAGTTTCGCTTACGAGAGAGAGAGAGAGAGAGAGAGAGAGAGAGAGAGAGAGAGAGAGAGAGAGAGAGAGAGAGAGAGAGAGACCGAAACACGAGCAGGAGGAACTTGGATAAATAAATCTTTCGTTCCACACATTCTGTCACATCCGCTTCTATTCTGCATACCCCCACTTCCCTCCCTCCTTCCCTCTAACCCTCCAGCCCCCAAATCACCCCTAACACTAAACAACCCCCACACCCCC
The DNA here is from genome assembly GCF_017591435.1 of Portunus trituberculatus. Lineage (NCBI taxonomy): Eukaryota > Metazoa > Arthropoda > Malacostraca > Decapoda > Portunidae > Portunus > Portunus trituberculatus. Next base: position 18,936,179 of record NC_059304.1, read on the forward strand.
TCCCCGCTATGGCGCAGATGCAAGATCACAGGAAGGCTCTATAAATATAGCACGAGATGTTCCGATTCTCCTTAATAATGAAAAATCCAATTAGCGAGCATTGTGCGTGGGTGAGGAAGGCTCTGGGGGTGTGGAGCCATAAATATTGCCATGATGGTCGCCCAGCCTGGCCCTCTGACGCCCTGTATGGCCCGCGCCGCCGTTGTAGTAATTAGAGAGACCTTAATTATCACAGTTACTTGATCCTGAGATGGCCAAGAGGAGGTGGTGGTGGTAGTGGTGGTGGTGGACAGAGGGACAAAAGCGAGGGAGAGAATGATCCTAGAGAAATAACTTGCTGTAGTGATAGTATTAATATTTGTGTGGACGAGAGGGGTCGGAGGAAAGGCAATGTGAGACGGGGACTTGAAGAGACAAGGGGAGGAGGAAAGAACAGAGACAGAGAGACAGAGGGGAGAGGGAGGGAAAAGAGGGAGGAAGGAAGGAAAGGAAGGAAACGCATGAGAGAAAGATGGGGTGAAGAGAGAAAGATAGGAGAGGATGGGTCATTTTACATGCTACTTGAGAGAGAGAGAGAGAGAGAGAGAGAGAGAGAGAGAGAGAGAGAGAGAGAGAGAGAGAGAGAGAGAGAGAGAGAGAGAGAGAGAGAGAGAGAGAGAGAGAGAGAGAGAGAGAGAGAGAGAGAGAGAGAGAGAGAGAGAGAGAGAGAGAGAGAGAGAGAGAGAGAGAGAGAGAGAGAGAGAGAGAGAGAGAGAGAGAGAGAGAGAGAGAGAGAGAGAGAGAGAGAGAGAGAGAGAGAGAGAGAGAGAGAGAGAGAGAGAGAGAGAGAGAGAGAGAGAGAGAGAGAGAGAGAGAGAGAGAGAGAGAGAGAGAGAGAGAGAGAGAGAGAGAGAGAGAGAGAGAGAGAGAGAGAGAGAGAGAGAGAGAGAGAGAGAGAGAGAGAGAGAGAGAGAAGACGCTACAAACGATATAGAATAAAACAAAAGAGAAGAAGCAAAGAGAGAGAGAGAGAGAGAGAGAGAGAGAGAGAGAGAGAGAGAGAGAGAGAGAGAGAGAGAGAGAGAGAGAGAGAGAGAGAGAGAGAGAGAGAGAACAACATGAAGTATTGCGTGTATGTGAAATTTATGATGGTGATCACAAACTACACTAAATCACCATTCTAGATTACTGCAGAGAGAGAGAGAGAGAGAGAGAGAGAGAGAGAGAGAGAGAGAGAGAGAGAGAGAGAGAAGAGGGAGAGGATGCCGGACGAGGGGAGGAAGGAAGAAAGGGGAGAAGTAAGAAGGGGAATGAGGGGACAAGAAGACATATGGATCTAATACTGTGCTAACCAGACCTTTTATATTGCTGTTAGGAAATCCACGTTATTTAGTGATTATCTGCTAGTTAGTTGTATGAAGGTGGTGTGGAGTGGTGTGGGTGCTTGTGTGTGTGTAAGGGTGTGGATGACTGGATGAAAACTTGGTGCTGGAGCTTACGTTAGGTGGTATTAGCTGGTGTTGGAGAGGTGATTTTGTGTGTTTTTGTTTATATATGAGGGGAAATTTACTCAAGGGCTAGAAAAATGATTAACCCCCTTCAGTACTGTGACGCAATTTTTACCTTGAGTTTAGGGAAAGATTAGACGGTTTTATTGACATTAGGAAGGGTCTAAGGAGGTCAGAAGATCAATGCCCACAGTCTTCACTATTCTAATCCCCCACACGTAAGTTTCTGGAGCATGTATAAAAACAACAAATAATAACTAAAATGAACATGAAAAAAAAAAAACGTGTCATGGTACTGAAGGGGTTAAAACAAAACAAAAACCGCCCCACTTAGATGCCAGTTCTCGAGCAGGTCCTAGAGAGTTAGCTAAAAGGAGAGGATGAAAAAAAGAAAATATTTGGTGAGTTAGTGGATGTAATGAGTGAGTGAGTGAGTGAGTGAGTGGGAGTGAGTGGGAGTGAGTGAGTGAGAGTGAGTGAGTGAACCGACAGACTACACAAGTGACTGAGTGACTGAATGGGGAAAAAAATTATGTGTTTGGAAAGAAAATGTAATAAGTGGAAGAGAGTGTGAAAAGTGACTGACTGACTGGCTGATTGACTGGCTAACTTACTAACTGACTGACTGATTGGCTGGTTGACTGGCTGGCTGACTAACTGACTGACTGACTGACTGACTTAAAAAAAAGTAAAAAAAACACCCACTAACGTCTAAATATCTGACTGACTTACAAGTGCAACCAAATTTACCCCTTTCACACTCTCTCTCTCTCTCTCTCTCTCTCTCTCTCTCTCTCTCTCTCTCTCTCTCTCTCCTTCTCCACCCCCGAAAAAAAAGAGACTAAATAAAGCTAAACAACACACACACACACACACACACACACACACACACACACACACACACACACACACACACACACACAATGATGAATGAAAAACCAACGAAAGCAAGAACAAAGTGACGGATTGACTGATGGAAAGAGGATGAGTCAGTGAGAGAGAGAGAGAGAGAGAGAGAGAGAGAGAGAGAGAGAGAGAGAGAGAGAGAGAGAGAGAGGGACAGGCAGGCAGTCATTAGCACCATTAGAGTCAATAGGGCAAGTCTGAGGCGTCACTGGCTTTAATCAGGCGAGGGAGTGATCAAAACTCGGCAACAGATGGGCTTGTGTTACCTGACTGGTGGTGGTGGTGGTGGTGGTGGTGGTGGTGGTGGTGGTGGTGGTAGGGAGAGAGAGAGAGAGAGAGAGAGAGAGAGAGAGTACTTGTTTTCTTATTTTCTTTTTTTCTCTAATTATTTGTTTACAATGCTTTTATTTCTATCACGTTTCCCGTTTTCTATTTTCCGTTTCTCTTCATTTTCATTCACATTATTCTATTTCCATTTATTCCTTTACTGCATTTTCACTTTGTTTTCCTTCCATTCTCGTTAATTCTCGCTTTAATTCTCTCTCTTTATCCTCCTCACTCGTTCAATCACCACCTCTAATCAAATCAATTTATATTCTCTCTCTCTCTCTCTCTCTCTCTCTCTCTCTCTCTCTCTCTAATATCTTTCTTTTCATTAGCTCTATTTTCTTCTCCATCTCTCCATTCCCCCCTTTCTTCCAGCATCCCTTCCTACTCTCATTATTGCATTATTTTTATCCTTTCCTTGTCTTCTTTTCTTCCTCCTTTGCTCTTCTTCTTTCTTCATCATCTTTCTTTTCAATATCCAGATTCTTAGTCTTTCTATTCCTCCTTTCCTTTTTCCTTCATTCCCTCTTCCATCTATCCTTCCCATTCACACATTCATCATTTATTTCATTATTTTATTTCCTTTACTATTTCCTTTTCTTTAACCTCTTCAGTACTAGAACGCATTTTTATCGTGAATTTTTGATGTGATTACACGATTTCATTAACATTAGGAAGCGTCTATACAAGTCACACTATTAATGGCCACAGTCTTCACTATTTTAATCCACCATAAGTTTCTGGAGGTGTATAAAATTGCCAGATTGCAACCAGAATGAATAGGAAAACGCGCCATGGTACTGAAGCGATTAATACTCCTTACAATCTTCCTATTCAGCTCCATCCTTTCTCCACTTCCTCTTCCATCTTTCCCCCCTCCTCTCCAACATCCGTCACTCCTGCATTTCCTTTCCGTCCCCTTTCCCGCAACTTCCTCGCCCTTTTCACCCTCCCTCCGGCCCCTCCATCCCTTCCTCCTCCCATCCCCGCCCCTCACGTCCCATCCCTGTGAGTGATAACCCATTCACAGCTGCCCAATCATCAGGGGAGGCCAGCCATCCAGACCCCTGTGTTAATATTTTCATTAGCACCAGCTCCATTGCCACCAGCACCTCAGACAGGCGGACAGACGGACAGACAGATAGATAGACAGATGGGCAAGCAGATATTTAGACATACAGATAGACAGACGGACGGAAGGATAGATAGATAGATAGATAAATAGATAGATAGATAGATAAGTTATTTTTGCATTTTATTTCTTGTTGTCTTTGTTTTTGTTGGTCTATGTATGTATGTTTGTCTCTCTCTCTCTCTCTCTCTCTCTCTCTCTCTCTCTCTCTCTCTCTCTCTCTCTCTCTCTCTCTCTCTCTCTCTCTCCTATTCATCACTCACCCTGCTTTTAGTTGTCACTCATTATTTCTCATTATTCCTTCCCCCTTCTTCATTCCCATCTTATTTATCTCTCCCCTCTGACTCTGCTTTCTCTGTTTATGTCTGTCTGTCTGTCTGTCTGTCTGTCTGTTTGTCTGTCTGTCTGTCCTTTCCGTCCGTCCGTCTGTCTGTCTATCTGTCTATCTATCTCTGCGTCTCTGTCGGTCTGTCTGTTTGTCCTTTCCGTCCCTCTGTCTGTCTGTCTGTCTCTGCGTCTCTGTCTGCCTTTCTGTCCTTTCCGTCCGTCTGTCTGCCTGTCTCTGCGTCTCTGTCTGTCTGGCTGTTTGTCTGTCTCTACATCCGTCTTTGTGTGTGTTTGTCTGTCCGTCTGTCTATGCGTCCATCTGTCTGTATGTCTGTCTGTCTGTCTCTGCGTCTGTCTGTCCGTCTGTATGTCTGTCTCTGTGTCTCTGTCTGTCTGGCTGTCTGTCTGTCTCTACGTCCGTCTGTCTGTGTGTTTGTCTGTCCGTCTGTCTCTGCGTCCGTCTGTCCGTCTGTCTGTCTGTCCTTACCCTCCGTCTGTCTGTTTGTCTGTCTGTCTCTGCGTCCGTCTGTCTGTCTGTCTCTACGTCCGTCTGTGTGTGTGTTTGTCTGTCCGTCTGTCTCTGCGTCCGTCTGTCCGTCTGTCTGTCTCTACGTCCCTCTGTGTGTGTGTTTGTCTGTCCGTCTGTCTTTGCGTCCATCTGTCTGTATGTCTGTGTCTGCGTCCGTCCGTCTGTCTGTATGTCTGTCTCTGCGTCCGTCCGTCTGTCTGTATGTCTGTCTGCGTCCGTCCGTCTATGTGTTTGTCTGTCCGCCTGTCCGTTACAGATAAAAATGTGTTCTATATTCACAATATTTAACACATGGAACCAATTTCACACACACAAAATTAAGAGAACGGGATTAAATTTCATGCATAAATATGTTTGTATCGTGAGCTTTTTGACGTGAGCGCCTCTTGTTTGTTTATTTCTGTATATTTTTTTTTTTTTTTTTATTTGCTTTGGTATTTTGATGGTTTGGTTTGGTTTGGGTTAAGTTGTCATTAAAATGTATTGTTCGTTGTTTTGTTTGTTCATTTGTTAAGGGCTATGGAAGACAAAAAAAAAAGGGTTTCATGGTGGTCATACGAGGAGGAGGAGGAGGAGGAGGAGGAGGAGGAGGAGGAGGAGGAGGAGGAGGAGAAAAAGGCGGATGATGATGATGATGATGATGATGAGGAGGAGGAGGAGGAGGAGGAGGAGGAGGAGGAGGAGGAGGAGGAGGAGAAGGAGAAGAAGAAAAAGGAGCTAGGAGGAGGAAGAGGAGTAAGAGAAAGCGGAGGAGGAGGAAAACAACAATAAAAAAACAAAAACATCAGAGAGAGAGAGAGAGAGAGAGAGAGAGAGAGAGAGAGAGAGAGATCCATCTGCCTGTCTGCCTGTCTGCCTGTCTGCTTGTCTGCGTGTCTATCAGTCCACCCTGGTCTAATGCGTCACTTATTATGCATACATTGCTTTTTCATTGGCTAATTCCCGTCCGGCCCCCGCGTGCCGCCGCCGCCGCTATGCAAATGCGCGCACTCTGCACCGATCACGCCTCGTCCACGGGCTGCCGGGAACACAATGCCGCTCTCTCACTCTCCCTCGCGAAATTGAACTAAGAGGATGAGATAGAGGGGACAAATGAATGAAAGATGAACTAAACTGAAAAAAAATAGTTAAATGAATAGAAAAATAAGTAAGTGAATGCAAAACAACTCAAGTGGATGAATAAATTAATACATAAATGAGAAAAAAAAAGTAATGGATATAGACAAACATTGGTAAAGGAATGCAAAGATAAATGGATGGATTAAAAAGAAAGGTAGATAAATGAAATGAAATAGAAGAGGATAAGATTAGAAAAATAAATGTAAAATAATTGAACTAAAACGATGAGACAGACAGAGAAGAAAAAATGAATGACAGATGAACTAAACTAAAAAATGAAAAAAAAAGTAAAACGCCAAATAATAAAAAAATAATAATAAAACAAGTGAGTAAATAAATTAACAGATAAATAAAAAAATAATGGATAAAAATAAACATAGATAAGGGAATGCAAAATAAAAGAAGAAAAAATACTAAATAAATGACATGAAATAGAAAAGAACAAGATCAGAAAAGTTAATGTAAAGAAAATACTCAAAACAAAACAGGAGAAAAAAGAAAAAGATTCTTAGAATTATTGATATTTCTTCTTTTATTTACATTGATATTCTAGACGAGAGAGAGAGAGAGAGAGAGAGAGAGAGAGAGAGAGAGAGAGAGAGAGAGAGAGAGAGAGAGAGAGAGAGAGAGAGAGAGAGAGAGAGAGAGAGAGAGAGAGAGAGAGAGAGAGAGATAAGGGAGATGAAGAAGAGGGAGGGAGACACGAAAACACACACACAGACAGACAGACATGCAAATAAACACAAACAAAAGACAGACACACAAAGAGTAACCCCTCCTCTCATCTCTCTCTAACATAAGCGATCAAACACCATTAAAAGGAATTGAAGCTCATTAAGGGGTATCGGAACCCGCTTCATTACATCCCAACCCACTGAGGAGTGACTGACTAACACACACACACACACACACACACACACACACACACACACACACACAGGATAACGATAGCTCTGTGTTGTTTGGTACTTGGCTTACTCCTGAGTGTGATAGGAAAAGATTAACTATTTGAGATTGATCTTATTTGACTTGGAATTGTGGGTAATCTATTAGGCCTATAAAGATGAATTTTGGTATGCTGGTAGGTAAAGGGTTGGTCTATCTTGTGTGAAAGTAAGAAAAGTCTAAGTTAAATGTGAGAGTGAGAAAGTGAGCGAGAAAGTCATATTTATCTTTTTTTTTTTAGTGTGTTAATCAATAAATTTTGGTTTCTTTTTTTTCTGATTTATACAATTATCTTCACATAAAAGACTAAACACAAAAAATTACTTTCTGAAAACTGCGAACCTTTTCTGCACATAATTCCACTTCGTACCCCTTTGTAGTGGTATAAGTAGATCAATAAGTGGCTTAACCTATTCAGTACTGGGAAGCAATTTTACCACGAGAGTTTGGGTACGATTAGACGATTTTGTTTATATTTAGAACGGCTTACGGAGGGCAGAAGATTAACGGCCAGAGTCTTCACTGTTTTCAATCCCAAATAAGTCTCTTAAGTTGTATAAAACCACCTAACAGCAAACAGAATAAATATGAAAACACATATTTTAATCTCAAATACGGAGGGCAGAAAATTAACGGCTACAGTCTTCACTATTTTCAATCCCAAATGTCTCTTAAGTTGTATAAGATCACCTAATAGCAAACAGAATAAATTCGAAAACACTATTTCTAATCCCAAATAAGTTTCTAAAATGGTATAAAATCACTTAATAGCAATAACAGAATAAATATGAAGACACTATTTTTAATCACAATTTCCCTTAAGTTGTATAAAACCACCTAAAACTAAGCAGAATAAATATGAAAACACTATTTTTAAAGCTGTATAAAATAGTAAGCAAAATTAATATGAGAACACGCCATGGAATTGAAGGGGCTAAGTCGTTGTTGTATATTCAGTAAGTCGTGAATGGCTGTGGACGCCTCCAGGGGCCCCATCACTCATGCACCTGACAAAGAGTGAGCCACAAGGGAAGGCATTGCTCTCACCTCCAACAATACACACTATCAATTCTAAAGACAACAAAAAGTGGGTACAGTTTTTTTATACTTTTTTTTCTCTTTAATAAAGTAACAATGCTTAGACTTGTCATTAAACTTTTTTTTTTTCTGGAGCGAGATTCAAGGTTTTTTTTCATTTTTGTTTTCTTTTCTTTTCTTTCCTTTTTAATAATGTAACAATGCTTAAACTTGTCATTATTTTTTTTCCTGGAGCAAGATTCGTTTATTTTTTCCTTTCTTTTCTTTTCTTTCTTTTATCCTTTTTCAGTCAGTGTCCTGTTTGTCTTGGTCTTTAGAGAGTAAAAATATCAAAAGCGAATATCCATTGCTAAAAATACAGGAAAAATCTGCCTTTAACTCCCTCACTAAAAATATCTTGATATTCAACACAATCTTTCCTCGATATATATCACACTATTTTTTTTTTTTTTTGTCTTTTTTCATTTCTTTTTTTTTTCTTTTTCAAATCAGTGTTCTTTTACTTATTTGAATGCTTTGTTCTGGTGTCATTTTCCCATAAAGTAACTATTAAAAATAACTTGATATTTAACACAGTCTTTCCTCACCAGATAACACATCATTTTTTCACTTATTTTTCATTTAACTCTTTTCCTTTTTTTTTTTCAAATCAGTGTTCTTTTGCTCATTTGAATGCTTTGTTCTGGTGTCGTTTTCCCATAAAGTAACAATAAAAAACCTTGAAATTTAACACAATATTTCCTCTCCAGATCACACACTATTTTTTTTCTCCTTTTTTTTCATTTATATTTTCTCTCTATTTCGAATCGGTGTTTTTTTTTTCCTTATTTGAATCTAAAACTCCAACAGGAATAGCTACATTGGTGTCGTTTTTCTTTGTGCAATAGGAGTCACACACATCACATCATATCACATCACTTTCCCTTTTATCTTTCTCCACTGCATGCCTTGTCTCTGTTTCCCTTTTCCATAATCATTCCGGTTTCTATTTGGTGATTTTATACAGCTTCAGAAACTCATGTGGGGGGGATTGAAATAGTGAAGACTGTGGCCATTACTCTTCTGACCTCCATAAACTCTCCTTGATGTCAATAAAATAGTCTAATCGTATACAAATCTCAAGGTAAAAATGTGTCCCAATATTTTTTTCTGCAGCAGGAGTCACACACACACACACACACACACACACACACACACACACACACACACACACACACACACACACACACACACACACACACACACACACAATACATCACTTTCCCTTTATTCTTCTCCGCTGCACGCCTCGTCCCTGTCTCTATTTAAAAAGCAAAACATCGAAACGAAACTCCATTATAGCCACTTTCCCACAAAAGAAGACAAAAAAATCGTACCCTGCCATTCAAATCCATCTTTATATCAGAGAGGAATTCGACCTCAATCTGATTTTATTTTTTCTTTCTTTCATTTCAACCTGCTTCCTGTCTATTCAACCGTCATTCTTCCCATCCTGTCTCTCTATCGCTATTCCCGGTAAAAGAGGAATACAACACTGGGGAATCACTGCCTTTCTTTACAGCCTGTGTGCGGAATATTCAAGCTTAACCCCTTCAGTACTGACACGCATTTTTTTACCTTGAGTTTTGGGTGTGATAGAACGATTTTATTTACATTAGGAAGCGTGATTGGAGGTCAGAAGATTATTAGCTAGAGTCTTCACTATTTTAATCCCCACATAAGTCTCTCAAACTGTATAAAATCACCAAATAGTAAGCAGAATAAATATAAAAAAAAAAACATGTCACGGTATTGAATCGGTTAAAAACACAATGCCCTGGAAAAAGAATAACTGCACTTCCATCCCTGATTCGCTCGCTGCATTTAGAGAATAGAGCAAGCAATGTAAATACCTCCTTCTCATTTCTACATGAAAAATAAGCACCAACAGCATTCTAAAGCGGTCCAATAATCCCGTGACAGTTCCAAAGTACGGCCAAACTGAAAGGATGATCTACAACATATCATTGGAGTGTGTTGGAAAGTTAAAGCAGTCACACAAAATACTATTAGATATGCAAGGATGGAAGAACTAAAAGAGGAAATACTTGTAAAAAAAAAGGAAGAAGGAGGAAAATTATGCGTTATTCTGGTGAGATATATAAGGATGGAAGAATTAAAAGAGGAAATACTTGTAAAAAAAAAAG
>NC_059304.1:18951174-18953674 GCF_017591435.1 Portunus trituberculatus
ACCACAACAAATTAGAAAGAAAAGTCCTAATCTCGTTAAGTAGAAAATACACTAAACAAGCAAAAAATATGGAAATAAAATAAATAAAAAAAAAAAAACACTTACTACTCAAACACAAATGACCACCACCACCACCACCACCACCACCAAGGGAACCAACCAAACCTTCCACTCGTGACTCTGGAAACACTCCTTCACTGAATCTAAGATCTCGATGCATAAGAAAATAAGGAAAATATATAAATAAATAAAAAAACAGAAACCTCTCAGTACTCAAACACAAATGACCACCACCACCACCACCACCACCAAGGGAACCAACAAACCCTCCCACTCATGACTCTGGAAACGCTCCTTCACATCACCGGAGTCACTTACCCTTTGTCCCGCGGCTCGGCTTCCCTAAATGGCCTGAATTAAGGGCGTATCAATAAAACTCCCGCGCGATGAGGTCATGTGTAATAGGGGGAGGCACAAATAAGTAGAATTTGAGCAGTAAATGCGGGGCGGCGGCGCGGCTGTCAGCGGGGCGGGCGCGGCAGGTGATGGATGGCGCGCCGACAGATGGCACCACCACCACCACCGCCACCACCAGTGTTGCCGCCGCCAGATCGGAATAACATTATCTGCCGCGATCCTTCATCCCTTTGTTTACTCAGCGGATTAGACTTGACCGCGCTTTTCATTCAATCATCCTCAACTTCTATTCTCCCTCGCGAAAACCTTCCTTCTTTCCCTCTTTCCCTTCCTTCTTTCTTTCTTTCCTTCCCTATTTCTTTCTCTCCGTATTAGACTTGACCGCGCTTTTCATTCCATCATCCTCAACTTCTATTCTCCCTCGCGAAAACCTTCCTTCTTTCCTTCCTTCCCTCTCCGTCTGTTCGTCCCTCCGTCCGTCCTCCTTTCCTGCAATCTCTGAAAGGATTACCGGGGAAAAAGTCTCGATTCATCACTCTGTTTCGCGACAATATTTCCCTTTTTTTTTTTCCTTCTCATTTCTTTCCATGGACTTTTCTTTCCTCTCCCCGCTAGAAAAAAAAAAGTAAAAAAAATTAATGTGGCGACGGCAACTGTGAGATGTCGGCGGCTATTCTTTGTGTTGGAAATTTGTTTGGCACGGGGAATATTCATTACAAGTGGCGCTCTTTTTTTTATTATTTTTCATCTAGGGACACAGTTGGGGCGGCTGACCGGAAGGGTGGAGGGTAGGGAAGTGGCAGGAGGGGTATAGCAGGGATGTAGCAGGGAAGTGGCAGGGTAACAACAGAACAGTGGCAGGGGATACTGTATAGTGTGACAGGGTGATGTGGAAGGGTATATAGAACTGAAGAAGTGCGGGAAGGATATGGTAGGGTAAAGTACACTGTGGTAGGGCTGTGGCAGGGTTATAATGAGTGTGGTGGGTCGTGAGGCTGTGATAGTGATGCGGTGAGAGTAAAGTAAGAGTAAATAAGAACGCTAACCTCTTCAGTACTGGGAACCCATTTTTACCATGAGTTTTGTGCACAATTAGACGACTTTATTTACATCAGGAAGCGTCTATGGGGGTCAGAATACTAATGGCCAGAGTCTTCGCTATTCTAACCCCTCACATAAGTCTCTGAAACTGTATAAAATCACCAAATATTAAGAAGAATGAACAGGATATTGCGTCATGGCACTGAAGCGGTCAAGGGATGTGGTGGTAAGGAACTAGCAGGAGCGGATGCGAGGAAACAGGATGTGGTTGTAGCAATGAGAGTGGTAGAGACAGCGGCAGAGGAGCAACATGGTGACAGAGAGGATGAAGTAAGAATAGTAAAAGCTCTAAGGAGTGTGTAGTGGCGGTGTTAGTGATGGTAGTGGGGGTGGTGGCAGAGAGTGTGGTAGAGGAGCGACATGGCGGGGCAAACGGGCAGCCACGATGACCACATTACAGATGAGTTACTGCCAATGGAGGGTCGTTGGCGGATTATTTGTGTGTCGGGGGAGAGCCAAGTTATGGAGATCGCTTTGTTGTTATTGAATCCAGGGAAGGAGTGAGGAGGAGAGCTCGATCTGTCCACTCCCTACCCCTCAACACCAACAACACCCCTCAACACCCCAAACACCCCCACGTCGCCTCCACTGTATTGTTATTAATGAAGCGAGGCCGCGGGTGGTACGGGGCAGCGAGGGACGGACGGCGGAGGGACAGGGACGTGGTAAAAATAAACAGGATATGCATGCAAGGTACTGAGTCTTCGTCCGCGTGAACAGCAGAGAGGCAGAGAGAAGGTGGTGGAAAGAGATAAGAGGAAAATATGAAATGTGTGTAAGGTGAAGAAGAGAAGAAGGAATTGGAAAAGCGACACCAGGAAAATATGAAATGTGTGTGTGCGGTGACAAAGAAGAGAAGAAAGAATGAGAAGAACGAGACTAGGAAAGATGAAGATGAAATGTGATAGTGAGAAGAAGAGAAGAAAGAAAAGGAAAAACGAAAATAAGGAGAAAGAAAAGAGAAATACAAGGCGGAGGAATC
>NC_059304.1:18958674-18961174 GCF_017591435.1 Portunus trituberculatus
ATGAAATAGGGACTTAAAAATAGGTGGGATGGAGACTTAAAGGATAGAAGGACGGAGAGGACTTGAATGGGAAAGGGGGAGAAGGATGGAGGGATGAAATAAATAGGACAGGAAGGAGGGGAAGGGTATATAAAATAGAATAGTGAATTTAGACTTGATAGGTGGATAGGTACTTAAAGAATAGGAAGCCGAGGAGGACGGAGGAGAACTAGCAGGGAAAGGATGGAGGAAGATTAAATAGATGGGAATGGAGAAGGCGGGGGAGCGGGACGGGGGAATAGGGCGGGGGGGAGGCCGTTGGAGTACTACTAAGAATCGATCAAGTGGAATGTGATGGAGGCGAGTGGACAGGAATGGGAATGTGTCTGGAATTTGGATTTACTGGAATGGACTGGAATGCCTTGGGATTAAATGGACTGGAACGAGATTATTCTTTTTTATCGTTTTTTATTTATATTTTGGGCTAGACTTACAAATGTGCCGTTGGTTGGTTTTGGGCTGGTTTTAAGACAAAGGCAGGCAGGATTGGGCTATATTTAAGGCTACGCAGTACTGTTTGGGCTAGGAATAACACCATCATTGTTATTTGGGCTATTTTGAAGGCTTATTGAGATCACTTGGGCTACTTTTAAGAACATCCACTTGTTTGGGCTAATTTTACGACCATCCAGGTTTGTTTGGGCTGGTTTCAAGGTTACAATGCTGAGTTGGGCTAGTTTTATAGGAGTAATACTGAGTTGGGCTACTTTTAATGCAATCCTTCTGGCTTGGACTAATCGTTAAGTCTGTATTGATTATTTGGGCTAGTTTAAAGAGTGTCCAGGTTTGTTTGGGCTAGTTTCAAGAAAATCGCGTTGAATTGGGCTAGTTTTAAAGAAGTAACGTAAAATTGGGCTAGTTTTAAAGAATTAACTTAAAATGGGCCTGGTTTTAAAGAAGTAACGTTAAATTGAGCTAGTTTTCTTGCTATGTTACGTTGTTTTGTACAATTAACTCCTTCAGTACCATGACGCGTTTTCTTATCCATTCTGCTTACTATTTGGACACTTTATACAGCTTCAGAAACTCATGTTGGGGGATTAAAGTAGTGAAGACTCTGGCCATTAATCTTCTGACCTCCCTAGACACTTCCTAATGTCAATAAAATGGTCTAAGCACACTAAATTTTCATAACAAAAATGCGTTCCAGTACTGAAGGCGTTAAAATAATGAAGACTGTGGCCATTGATCATCTGACCTCCATAGACTCGTCCTAATGTCAATAAAATGATCTAATCGTACACAAATCTCAAAGTAAAAGTATGTTCCAGTACTGAGGTTTGTGGCACTTAAGATACTTTTATGCTAGAAGCGGCCTTACGTACACAGAGCAGCCATGAAGGGAAGATAATGACGGTCTTAAGGGGCTGAGTATTCCTCCCACCAGAGCACGGAAGCAGCGGTCATCAGGCAGAGAGGGAGAGAGACGCACCACAAAGTACCAGTATTAATATTGTTTAGTCCCGCCTCATTAACTTCCCGGCGTCATTTGCATCCACACACAGACGAGGATCATTCACGGAGGAGCTCTTGGCGGTGGAAAGAGACAATGATAATAATGTAATGGTGTGTACTGTACTTTCTCTGTTGTGTCCGATGTGAAGCACGCAACAAGGGTGAACCAAAGCATCAACGTCAGGATTTATGGTTGAAGAAAGAAATTGGAAAGAAAGAAATGATGAGGAAAAGAAAATGAGAGTGTGTGTGTGTGTGTGTGTGTGTGGAGGAAACTAAGACAGGTTAAGATTGATTTTTGGTAGATATTAGCAAGTACAGATACTCAAATAATGGTCAAAGAATGGAATAGACAAGACATGAGTGAAATAAAAGATGAGGAAAAGAAAATAAGAGTGTGTGTGGAGGAAACTCAGGCTTGTCATGTTGTATTTTAGGTAAATATTGCAAAAAAATAATGGTAAAAGAATAGAATAAACAAAACAAGTATGAAAGAAAAGATAAGGTAAAGAAAAGAAGAATGTGTGTGTGAAGGATATTGAGGTTTGTTAAGATTCATTTTTGGTAGACATTAGAAAGTACAGGTTCTCAAATAATGGTCAGAAATGGAATACACATAACAAGTAGGAAAGAAAAGATGAGGAAAACTAAATGAGTCTGTGTAGAGGAAATTCAGGTTTGTTATGGTACATTTTAGCTAGATATTGGAGGAAACAGATTCTCAGTTAGCGGTCAAAGAATGGAAAAGACAAGAACAGTGTAAGATGAAAGAAAAGAGGAAAAAAAAAAAAGGACGAGGAAAAGAAAAGTAGGTTTGTTTGTAGATTTCAGATAAAAATTGCAGGAAACAGGTTCTCAAATAGCGGTCAAAGAATGGAATAGACAAAACAATTAAGAAATGAAGAAGGAAAAAGGGAAAAAAAAGGAGGGAAAGAGGAGCAGAGTTTATGTATAGAGGCGTTCAGGTTTAATAAGTTGAATTTGAAGGAGATATTAGAGGAAACAA
>NC_059304.1:18966174-18968674 GCF_017591435.1 Portunus trituberculatus
GAGAGATACAGATGAGAGAGAGAGAGAGAGAGAGAGAGAGAGAGAGAGAGAGAGAGAGAGAGAGAGAGAGAGAGAGAGAGAGAGTGTATGTTTTTGATTAATTATGTCTATCTGTCTTTCCTGCTTGTTTTAATTTGCTTCCTTTTTTTTTTTCTTATTTATTTATACCATGTGGGCTTTTCACGGGAATTTCTGGGCTAAAGTGAGGAAGCCCAACCTACACTCGGACCGTGGACAGGATTCGAACCCGTGCGCTTGGAGACACCCCCCCCACCCCACCCCACCCTTCGGACCCCAAAGCACGTATGTAAAGAAGAAACAGATCACGAATGAAAAAAAAAAGATAAAATACTACAAAAGGAAAAAAAGATAAAAAATACCCACATTTCCAAAACAACATAGAATAAACAACCTTTATAATTAACACCTCATCACCTCTCTCTCTCTCTCTCTCTCTCTCTCTTACCCCTCTCTCACTCTTTCTATCACCATCACCTCTCCCAGTCACTCCCTCTCCCTCTCCCTCTCCCTTCTCTCACTAAAACAAACACCAAACCATTTATTCTTAACAACATCGGAATCATTCACTTTAATTTTTGTTGTTTATTTCACCACTGATTTATTATTTTTCCACACTCCTTCCATTTTTTTCATTCTTCTTCTTTTTATTTCCTTTCCTCCCCCCCCCTCTCTCCCTTTCCTATTTACCCTTCACTCACTAAAAACAAACACCAAACCAACGAGCCTTCTGCCACATCTTCCCCTCTACCCGTCCACACTACTCCGTCACCCCTCACTCTCTCCCTCCCTTCCTTCCCTGAGCGCTAATGTGACTCTTAATTTAGTGATATCAGCGTAATTGTAGCCAGGTAAGTCATTAGCCACCTGCCCTACCCAGGTGAGACACAGAGACGAGGAGAAAAAGCGCTTGGTAAGTTTTATTGGACAACATCTGCTGCCTGCTGGTGAGGGGAGAAAAAGGGGAGAAAAGGGGAGAAGAGGGGAAAAGAGGGGAGGGAAGGGGTAAGGGTGAGTAATGTATAGGGGTGATGCAAAGTAAGGTGAGGTAAGGTGAGGGGAAGGAGGGATAAAGGTGAGGGAGGAAAGTGACGTGCGTTTTGTGAGTGTGAGGGGAGTTAGGGAAGGGAGGGAGGGTAGGTGTGTGTGTGTGTGTGTGTGTGTGTGTGTGTGTGTGTGTGAGAGAGAGAGAGAGAGAGAGAGAGAGAGAGAGAGAGAGAGAGAGAGAGAGAGAGAGAGAGAGAGAGAGAGAGAGAGAGAGAGAGAGAGAGAGAGAGAGAGAGAGAGAGAGAGAGAGAGAGAGAGAGAGAGAGAGACTGAGACCGAGAGAGAGAGAGAAGACTGAGACCAACTCTGACAAACAGGGAAAAAATAAAGAAAACACACACACACACACACACACACACACACACACACACACACACACACACACACACACACACACAGACACAGAGAGAGAGAGAGAGAGAGAGAGAGAGAGAGAGAGAGAGAGAGAGAGAGAGAGACTGAGACCGAGAGAGAGAGAGAGAAGACTGAGACCAACTCTGACAAACAGGGAAAAAATAAAGAAAACAACACACACACACACACACACACACACACACACACACACACACAGAGAGAGAGAGAGAGAGAGAGAGAGAGAGAGAGAGAGAGAGAGAGAGAGAGAGAGAGAGAGAGAGAGAGAGAGAGAGAGAGAGAGAGAGAGAGAGAGAGAGAGAGAGAGAGAGAGAGAGAGAGAGAGAGAGAGAGAGAGAGAGAGAGAGAGAGGAAAAAAGAAGAGTTAGAAGGGATATGGGGGTTAAACAGATGAGAAGCGAGGGTTGGGAAGAAGGGAAGGCGAAGATTAAAGAGAGAATGACGAGGAGGAGGGAATGAAGCCTGATTGGAGGGCCAGATAGGAGAGGGTCGCCAGGGAAGCACCAGAATGACTGCGTGGAGGAAGGAAAGTGTATTGTAATGGGAGACGTGGAGGTGGTGGTGGTGGTGATGGTGGTTTTTATAGTATTTTGTTGCAGTATGGTAATATTTATAGGGAAATGAAGAAGTAGAAGAAGAAGGCGAGGAGGAGGAGGAGGAGGAGGAGGAGGAGGAGGTGGAAGAGGAGGAGGAAGAGGAGGAGGAGGAGGAGGAGGAGGAGGAGGAGGAGGAGGAGGAGGAGGAGGAGAAGAAGAAGAAGAAGAAGAAGAAGAAGAAGAAGAAGAAGAAAATAACAATAATAATATAAATAACAATAACAACAAAACCACCACCATTATTACCACCACCACCACCACCACCACCACCAACACCACCACCACCACCACCACCAACCACCACCACCACAACAACAACAACAACTCAAACAAACAACATCTCTCTCTCTCTCTCTCTCTCTCTCTCTCTCTCTCTCTCTCTCTCTGTTCTTCTCTGTTTTTATTTCCATTACATTTACGAGCAATTTACAAACTCTCCCCCTCCCCCACTTTTCCTTCACCTCCCC
>NC_059304.1:18976174-18991174 GCF_017591435.1 Portunus trituberculatus
TTTTCTTATTAATTTTCTTTATTTACGCGTATTTTTCTTTGTTTTTCTTTGTTTTTTCTTATTCATGTCATCATATTTCCTTTCTTCTTCTTCTTTCTCTTTATCTTCCTTTCCTTTCTTCTCCTTTTGTTCTAATTAGTGTTTCCATTTCCTTCTGCCTTTTCTCTCTTTTTCTCTTATTTTCTTCCCTTTTCCTCTTCTCTCTCTCTCTCTCTCTCTCTCTTTACTTTTCCAATTATTGCTTCATTAACGTACATTTCATTCCTTTCCTTCTTTGTTTTAATCTATGTTTTTCTTCTTTTTCCTTTCCTTTTTCCCTCTTCTTCTTTTCCTCCACACTTTCACTCTCCACACACTTTTCATTCTTTTCCTTTCTTTTCCTCCATTCTGGTTATTGTGTCAAATATTTCCACCATTATTCTTTCTTTTCTTTTTCCTCTTTTTTTCCTCTTTTTCCTCTTTTCCCCATCATGCCTCATCTTCCTTTTTTCTTTTCTTTCCATTCTTGTTCTTTCATTTTCATTTTCATGGCAATCTACAGCCGGGTGACAGGAGGAGGAGGAGGAGGAGGAGGAGGAGGAGGAGGAGGAGGAGGAGGAGGAGGAGGAGGAGGAGGAAGAAGAAGAAGAAGAAGAGAAGAGAAGAAGAAGAAGAAGAAGAAGAAGAAGAAGAAGAAGAAGAAGAAGAAGAAGAAGAAGAAGAAGAAGAAGAAGAAGAAGAAGAAGAAGAAGAAGAAGAAGAAGAAGAAGAAAAGAGGAAGAAAGAAGAAGAAGAAGAAGAAGAAGAAGAAGAAGAAGAAGAAGAAGAAGAAGAAGAAAAGAGGAAGAAAGAACAAGAACAAGAACAAGAACAAGAACAAGAACAAAAAGAAGAAAAAGAACAAGAACAAGAAGAACAAGAACAAGAAAAAAACTGGAGAGAGAGAGAGAGAGAGAGAGAGAGAGAGAGAGAGAGAGAGAGAGAGAGAGAGAGAGAGGACTTAAGGATGTTTTGGGTCACCGCTCCTGCTGGTACTGGTGCTGGTGATGGTGGTGGTGGTGGTGGTGGCGAAGCTAATGCAGTATGACAGTCTCGTGTTGTATTTACATAGGCAGCGAGAGAAGGCAGAAGCGGAACGTGAGGGATAACGCCGCGTGTGTGTGTGTGTGTGTGTGTTTTGTATGATTCAGTCAGACACCGCTACGTTTTTTTTTTTCCATGCCTCCGTCTGTCTGTCTGTCTGTTGGTCTATCTGTCTGTCTGTGTGTGTGTGTGTCTTTCTTTGTCTGTCTCTCTGCCTGTCTGTCTGTCCTTATTTACTGACAGCGATACTACTTTTTATGCCTCCGTCTCTCTTTCTCTGTTTTTCTGTCTGTCTGTCTGTCTGTTTTTCTGTCTGTCTCTCTTTCTGTCTGTTTTTCTGTCTGTCTGTCTTTCGGTCTCTCTCTCTCTCTCTCTCTCTCTCTCTCTCTCTCTCTCTCTCTCTCTCTCACACACACACACACACACACACCACGACTATTTTATTTTCAAAGGCCACTGAGATGACTTACTATGTTCTCCAGACAACTTTGACTGCTGGTGACGTAGAAACCTTGCTAATCTGTCACTAAAACCGAAGAAAAGCATAAAACTCATGTAATTTCGTATAGAGACTTCGAAACTAGTAAAGGTGAGGCGCAGAAGTGTTCCAGAATATAATCACCTTTTTTTCCTCTTATTTTCCACTTATTTTTTTGTCGATGAAAGAGATAGATAGATAGATAGATAGAAAGAGAGAGAGAGAGAGAGAGAGAGAGAGAGAGAGAGAGAGAGAGAGAGAGAGAGAGAGAGAGAGAGAGAGAGAGAGAGAGAGAGAGAGAGAGAGAGAGAGAGAGAGAGAGAGAGAGAGAGAGAGAGAGAGAGAGAGAGAGAGAGAGAGAGAGAGAGAGAGAGAGAGAGATGTATCCTGACGTTCTCCTTTGTCTCGTTAATGTGACTGTTTGCTGGAAGAAATGTAACTTATTTTTTTCTTCGTTTTTTAGTGTGTGTGTGTGTGTGTGTGTGTGTGTGTGTGTGTGTGTGTGTGTGTGTGTGTGTGTGTGTGTGTGTGTGTGTGTGTGTGTGTGTGTGTGTGCTTAGTAAATTGAAGGAGGTCAAGGTCTGGAGAGAAGGAAAAACCATCTTCATATTACTCTTTGTCTTGTAACCTTGAGAAAGGTTGAGAGAGAGAGAGAGAGAGAGAGAGAGAGAGAGAGAGAGAGAGAGAGAGAGAGAGAGAGAGAGAGAGAGAGAGAGAGAGAGAGAGTGTGTGTGTGTGTGTGTGTGTGTGTGTTTTGTTGAGACAAGTAGATGAATCCTTTGTTGATAAATAAAGTCAAAGAAAGAAAGAAAGAAAGAAAGAAAGAAAGTTATCTAAAAGCACCTCCTTTAAGCATTCCAAATATTATAGTCATTTCTCTATATATATATATATACCAGTAATTATTCCACGCATTCCAGGTTTTTTTTTTTATATTCCAGGGCGTTTTTTAAGCATTCCAAACAAGACAAAAGCATTCCAGGAGTACTTTTCAATATTCCAGGACATTTTTTTAGCATTCCAAACATTTCCGTAAATTTTTAAGGTATTCCAGTAAATTTTTAAGGTATTCCAAATATTCCAGTAACTAATCAAGATATTCCAACATTATTATTATTCCAGACATTCCAGGAGTATTTTTCAATATTCAGGTCCAGTAAGTGTGTGTGTGTGTGTGTGTGTGTAATTCACTGTTCACTGTTTGATCTGCTGCAGTCTCTGACGAGACAGCCAGACGTTACCCTACGGAACGAGCTCAGAAGCTCATTATTTCCGATCTTGGGATAGGTCTGAGACCAGGCACACACCACACACCGGGACAACAAGGTCACAACTCCTCGATTTACATCTCGTACCTACTCACTGCTAGGTGAACAGGGGCTACACGTGAAAGGAGACACACCCAAATATCTCCACCCGGCCGGGAAATCGAACCCCGGTCATCTGGCTTGTGAAGCCAGCGCTCTAACCACTGAGCTACCGGGCCGTGTGTGTGTGTGTGTGTGTGTGTGTGTGTGTGTGTGTGTGTGTGTGTGTTATGATGGGAACTGTTGGTTATTTGAAAGGTTCACCTGTGATGTTTTTGTTTTTTCTTCTTTTCCCTTTTTTGTTATTTTGTGTTTTTATTTTCTTTCTTCGTCACTTTCGTCCTTTAACAATTTTCCTCCTTCTCGTCGATTTTGGCTTTTTTTTCCCTTTTTCGTCGATTTTTACCATTGTTTTCTTCATCGATTTATTATTTTTTTCCTCCCTTAACGAATTCCACCACATTTTTTCCTTGTTTGTCGATCTTTTCACACTTTTTTCTCGATATCAGCTTTCTTTTGTCAATTTTGCTCATTTTAGTTAATTGTGAATATCTTTCCTTTGTCTGTCTTTATCTTTTACATTTTGTTGTTTTGACTATATATTTTTTTTTTTACTTTGTCAGTTCACCTTCTCTTCTATACACACATTTCACTCTTTTACTAATCTATTTTATTCTAATTTCCAACACCATTCAGATATTCACGTGCTTAATCCTGTAAAAAGCTGCAAAAATAAAAAAAATTATGCGCTAGAATGGGCCATGGGTGTGTGAGTAATAATGATAATAATAATAATAATAATAATAATAATAATAATAATAATAATAATAATAATAATAATAATAATAACAATAATAAAATACGGTTTATTAGGGATTGCAGTCCATACAAACTGAAAATATACTTATGGAGATTGAGGGAGGAGAGGTAGGTGTGTGTGTGTGTGTGTGTGTGTGTGTGTGTGTGTGTGTGTGTGTGTGTGTGTGTGTGTGTGTGTGTGTGTGTGTGTTTAACCAGCAGGAGGGAAGCACCAGCAACAGCCGCCCTTCCACACACACACACACACACACACACACACACACACACACACAGGTGAGCGCCACACAATTGTTGGCCACCTGTGCAGGGAAACCGTTGATTACAGATGCATGAAAAAATAAACCTTTTTCAACAACAACAAAAAGAGTCTGAATATGCATGACCGCTAACCATTTTCTATGAACGTCTATTTTTTCTACATTTCCCGTTCGTTTTCTGCATGACTTAATTTTTTTTTTTTTTTGCCTTGTAGTCTTTTTTATTGAATTTGCACTCTATCGTCACGGATTTCTGTGTTTCTATCTCTCTCTGTGATGTCTCTGTCTCTTTCTGTGTGTCTGTCTGTCTGTCTGTCTGTCTCTCTCTCTCTCTCTCTCTCTCTCTCTCTCTCTCTCTCTCTCTCTCTCTCTCTCTCTCTCTCTCTCTCTCGTGAAGAAGATGAGCAAGCTGTCTCATTTATCTTTCTACATTTCTTTTCTACCCTTCAAAGTATTTGGCCAACGTCTTTTAGTAGAGGCTCACAAACTTTTCCTGAGGTGTGTGGTACATTCAACCTAACCTAACCTAACCTAACCACCTGCCACCTGGTTCAAGGAAAGCTCCATTCCAGCAAATATCAATCTATTCACAAGTACAACACACAAATGTACAACCACTAAGGAACACGAATCAATGTAAGGCGAGGGAGGCGTCTGTTTCGGCCCACTAGCTGATCCAGGCCAGACTGTCTTGTGTGAGGAAAGAAGCATTCACCTGACCAATAATGCGATCCAATCCATAGCCAACTAAAAATCGCATTTCAAAAGTCCCCGTGTACCACCTGGATGGCCTTCGCGTACCACCAGTTGGGAATCACTGGTATGATGTAACAAGAATAGCAACAAAATTACATGAAATACAATTACAACAGCAACAATGTATAAGTTAACATAAATAATGATAATAACAACAAAAACAAGAAGAAAAAAAATACAAATCACTATAATAACAGCCGCGTATCGTATCACATTTTTTTTATTTTACACTATTTTATCATCCGAACGTTCGTAATTAAATCAGATAAAGCGTGGAAAAGAGGTATGGAAAGACTTTGAGTGAGAAAAGCAAGGTTGTTGAAAGGGGACTCACAATATACAGGTGGAAAAATAAAGAAGTTTCATATTTGGAGTTCCTTTCTGTGATCAGTTTTTGGGTTACTGGAATTGACAAGATGTGCCTTCCAGAGTAGACCTTCCTGGGGACTTTAACCTTCCAACTCCTCCTCCTCTTCCTCCTCCTCCTCCTCCTCCTCCTTCTTCTCCTCTTCCTCCTCCTCCTCAATAGATTGCTTCAGGCTGCGAGTGTATAATGAGACGGTTAACGGCGGCGGTGGTGGTGTTGATGGTGGTGGTGGTGGTGGTGATTTAGTGGTAGAGGCAACACCTATGGGCAGTTAATGATGGAGGACTGGTGTTACTACTGGTGGTGGTGGTGGTGGTGGTGGTGGTGGTGGTGGTGGTGGTGGTGATGGTGGTGGGTCAAACATGATAGTAAAAGGAGAAGAAAAAGAAGAAAGAAAAAAAAAAGAAAAGGGAAAAGAAAAAAAAGAGGAGGAGAAAGAGAAGAGGAAAAAAATAGAAGACTGACAACAACAACAACAACAACAACAAACAAATAAATAAACAAACTTACAAACGAATTAACACAACATAGAAGAAAAAAAGATGCAAAAAAAAAAACAATGAATAAAAAAAGATAATAAACGATAAAAATGGGAAATAAAAAATGAAATAAATAATAAAAACGAAGAATAAAGGAAGAAAAGGAAGAGGATAAAAGGTATAAACATCTCCAACTGTGATTATGACCCATTACTCCTCCTCCTCCTCCTCCTCCTCCTCCTCCTCCTCCTCCTCCTCCTCCTCCTCTTCCTCTCTCACTCAATCCCTAGAAAAGAGAGAGAGATGAGGACTATGAAGGGAGAGGGAGAGGCTGAGGGAGAGGTTTTGGGAGAGCAAGTAAGAGGGAATAAAGTAGAGCCTGAGGGGATAAAGAAGGGAATAAGAGAGAGGGAGAGGAAGAGAGGGAGAGGGAGAGAGAGAGAGAGAGAATATCGCATACTCGGTTTTTGAAGACGAAACAGAGATGAGAGGCGAAGGAGAAGAATGGATCAGGAAGTGAGGGAAGAGAGGAGAGGAGGGAAAGAGGAAAGGAGGAAAGGAGGGAAGGAAGTACAGAAGGAGGGTTCGGAGAGGCTGGGAAGAAGGGCAGAGGGGAAAAATGGAGGAACGTGGCCAAGAGAATAACAAAAGAAAGAGGAATTACCCAAAATAGGAAAGAAAAATGTGTAATGACAGGACAGAGAGAGAGAGAGAGAGAGAGAGAGAGAGAGAGAGAGAGAGAGAGAGAGAGAGAGAGAGAGAGAGAGAGAGAGAGAGAGAGAGAGAGAGAGAGAGAGAGAGAGTAAACAATCAACTTCTAATTACTAAAACCGAATGGGGGATTTTCTGATTTGCCAAAAAGCACACACACACACACACACACACACACACACACACACACACACACACACACACACACACACACACATCATGAAAAATAAAACTGTTGATTGGCTTTCCCTAGAGAGCGAATGATTATGAAAAATGTATGGAAAAAAAGGAAGCAGAATTAAGCGAAACATTTTAGAAAGAGATTGAAAGTAGATCATTTGACGCTCAGGAAAATGAAATGCATGCCAGAGAGAGAGAGAGAGAGAGAGAGAGAGGGAGGAAAAATTTTAGATAGAAAGATACAAAATTAAGTGTGATTAAGTGATTGTACACAAAAAGAAAAAGGGAAAAAAAGGAAAATAAGTAAATAGAGAGACACAAACAATAAGTGATTAAGTGACTCGACAGAAAACACTGGAGGAAAAAAAAAAAAGGAGGGAAAAGTGAATATGAAGAAGCACAGAACAAGTGGTAAGCTGATGAATAGGAAAATAAAAATAAATAAATGAAATAAAATGGGAACAAATAAGATGAAAACATGCGAATTAAGAATGAAAATGACTTAGAGAGTTTGTTTATAATTGTGTTTAATATAGTGCCATGTTTCTCTGCCGTGAATGGTTAAATTACGTACAGAAAAACAAGAAATGCAGAGATTGAAAAAAAAAAAAAAAAAATAAAATAAAGATAAGAATTACGAATGAAAATGGGTAAGAGAGTTGTTCATATTCGTGTTTAAAGTATTCTCATTTTCTCTGCCGGGAATGATTAAATTATATACAGAAAAATAAGAAATTGACGAGAAAAAAAATATAGAAAAAGTCAAATAAAAAATACGAATTACGAATGAAAATTGCTACGAGTTTGTTCACACTAGGTTTGAGGTAAGAACTGTGAGGTGAAAATCAAGCAGTCAAAAGTCCAAATGGGAATACTGCACCACTACACCACTACGATAGGGAATGGTGGTGATGATGATGATGATAATTCCAACACTGAGAAAATGTGCCAAAAATATCACAGGCACACTTAAACAATGATATCAGTAAAAAAAAAAAAAAAACATAAACACACACACACACACACACACACACACACACACACACACACACACACACTTTTTTTATATAATGTACATGAAAATAAGAAATGGAGAGATAAAAAGAAAGAAAACGCAAAGAAAAGATGCGAAATACGAAGAGAAAATTAAAATACGATATAGAGAGATAAAAATGAAAGAAAAAAGCAAAAGAAAAGATGAGAACTACGTATAGAAATTCCTTAGAGACTTTGTTCATATTACTTTCCAGGTATATTTATGTAATCATCTTTCTCATACTAGGCTTAATTACATCCTCCCAGCACAGGATTACATTCAGAGGCAAGGCGCTTTTAAATGAAGAATGAACAGTTTGTGGATGCAGTGTAGGTCGTTTACGAGTTTACCAGTGAGCCGTAATGAAACTTATACCCTTCCACTGAGCCAAACTTCATACAGTGGTTTTGCTTGTTGCGAAAAATAGATGAAAGCATAAATACGGGAGTAAATAAATTATACCATCAAAAAACACACAAAAACTTTCAATTAGTATACGAGAAACTGCTTCAAGTGGCATTTAAACCAGACTTATTCATACACTACACACACACACACACACACACACACACACACACACACACACTAATGAAGTTGATAAATAAAAAAAAATTCAAGAAAAATCATAAATAATTTCACTCATAACCATAAACGCATGAAGAGTTCAACAATAATTCTATGTAAGGAATCCACGTGCCGGCATTCCAAAACACGCCTTGTTCTCTTAAACAAGGCGGCTTCTCATTTTAGCGCCTTTTAACAGACTAATGGTGGAAATCATGGGAGGTTTTCCAGGCACGATTTCATTTCCCAGTGACAGAAGAACCATAAAGATAGAAGACGAACAACAACAACAACAACAACAACAACAACAACAATAACAACAACAAACGAACGAACGAACGCACTAAGGAATCAACACCACATAGAAGATAAAAAAAAAGAAAAAGAAAAGTATACAAAAAAAAACAATGACTAAAAAAGACAAACGATAAAAAATGGAAAATAAAAATGAAATGAATGGTAAAAATGAAAAACGACTGCATGACTGAGTGAATTTGTCATGTAAACTGTAAAGAAAGTAATGTAGAGAAAGAATGACTTGGTTTTGGTGATTACTATACTAATTGCTGTAAATCGTGTTCCAGTAAAGAGTTAAAGGAAGATTATAAAGTTTTGACACGATCATTCATTAATAAAAGACTAATTAATATAAAGGAAATAAATAATAAGGAAAGATTAGTGAGAGTAGTGAAAGATGGAGTGGGTGAATTGGTGGCGGAAAATTATTGTAACAGGAAAGTTTTAACCCCTTCAATCCTGAGACGCAGGAGGAGGAGGAGGAGGAGGAGGAGGAGGAGGAGGAGGAGGAGGAGGAGGAGGAGGAGGAGGAGGAGGAGGGAGGTAACTAGCAGAAACCAAATGCATTTAATTATTCTTGTATGTTTGTTTGTCTTGGCTAGTGTGCTTCTCTGTCTGTCTGTCTGTGTGTCTGTATATTTGTCTGTTTGTTTGTATATCTCTACTTTTTTTTGTCTATTTGTTTGTCTGTCTATTTATTTTGCTTTGTCTGTCTGTCTGTCTGTCTGTCTGTCTGTCTGTCTGTCTGTCAATACTATTTTTCTTTATTTCTCTGTCTATATCTGTCTGTTTATCTGTTTTCTCTGTTTCTGTCTGTCTGTACTGTCATTGTTTTGTTTATTTCCTTATCTGTCTGTCTGTCTGTCCGTTTGTCTGTCTGTCTGCTTGTCTGTATAAGAGTTTGTGTATGAGTATGTGTTTAGAATGTCTATCTGTTTGTCTGTCTATCCGTTTGTCCGTCTGTCTGTCTGTCTGTCTGTCTGCGTGTCTGTCTAAGAGTTTGTGTATGAGTATGTGTTCAGTCTGTCTGTGCCTGTCTGTCTGTCTGTCTGTCTGTCTGTCTGCGTGTCTGTCTAAGAGTTTGTGTATGAGTATCTCTCTCTCTCTCTTTGGTCGGTTCCTATCTCTCTCTCTCTCTCTCTCTCTCTCTCTCTCTCTCTCTCTCTCTCTCTCTCTCTCTCTCTCACTACACCACCACCACCACCACCACCACAGCATTATCCTCCGCCTCACAGCTTCATTTCCACTCCTTTATTTTATGTATTTTTAACCCAGCATCCATTCACTGCCTCCCATCAACCCCTGCCCCATCGCCCCTACTCCCTCCCCTCCCATGCTTAGCTCCCTACCCTCCCCCTATACCACCTACACTACCTCCCTCCTCTTTACCCTCTCACCCCCTCACCCTCTAACCACCCATTAGGAAGGCAATTACAACGTCAAAAGTGAAATTAAGTGTGAAACAAATGAAGGTGACGGAGCCCCCACATCGCCAGCCTCACTCCGCGCCGACTGGGAATTCAGCACCGCCTCTTAATTGGCCTGGAATGACTGGAATCGCCGTGGAAATGCTGGGAATCTCGCCTCGCTGCCACGCCCGCCCTCCCGCCCGCCCGCCCGCCCGCCTGCATCCGTCCCCAACCTCTGTTACTGATCCCAATCCCTGCTGCCGCTACTGCTTTTGCTACTACTACTACTGCTACTGCTGCTGTTTATGTTACTACTCTTATTATTACTGCTACTATTGCTGGTGGTGGTGGTAGTGGTGCTGTTGCTACTACTATTACTGTTACTACTACTATTACTTTACTACTACTGCTACTGATACTACTACTACTACTACTACTACTACTACTACTACTACTACTACTATTATTATTCTTACTACCACTTCTATTATTACTACTTCTACTATTACTACTATCACTACTATTACTGTTACTACTATTACAACAACAACAACTACTACTACTATTACTACTACTACTGCTATTACTACTATTACTACTACTACCACTAATATTACTACAGCAACTACTACTACTACTACTACTACTACTACTACTACTACTACTACTACTACTACTGTTACTACTATTACTTCTACTACCACTATCATTAATACTACCACTACTATTACTGTTATTACTATTATTGCTATTATTACTACTGTTACTATTATTACTATGACTACTACCACTATTACTACTACTACTACTACTACTACTACTACTACTACTACTATTACTGATATTTATTACTACTCCTGTTACCTGCTTTGTTCGTAAAAATGCCACAAAAGTTACTGTGTTGATCAAATGACCGATTTTATCTCTCTCTCTCTCTCTCTCTCTCTCTCTCTCTCTCTCTCTCTCTCTCTCTCTCTCTCTCTCTCTCTCTCTCTCTCTCTCTCTCTCTCTCTCTCTCTCTCTCTTAATTTATCTATCAATCAATTTATCTATCTATCTATCTCTCTTCCGGCACTTACAATATGGTGAATTAGTTGACAGTTACTCATTTACTTATACGCAGAAAATTATGTCATTAACTAAAATGATAAACAAATAATGAAACTTCACTTATTTATTCATTGCCATTATCTTTATTAGTTTATTTTTTTTACAAGTGTCAAGTTATTTTTCATTATCAATATATTTTTTTTCTTTCAGTCGTAAAAATAAAGTAAGGTTTTATTTTCTCTTTTTCTTTTTTAGTATTACATAACGCCATTAGATAAATAAGAGGTTATATATTCCCATACGAGACACGTCCTTCAATATAATAGCAACAATAATACAGTCTCAAATAATAATCGATAATTCTGAATTTAAATGCACCACAACATCCACAGTAACTCAAAACACGTGCCGAATTAAAAACAAAACACACACACACACACACACACACACACACACACACACACACACACACACATTCATCCTTCCACAGTAAAATCTCCAAACACTTTTTACTTTTACGATCACTACAAGACTTCAA
This sequence comes from Portunus trituberculatus, assembly GCF_017591435.1. Classification (NCBI taxonomy): domain Eukaryota; kingdom Metazoa; phylum Arthropoda; class Malacostraca; order Decapoda; family Portunidae; genus Portunus; species Portunus trituberculatus. Next base: position 18,987,485 of record NC_059304.1, read on the forward strand.
ATCGGTGCACTTCCTCCTCCACTCACCAATACGGCTCTCAGGGGGAAGATTTGTCTGTGTTAGGGGTATGCAGTGCGCCTCGAGTCCCTCCCCTCCTCCTCCCTCACCCTCTCACGTTAAGCTCAAGGGGTGTGGCCGTGATGGTGGTGGTGGTGGAGAGCGAAAGGGAAAAGGAAAGTAAGCTGGGATGTAATGCAAGGGAAGGAATATATGTGGTTTTAGAGGGAAGAAATGAGGAGTTAATTTATATAGGAAGTGCGGATGAGGGTTAGGTCAAGTTAGGTTAGGTTAGGTTAGGTTAGGTTAGGTTAGATTAGGTTAGGTTAGGATGGAATATATGTCATTTTAGGAGGAAGAAAAAACGGAATTTATTGAGGAAGTGTGGATGAGAGAGATGTTTTGAGTGTATTATTAAGAATGATATATTTTGGACGTGACGAAAAGAAAATGGACAGGATTGAATGAAAAGTGGATGAGAGGAACTGTGTCTTCTGTAATGTAGAGAATTAATAAAGGAGTGAAAATATGAACTTGATTCAGGACGAAGGCGAATTAACCCTTTCAGTACTGTGACGCATTTTTACCATGAGTTTTGGGTGTAATTAGATGATTTTCTTGACATTAGGAAGGGTCTATGAAGGTCAGAAGATTAATAGCCAGAGTCTTCACAACTTTGATCCCTACATAAGTTTCTGAAGCTGTATAAAATTACCAGATAGTAAGCAAAATTAATACGAAAACGTGTCTTGGTGCTAAAGAGATTAAAAGAAATGGGTGAGAGAAAGTGTACTAGAGAAAACTGTGGAGGAAATTAAAAGGAAGAGAGACAAACGAGTATATTAGTGATAAAACAAATAAACAAGTAAGAAAAATAGTTAATAAAACTTAATAAACAATAAGATCACCAGTAACACGAGTAAAGAGAAACAAAAAGCATAACAGATGAAATATAGGAAGAAAAATAAATAAAACACAAGACAAGCTAAAAAAAAAAAAAAAAAGCGCTGAACGAAAGAAAGGAGACGAGAAAGGTTAAAGAGCATTATTGGAAACGCTATATAAGGAGGTATATGGCATTAAGGGCCCACGTATATAAGGGAGGGTAAAGGGACATTACTGAAGGCCCTATAAACGCAGGGCTGTCAATGGTATCTCCCTCGTAACCTCACAACGCCCCTGCAAGTCTCCCTCCTTCTCTCCTGACACCGCCGCTCCGTCAGCCTTTCTAGACTAAGAAAATCATCAGTTTGAGGGACAATGCAAGAGGCGAAAGTGAGGCAGTTTGATTGAGAAGTGATGCCTGGGGAGGAGACAGTTGAAAATAGATGAGGTGAGGAAGAGAATGCTGAAGTAGAAGAGAACTAAGCAGGCAGTTTGATTGAGAAGAGATGAGTGAGGAGAGACTCGAGAATAGATGAGTAGGTGAGGAAGAGCAGACGATGGACTAACCAGGCAGCTTGATGGTGGAATAGATTAAAGAGTTGAGAAAAGATGAGTAGCTGAGAAGTAAGTAAAAGAAAGACAGACAAAGGAGTACGTTAGTGAAAAAATGAATAAAAGTAAACAAATAAGAAACAATATTGCAGCGGAGGATGTACTAAGCAGGTGAAAAGAGAGAGAGAGAGAGAGAGAGAGAGAGAGAGAGAGAGAGAGAGAGAGAGAGAGAGAGAGAGAGAGAGAGAGAGAGAGAGAGAGAGAGAGAGAGAGAGAGAGAGAGAGAGGCAAATTAAAAGTTCAAAGATGTTACGAGAAAGACACGAAGGCTGTAATTGGTGTAATTGAAAACGTGTATAGAAAGCAAGAGCAGTCCAAGGAGAAGGAAATTGTCCAGGTAAAGAAGACACAGGCGAGATAAAAGGTAAATATGATAGGGTGCTAATGATGTACTGAGGGAAGACAAGCTGGTGATGGCAGCTACTGAAGAGAACGAAGAAGACAAGAAGATGGAGGCGAAAGCACCAAAAAAGAAAGGAAAAGAAAATAAATGCACAGATAATAAAGAGAAGAGGATGCCAAAGTAAAAATTCATTGCGTTACAGATGCAGTGAAGGAAGAAAAGGAAGAAATACAAGGAAAAAGAAGACACAGAAGACAGGAAGACAAAATGAGACTAAAAAAGATACAACTGTTTAGAAAAAAAAGAGAAAATAAGAACAAAAAAAGGCAGATGTTATAGACGCATTTAAAGAAGACAGAAAAAAAATATATTAGTGACGCAGTATCTGAAGAAAACGCAGAAAAAACAACACAAACTAAAACAACCCAAAGGAGAAGAAAATTAGACCACTGAGGTATACAAAAAGAGAACAAAAGAACAAAAGTAAAAGAACACTAAAAAGAAGACAAGCCAGTGAATGATATGGATGACTGAAGAAAACGTGAAGTCAGTAGGACGGAAACAAGAGCATCCCAAAAAGGAGAGAAAATTACCCTGAAAAATCAAATGCCAAGAAAAATATGCCACTAACGCTCCATTCTTATGCAAAAAGTATTGTCAAGGGAGCTGTGACTTTTGCTCCTTGCGTGAAAAAGAAAGGAGAAAGATGTCGTGCTCTTCTCGATGGTTTTATTCACTCATTCATCGCAGGAGAGAATTTAATCGAGTGTGTGAAAATGTATTGGGGTGAATGTCAGAATGCAAAGAGATAAACGATAGTAGTGGTGCATTTCGCTTGTTTTATTCTTTACTCTTTCATCGTTAACCCCTTAAGCGCCATACACGTTTCCATATTCATTCTGCTTACTGTTCGGTGAATTTATGCAGCTTCAGAAAGTTATGTAGGGGATTAAAATAGTGAAGACTGTGGCCATTAATCTTCTGACCTCCATAGACCCTTCCTAATGTCAATAAAATGGTCTAATCACACACAAAACTCAAGGTAAAAATGTGTCTCAGTATTGGAGGCGTTAAGAAGGAAATGTATGTATGTATGTATGTATGTATGTAAGAATGAATGATAAAGTGGATGGATAGAAGGCAGTTGATAATGATGGATAGAAAAGTTGTTTTTTTATTTTCTTTTTCATTTACACTCTCCTTTTTTCTTTGTGACGAAGTTTATTTATTGATGTTTATTTACTTTTCATTTCTTTAGAAGGTTTTAGTTACGCCCCCTCCCCCGATGCTAATGTTACTCTATAGACCAATGCAGTACATGTAAAAAAAAAAAAAATATTGAACAATTAACCTTACCAGTAGCAAAAAAGAAGAAAAAAAAAGAAATAGACAAGAAGAAAAAAAAACTATGTCAAAGAAGAGATAAAAAAAAATAAAGAAAAAAAAACTAGATAAACAATTAAACAAAACTAAAAACAGCAAACCATCACCAACAAAAACGAACACAAACAAACAAAAAATATAAAAGATAAAAAAAAAAAAAATACATAGGCGTGCGAACCGGCTGGAGCGAACCAACGAACCAGCGACCCGACGAACGAAGGAGTGAACGAAGCAGCGAAGCCTCGACGAAACTTTAGCGCCACATAACATCCTTTTTACGAGCCGCGTCCCTCGATCCTTGCAGCGCTGATGAATATTTTTGCATGTCTGGGAGGAGGAGGAGGAGGAGGAGGAGGAGGAGGAGGAGGAGGAGGAGGAGGAAGGAACAAGAAAGAGGATTTATGGTAGCCAGGAGCAATGATAGAGGAGGAGGAGGAGAACGAGGAGGAGGAGGAGGACGAGGACGAGGA
>NC_059304.1:18993674-18996174 GCF_017591435.1 Portunus trituberculatus
GACTGAGAACACCGGCCTGGCTAACGAGGAGAAAAAAGTAAATGACACGGAAAATGAGCAGAGACCGAGACTGGACTAACTATATAGCGAGCAGACGGAAGGAAGGAAGGAAGGAAGGAAGGAGGGAGATGGTGGTGGTGGTGGTGGTGATGGAAGGGTATAGAGATGTTCGTAGGCAATAATGATGAAATAAAAAGGGGAAAAAAGGGAAACTGGAGTTGAAAAAAAAGAAAATCAAGGAGAAAACAAAAAAATAAGAAAGGATAAACAGGAGGAAGTGGTGAAAGAGAGAATAGGGATAAGGGAAGAACAGTAAGAGGAGAAGAGAAAGAGGAAGATGAAAACATGATTGAAGGAAAGAAAACAAATGGATAAGTAAAAGGAAAATATGAATAAATAGGAAAAAAGTTAAATAGGGGAAAAAAAGAAGCACTGAAGGAAGAAAATATGATGATAAATAGAAACATGGTGGAAATGATGATAAAAGTCAGAAAGAAAGGAGGAATAATAAAAACGCAAAGAATATGGGGGAGAAATGAAAGAGATGATATAACAATTGGAGAAGGAGGAGAAGGAAAAGGAGAAGGAGAAGGAGAAGGAGAGGAGGAGGAGAAGGAGGAGGAGGAGGAGGAGGAGGAGGAGGAGGAGAGAAAAAGATAAATAATAAAAGCAAAGATTATGAGAGAAATTAAAGAGATGGCATAAGAACTGAAGGAGGATGAAGGAAAAGGAGGAGGAGGAGGAGGAGGAGGAGGAGGAGGAGGAGGAGGAGGAGGAGGAGGAGGAGGAAACACAAGGGAGTAGAAACAGTTCCGCTAACGACATCACGCGAAAGTATTATGGAAGCTCCAGTTTTTGGAAGAAATCTACTTAACTTTTATGAAATTATCAACTGTCGGAGTGGAGAGGAAGCAATCTGAATAAAGAAAAGTTAACCACAAGACCGGCACACATTTCAAGATAACGGTAACGGTTCCCTTTGCAGTTAGCAGAGGGAGATTGGCTTGTATTCTCAAACTCTTCTGTCCTTCACTGACACTACTTCAAAAGGCTTCATTTACATTACACGAGATTTTTTCGGTGTTTTTATGGTTCAAGAGGCAGATTGACAAGATTTCTACATTATCAACATTATCTGTGGCCTTTGAAATGGTTGTGGCGAAAGAATAAAGCATTTTTAAGGATATATTTATGATTCTAGAGGCAGATTGATAAGATTTCTTCATTACCAACAGGAGAAACACTCTAGAAAACCCCGCTAATCATCTCTGTGGCCTTTGAAATGGTTGTGACGAAAGAATAAAGCATTTTTAAGGATATATCTATGATTCTAGAGGCAGATTGACAAGATTTCTACATTATCAACAGGAGAAACACTCTAGAAAACCCCGCTAATCATCTCTGTGGCCTTTGAAAATAGTTGTGGTGAGAGAATATAGCGTCTCTGAATACGGGCCATTCATTATCTGCGGGCAATTATGAAGTAGGGACGAGAGGGAAGATATGACAAGATAACAGTACGATTCACAACACATGATTCATTATTCCTCATTAGTTTCGGTGCTTTTAATATTCCCCGGTCTCAGTGTTCTCCGTCTCCCATTTCTTAATCGCAGTGGTGTTAGATTGCATAGATTAGCTGCTCTGATATTTCTCTCTTTATCTTTCTTTTTTTATAGTTTCTTTATCTATTTTGCCTGCCAGCTGGATTTCATTGACTAGATGTTCCGTTTTTTTTTTCTATTCTTCTTTTCTATTTTTCTTACTCTGTTTAGTATTTTTTTTATTAAATTTACTGAATGCTCTTTTCCTCTTTTTCTGTAGCTTTTTTTGTTTTTCTTTATTTTCCATTCTAGTTAGATTTCATTCGCTAGATGTTCTGGTTTCCCTTTTCTTGTCTTTCGTTTTCAGCTTTTTTTTCTTTCTTTATTCCCTGCGCTAATAAGATTTCACTGACTGCATGTTCTTCTTTCCTCTCCTCTTCCTTCATTCAATATTTTTTTCTTTCACTGACTGCATGTTCTTCTTTCCTCTCTTCTTCCTTCATTCAATATTTTCTATCTTTCACTGACTGCATGTTCTTCTTTCCTCTCCTCGTCTTTCATTCAACTTTTCTTTCTTTCATCTAATATCTATAACTCATAAGAACCTCGGCTATGTGACTGCCACTCGGTACAACATCTTCCCCTAATTACCGATCGTTCTGAGACTCTCTTACTTCTTATACAACCACATTCAATTTATCAACTTGGAAGAAATTGCAAAGATTTTTATCAATCGCCGCTAACTTGTATCTAGATGCTTCGAAATATTTCCCACATTGCCTCAGGTGGTGTTAATTGTTTCGTGTTGTAGATAAAGGGTTAAACGAAGCCGACTCTAAATTATCTAGACTCTGTTTCTCGAATGACTGTTTTCCGTTTCTTATTTTTCTTTGCGTGTTTTTTTTGCTTAATGCCTAAAATTCGTAACGCGCTCAACCCCTTCAGTACCATGACGC
>NC_059304.1:18998674-19001174 GCF_017591435.1 Portunus trituberculatus
GTTACTACTACTACTACTAACACTACTGCTACTACTACTACTACAACTACTACCACTACTACTACTACCACTACTACTACTACTACTACAACTAATACCACTACTACTACTACTACTGCTACTACTACTAGAATGGGCAACTTCATAAGAAAAAAAACTACTACTATTACTACTACTACTACTACTACTACTATACCATCACACTTCCATAAACAACAAAAAATAACGATGTCCTTCACATGAATTACACACACGAGGGCCAAAGCAGTAATTATTCACAACAAAAAGGATAACAAAGGAATAAAGATGGAAAAATAAATAAACCTCTATGAATAATGTAGATACAACAATATACATAACAACAGAGGCCTACGTGTACATACATACATGTATAATTACACACACACACACACACACACACACACACACACACACACACGGACCATTAAATTTGACTAACTAATGCGTAGTGTTAGAGAGAGAGAGAGAGAGAGAGAGAGAGAGAGAGAGAGAGAGAGAGAGAGAGAGAGAGAGAGAGTAAAAAAGCACACAAAAACCATATAACGACCAGAGTTTCGCCGTGTCTTTCTTAAACACATAAATTATTAGTGCGACGTGCAAGCTTCATCAGGACACTCTCTCTCTCTCTCTCTCTCTCTCTCTCTCTCTCTCTCTCTCTCTCTCTCTCTCTATGGCGATAAATAATGAAGGAGAAAAAGCAAATACGAATAGAATCTGCTCTTCTCTTCCTTTTTCTCTCCCTTTTTTTTTTTATTTACGTGAGGAAAATGAGGAAGGATTATCAAGTTACTGCGATAAAGAACGAAGGAGAAAGAGAGAGAGAGAGAGAGAGAGAGAGAGAGAGAGAGAGAGAGAGAGAGAGAGAGAGAGAGAAAGCAAGGACGCGCCACTACAAGATACGAGGAAAGGAAGAATAAGATAAAAAAAAAGTAAGAAAAAAAAGTTATCGTAACGAGAGAAAGATTAATAATAAGACCAGGATGAAAATTAAAAAGGAAATGTGAGAAAATAGGAAAAAAAAGACGAAATAGGAAAATACACAAGGAAAAGAAGGAAAGGAAAGCAAGATAAGATTAACTCCTTCAGTACCGAGACACATGTTTTCCCAATGGAGTTTAGGGTGCGATTAGATCATTTATTACATTGTGAAGGGTCTATGGAGGTCAGAAAGTCACTAGCCAGAATCTTCACTGTCTTAATCCCACATGAGTTTCTGAAGCTGTGTAAAAGTGACCGCAGTGAAAAAAGATAACGAGAGAGAGAGAGAGAGAGAGAGAGAGAGAGAGAGAGAGAGAGAGAGAGAGAGAACAAAGCACACACACAAAAAAAAACACAACCCGAGAAAAACAAACCAAGAAACGGAACACAAAAGCACCAAAATAACACACAACAACAAAAACGACGAAAAACAGCAATAAATCCCTCCCAACACATAACACTCGCCACAGACCCGTCCCAACTTACTCCATCTATCAATTTCCCTCATGTAGTTTCCAGTCACGCGGCGTCCCTTCAATCATGCTGAGTGGCGCTGCTAATTACCTCATTACCGTAATGGTCGGAAGTGTGACAGAAAAACAATACTCAGACCCGTATTTAGAAACGCTCTTCTCTCTCACCATGGCTATTTTTCAAGGCCACAGAGATGACTAGACGGGTTTTCAAGGGGGTTTCTCAGGTTAAAAGTGTTGAAATCTTGTCATTCTGCCTTTACAATCATATAAACATTCTTAAAAATGCTTTATTCTCTCACCATAACTGGTTAGAGGGATGGTTAGCGGGGTTTTCAAGAGTGTTTCTCAGGTTAATAGTGTAGCATTCTTGTCACTCTGCCTCTAGAACCTAAAAAAAACACCTTAAAAATCGCTCTTCTCTCTCACCAGGAGTGCTTCCCTTAAAAACGCTTCATTCTGTCACCACGACTGTTTTCCAAGGCCACAGAGATGACTAGCGGGATTTTCAAGTGTGCCTCTCCAGTTAATAATGCAAAAATATTGACAGTTTACCTCTAGAAATGTAAAAAACACCATAGAAAACGTGTGTCAATTTTAATAAAGTCATTTCAAATAGTTTACGTGAAGGGCAGAAGTGTTTGAGATGACGAGCCTTTTATTCTTCTACTCCTATTACTGTGTGGTTCTTGTATAGTGCTCTGGTGGTGTTGCTGTGGTGTTGTGGTGGTGATGCGGTTGTGGTGGTTGGTGGCGTTGTGGTGTGGCAGTGGTGTTGCGGTATTGTGGTTGTTGTGGTGGTGTTGTGGTGTGGTGATGGTGATGCTTTGGTGGTGGTGTTGTGGTAGTGGTGTTGTGGTGATGTGGTGGTTTTCTGGTGGTGTGGTGGTGTTGTGGTGGTGATCTGGTGGCGTTGTGGTAGTGTTGTGATGGTGTTGTGGTGTTGTGGTGACTGGTGGTGTTGTGTGGAGTTGTGATGTTGTGGTGGTGTTGTGGTGTGGTGGTGATATTGTGGTGGTGTGGTGGTG
>NC_059304.1:19006174-19011174 GCF_017591435.1 Portunus trituberculatus
TACGCTTTTTTTTATTGTATTTTTCTCTCTACGCTTTTTCTTTATTGTATTTTCCTCTCATTTTCTTTGTCTATTTTTATTTTACTCATTATTAATTCTATTTTACGATTATTCATCTGATTTATTTTCATCACTAAGCATGTTACACTTTTTACAATGTTTTTTTTCTTATTTTTCTTTTCTTTTCATTTTCATGTTTCCTGTTATCATTATATATCATTTTATTTTATTTTTATTTCCTTTTTTTTTTTTTTTTCATCATAAATGTCAATCTATTTCTTCTCATTCTGTCGCTCAATTAGAGAGAGAGAGAGAGAGAGAGAGAGAGAGAGAGAGAGAGAGAGAGAGAGAGAGAGAGAGAGAGAGAGAGAGAGAGAGAGAGAGAGAGAGAGAGAGAGAGAGAGAGAGAGAGAGAATAAATAAAAATAGAATAACAATAATGAAAGAGAGAAAAATAAATAAATATATGAAAAATAGATAATAACAATAATGATGATAATAAGAAAAACAAAAAAATAAGAGAAAAAACAAGCAAAAATTGAGAGAGAGAGAGAGAGAGAGAGAGAGAGAGAGAGAGAGGCGTTCTAAATTTTCATCATCCGTCGATCAGTCACGTTCCAAGCGCGTAATGAGACTCAACCCTTTACTTGCCTGAATAATGCATTACTCTATTCAAATTTCCTTAATATTTTGCATACTCAGATCCTCACGTGACGTTTTTGCCTCCCCTATTGCATCCAGCCTCTCCTCTCTCTCTCTCTCTCTCTCTCTGCTTTATTCCCTTCATTATTCTCTTTGCTTTATCCCTTCCCCCCCTCTCATCCGCCTCTCCGCTCCCCATTCCTTCTTTTTTGCTCTCTCTCTCTCTCTCTCTCTCTCTCTCTCTCTCTCTCTCTCTCTCTCTCTCTCTCTCTCACGTGTCTCTTCTACCACCACCACCACCTCCTCCTCCTCCTCCTCCTCCTCCTCCTCCTCCTCCTCCTCCTCCTCCTCCTCCTCCTCCTCCTCCTCCTCCTGTTCTTGTTACATCATTTCCTCCAGCTTAAAACGTCATGCTCATGTAACACAATTGATTTTCCTCTCTCTCTCTCTCTCTCTCTCTCTCTCTCTCTCTCTCTCTCTCTCTCTCTCGTAGCCGTTCTCTTTTATTTCTTTGATTTATTTTAGTTTCTTTTTTTTCTTCTCATACAAATTACATGTTTTTTTCCTTTTCTTTTATTTTTTTTTCGAGTTACTTTCCTTCATTCCAGTGCACATGTCGGCCCAAGAGGGAAACCACTGGGGAAACAATCTACCCATTTACCTACATTTCCACCTGTCCTCTACCTATTTTTTTCCCCCATTTCTACTACCATCACCTATTCCTCTCTCCTCTCTCTCTCTCTTTCTCTCCTCATCATCATCTCATCACTGCATTTTCTTTTCATTCTTACTTCCTCACTCCCTCCCTTACACCCTTACCTCCACGGAAACAATGATGGGGGCGAGGTGGAGGAAAGATGGGGGAAGGGGAGAGGGAGAGGGGAAGGAAAGGGGAAGGGAATAATGATGGAGCAAGGTAGAGGGAACATGAAGGAAGATGAGGGGAAGGAAAGGGGAAGGAGAACAATGATAGGGCGAGGTAGAGGGAAGATGAGGGAAGATGGGGAAGGGAGAGGATGAGGGAAGTGGGGAAGGGGAAAAGGGAGAAGAGGAGGTAGCTGGTGTTGACCATTTCATTTTGCATCCCCCGCTAATCCTCCGCTTCGCTAATCACTGTTTTGCGCCAAGTGGTAAAGCCCTTTCGCTCTATGCCGCAAGGGGAGGGAAGAGGGGAAAGAGGGAGAGGGGGACTGGAGGAGCAGGAGGGGAGGGTTGGAGGAAGGGGAGGAGAGCATACGTACTTTACTAGACTCAATCAGAGCCAATCAAGCCCCAAATCAGCACGCCGTCAGCTTGAATGAGTGCTTGACGAGTTAAATTCCTTGGCTAATCCTCTGCTGCTGCGTCGCCTTCAGATTAAAATGTCTCTTTTTTTTTTCTCTCTCTCTCTTTATTTATTCCTCTTTTTTGTGAAAGTTATTTTGTTTTTTTCTTTCTTATTTATTTATCTATTTTGTGTGTGTGTGTGTGTGTGTGTGGGGGTTGTTTTTTTTTTTCTATTTCTTTCTTTTTTGGGGGGTCAGAATATCACTGGATTTTTTTGGTGTTTCGTGTGTTGTGGTGGTTTTGTTGCACTGGTACACACGTGGGTCCATCTATGTAGTTTGTTTTTGTGTACTGTAACTGGGTAATGGTGAGAATGAATAGGTTACGTTAGGTTAGGTTAGGTTACGTTAGGTTAGGTTAGGTTAGGTTACGTTAGGTTAGGTTAGGTTAGGTTAGGTTAGGTTAGGTTAGGTTAGGTTAGGTTACGTTAGGTTAGGTTAGGTTAGGTTAGGTTACGTTAGGTTAGGCTAGGTTAGGTTAGGTTAGGTTAGGTTAGGTTAGGTTAGGTTAGGTTAGGTTAGGTTAGGTTAGGTTAGGTTAGGTTAGGTTAGGTTAGGTTAGGTTAGGTTAGGTTACGTTAGGTTAGGTTAGGTTAGGTTAGGTTAGGTTAGGTTAGGTTAGGTTAGGTTAGGTTAGGTTAGGTTAGGTTAGGTTAGGTTAGGTTAGGTTAGGTTAGGTTAGGTTAGGTTAGGTTAGGTTAGATTGCTTGTTTCTCTCTTTTGTCTTCCCTGCATGGAGAGAGTTTGCTGTGGGTAACTTGCTTTGGTATTGTGTTGTGTTATCTCGTCTTGTCTAGTCTTGTTTTGTCTTGTTGTGCTGTGTTGTGCTGTGTGTGTGTGTGTGTGTGTGTGTGTGTGTGTGTGTGTGTGTGTGTGTGTGTGTGTGTGTGTGTGTGTGTGTGTGTGTGTGTGTGTGTGTGTGTTACTTGCTTTATGTATGAAAGGTTCCAGTCAATGGCAACATAATATAGGATAGGATAGGTTAGGTTAGGTTGAAATAGGTTCTAATTCACAAATAAGAGGAGCTTTGGCTAAGGGCAGCAACAAATGATAGAAAGAAATAAGTAAAAAATCTAAGAAAAGGTCAATTTATTTTGCAAGTTCTTAAAAACAAGATCTGAAGTTAAGTGGATTTCAAATATCTCAAAAACAACAACAACAACAACTACAACAAATGCAACAACAATAACTATACTACTACTACTACTACTACTACTACTACTACTACTACTACTACTATTACAATCACTCCTACTACTACTACTACTATTACTACAACAACAACAACAACAACAACAACAACAACAACAACAACAACAACAAAATAAATACAACAACAACAATAACTACGTATACTACTATTACTACAACCACTCCTACTACAACAACAACACCAACACCAACAACAACAACTACTACTACTACTACTACTACTACTACTACTACTATTACGAACATTCTAGCTACACCACAACCAGGCAGTTCACACCTAAACTTTGTGCTCCCTCAACTTCAGCAAACCAGTACTTTCCCCGTCAAAGTGTCCCGCCACGTGACATCTGCGGCGTGTTGCATCGATCCAGGCGGTAAATCATGCAGTGACCAGAACTAATTTTGCTCAACTGCATAATCAGAATCGAGTCAGATGCAATTTTAATGGATTCGTTAAGATGTTTGTTTGTCTTTTTTTATGTATTGCTTGTGAAAGAAATCCTGAACTATGTGAAGCAATAAGGTAATGAAAACTAGGAAATTTTTCAATACCCTATAATCAGAACAGAATCCAGTGAAGATTATATTTGTAATGCGTAAAATGGACAGGTTTTCTTTCTTATACGTTAGTTCTGAAGAATATCTCAAAATTAATCTTACACTACGAGTAATAACATCATGAAAAAGCTAGGACATTTTTCAAAACCTCATAATAAGAAAAGAATCCAATGGAGTTTATAAATGCAATGGGTAAAATGGACATGTTTTCTAATCCATTACTTCTGAAGGATGTCTTGAATCAATCCTAAACTAGAGTAATAACATCATGAAAAACTAGGTCATTTTTCAAAACTTCATATATCAGAAGAAAACCCAATGAAGATATATATGTGTATGATTGGTGAAATAAGAGGTGTTTTCTAATCCATTACTTCTGAAGGATGTCTTAAAATTTATCTTAAACTATGAATAATAACATCATGAAAAAGCTAGGACAGTTTTCGAACCTCATAATAAGAACAGAACCCAATGGAGATAATAAATGTAATGGGTAAAATTAACATGTTTTCTAATCCGTTATTTCTGAAGGATATCTAAAACGAATCCTAAGCTAGAGAAATAAAAATAAGATCATGTAAACTAGGACATTTTTCGAACCTCATAATCAGAACAGAACCCAATGGAGACGTAATTGTAAAGAGTAAAATACAGATGCTTTGTAATCCATCGCTTGTGAAGGATATCTTTTATAAACTCTTCTAGGACTCATTTTTACCATAAGTTTTAGGTGTGATTAGACGATTCCATTTACATTAGGGAGGGTCTATGGAGGTCAGAAGATTAATACCTAGAGTCTTCACTATTTTAATCCCCACATAAGTTTCTAAAGCTGTATAAATTCACCATACAGTAAGTAGAGTAAATGAGAAAACGTGTCATGGTGCTGAAGGGCTTAAATTAAACTTGTCAAAACACGCTTGGTCTGTGAGAAACAAAAAGTGGCATGACTAATGTTGCTAAAATGTTGTGTTGCCCCGGTGGACTTGCGCCTTAACGCCCTTCAGTACCAGGACGCGTTTCCATATTCATTCTGCTTATTATTTGGTCATTTTATACAGCTTCAGGGCTCGTATTCTGAAACATTCTTGCCCTTCACCTCCACTATTTTTAAAGAGTTCTAGTTGAAGTTACAATGATTTTTTAGGGTGTTTCTGTAATTTTAGTGCCATGTTAACAAGGTATCTGCTTTACCAATAGGATAGATTACTTTTAGAACTCTGCTAATTGTCTCTGTGGCCCTTAAAAATTGTCGTGGTGGGA
>NC_059304.1:19016174-19018674 GCF_017591435.1 Portunus trituberculatus
TAGGTTAGGTTAGGTTAGGTTAGGTAAGGTAAGGTTAGGTTAGATTAGGTTAGGTTAAGTAAGGTTAGATTAGATTAGATAAGGTTAGGTTAGGTAAGGTTAGGTTAGGTTAGGTTAGGTTAGGTTAGGTTAGGCTAGGTTAGGTTAGGTTAGGTAAAGTAAGGTAAAGTTAGGTTAGGTAAGGTTAACTGTGCTGGTTTTGTTGTAGTTATAGAGTGATTGGTTCGATTAGATTAGGTTACGTTTTTTTATACAAGACGGGAAACCAGCCAAGAGCAAAAAAAAAAAAAAAAATAGGTCCACTTGATTGCCAGCTCCCTTAAAGAATAATAGAGTTAGCCAAAAGTCTGGGACAAATTAGAGGAAGAAGTGGACCAAATTGCAGTCAAAGCGTCTAAGAAGCATAACGAACCAACTAATATCCTGACACAAAGACAAAACAAAGACAAAACACACACGGAACTCTACAATCAAGCATTTACTCCATTTCTTTCCCTGAGGAGTCTTAAGGGAGCATGACGGACAGGTAGCCAGCCAGGTGCGTGAGGGAGGCGTGTGTGGGGAAATGGAGAGCAGGTAAGAGTTAAGAGGTAAGTAAGAGGTCCTTCTGTGTTGGGTCGTGTAAAATAAGAGATAAGTAAGAGGAGATCCTGTGTCAAAGCGTGTAAAGTAAGAATCCTGTGTCGAAGCGTGTAAAATAAGAGTCCTGTGTAGGGGCGTGTAAAGTAAGAGCTAAGTAAGAGGGGGTCCTGTGTCGGGGCGTGTAAAGGAGCGGCAACCACGCCAAGATAAGTGAAACAGAGACAAAGACACGCGAGGGAATGGAATGAGCTGGACTTTTGTGGCTGACTCTTTGCTTTCCTTGGGAGTGAGTGGTGTGTGTGTGTGTGTGTGTGTGTGTGTGTGTGTGTGTGTGTGTGTGTGTGTGTGTGTGTGTGTGTGTGTGTGTGTGTGTGTGTGTGTGTGTGTGTGTGTGTGTGTGTGTGTGTGTGTGTGTGTGTGTGTGTGTGTGTGTGTGTGTGTGTGTGCTTTGTCAGGTGTTGGTTAGGTTAGGTTAGGTTAGGTTAGGTTAGTTTAAGTTAGATTAGGTGTAAGTTTGGTTTGGTTAGGTTATCTTAACTGTGTTGGTGTTCTTGTAGTTGTAAGGTGATTGTTTTGTTTGATTTGATTTGGTTTGGTTTGGGTTCAGTTATGTTTGTTGTTACTTAGGTTAGGTTAGTTCAAGTTAGGTTAGGTTAGGTTAGATACTTTAGGTTAGCAGTATTAATTGGTTTAGGATCTTTGTGGTGGTGGTGGTGGTGGTGGTGGTGGTGTTTGTCCTGGTATGCCTTTGTGTGAATGTGTGGGAAAATGAGCATACGTTTGTCATTTTCTATTTTTTTTTCTTTCCTCCCTCTTTATTTCGTGCATTTCTATCATTATCTTTATTATCCATTCATTCTATTTTCATATTATCAGCATCATTTTCGTTAACATTACCGTTACTGTCATTATCATTATCAATCACCACCACCACCACCACCACCATCACCACCACCACTGTCCTATATTTCACCACTACTACACATTAGCTCGTATTCTCAAACACTTCTGAGCTTCACCTCCACTATTTCCAAAGGCTTTATTCAAATATACACGAGTTTTTCTATGCATTTTACGGTTCTAGAGGCAGAGCGACAAGATTTCTACGCTACTAACTGGAGAAACACTCTTGAAAAACCCCCGCTAATCATCTCTGTGGCCTTGGAAAACAGTCGTGGAGAAAAAGAACAGCATTTTTCAACCTGTTTTTACGATTCTAGAGGCAGTGTGACAAGATTTCTCCCCTATCAACTGGAGAAACACTCTTGAAAAACCCCCGCTAATCATCTCTGTGGCCTTGGAAATTAGTCGTGGTGAGAGACCAAAGCATTTCTGAATACACACCTTACATATACGAACACCACCTCCCATTCCCCCTCTCCCCACACACACACACACACACACACCATCCACCACCACCACCACCACCATCACCACCACCACCATCCACCACCATCACACACCCATCTAACCTCCTGTCCCTTCTTTACCAACCTCACAAATTAGTTACGGGCCCCTCCCTCTCCTATTCCTCGCCCGTCTCTCACCTGTAATTGGGTACGTGAGGCCCCGGAAAGGTAAGGGCACGGCACAGGTGAGGCATAAGGTGGGCAGGGCACAGGTGAGACGTAGGGTATGGGAGTGTGGGTGGGGATGTGGATGGGGGCGGTTATTTGTCTTGAGGCAGTGTTAGGTGGCCAGCCAGAGGGTATAACTAGAGGAGGGAGAGGGAGAGGGAGAAAGAAAGAGAGAGAGAGAGAGAGAGAGAGAGGGAGGGAGAGGGAGATGAGAGGTGTTAGGAAGCGAGTATCTGGTGAGTAAGTAGTTTTATGAGTGTACCTGGCTCTCTCTCTCTCTCTCTCTCTCTCTCTCTTGACAGTACGACCATTGCTTTTGTTGATATCTATCTATTTTGTTC
>NC_059304.1:19026174-19046174 GCF_017591435.1 Portunus trituberculatus
CTCAAGTTCTTGAAAGTCAGACAACGAATTTGAGAACTTCCTCCTCCTCGTCGTCGTCCTCCTCCTCCTCCTCCTCCTCCTCCTCCTCCTGCTCTCGGAAAGTCAGCCAACAAACAGCACCGGGCTTTCCCTCAAGACGAACTGGCGCAAGAGTGAACCAGCAGCGGCATCTCCTCAGCGGGTCTCGACTTGCGGAGATAAAGGCCAAAAAAGTACAAAAGTTGCGACTCCCAGGAGGAAAAAGGCATTTGCATATATGTGTGTTAGCCGCCTTGCCTCCGTCCCGCGCCATCCCGCAGGAAAAAGACAGAAAAGAAAGGAAAAATAAAGAAAAGTGTCCAGTCAGTTTTTATCAACACAACGAGGCAAGTTTTAAGTTCCGCCTAACAAGTTGACGCCGCCGAGGACTGGAAGGGTGGAGGGAGGGCTGGAAGGATTGAAAGGAGCAAGGCTAGGTGGGCTGGGCTAATCTGTGTGTTGTTGGACTGACTGATGGAAATAGGATGCTGGTACTACTACTGCTATTACTACTGGTGCTACTACTGCTATTACTACTGGTGCTACTACTGCTATTACTACTGGTGCTACTACGACAACTATAACTGCAACTACCACAACTACTGCTACTTCTTCTCCTCCTCCTCTTTCTACTACTACTATTACAGCTACTATTACTACTACTACTACTACTACTACTACTACTACTACTACTATTACAACAATTACTACTACTACTACTACTACTACTACTACTACTACTACTACTATTCCTTCAATTCCTCCTCCTCCTCCTCCTCCTCACTGCTACTGCTACTACTACTACTACTACTTCTACTTCTTCCTCTCTTTCTTCTTGCCTAAAAATAAAAAATAAAAAAACGGAAAAAACTAGTGATATGTGAAACTAAACCACTAAAAAATGAACAAAAAACGGGAAAACTTGTAGGCTCATGAACTAGTTAACTGAGGGCTGATAAACTAGAGGACAAGGAAACTGGGAAACTGGGAAACTGGGAACTCGGCGAACTGGTGTATTACTAAACTGACCGACTGGTGGACTAAGGAAATGCTGAAGTGGAGGACAGAAAAACTAAAGGAAAATTTGTGTACTGGGAGACAAACAAAATGATGAACTGGGAAACGGAAAGTGAACTGGAAGAAACTTAAAGAAAATGAACTAGGAAACTTAGGGAAAAAAAAGATGAACAGGGAAACTAGAAAGACTTTTAACTAAAGAAATACGAAAATTTTGAACAGGGAAACTAAGAAAATGATACAAAGAAAAAGGAAAATGATAAACAAAAACCAGAAATATTTTGGATAAAGGAACTAGGAGAATTAAAAAAAAACTGAAAACTGGGAAGATTTTAAACAGAAAAACTATGAACATTTTGAAAAGGGAAACAAGAAAGTGATGAACTGGAAAAGTAAGAAAAATTTGATCTGGGGAAACGAGAGGGAAAATTAACTAGGACACCAGGAAAATTTTGATCAAGAAAACTAATGAAAACTGGGAAAATGAAGTAAAAAATTAGGAAGACTGTGGCCATGCAAACTAAACTCTTTAACTGGTGAACTGCATGGCAACTTTAACCCCTTCAGTACCATGACGCGTTTCCATATTCATTCTGGTGACTATTTGGTGATTTTATACAGCTTCACAAACTTATGTAGGGGATTAAAATAGTGAAGACTGTGGCCATCAATCTTCTGACCTCCATGGACCCTTCCTAATGTCAACGAAATGGCTTAATCGTACACAAATCATAAGGAAAAAATGTGTCCCAGTACTGAAGAGCTTAACTGGTGAACAGGGAGAAAACTTTAAACTCATTAACTGGTGAACTGATAAACTGGTGAACTGGGAGATAGTCTTAACCCCTTCAGTACCATGACATATTTTCATATTTATTCTGCTTATTATTTCACGATTTGATACAACTTTAGAAATTGATGTGGGGTTTGAAATAGTGAAGACTCTGTACATTTATCTTCTGACCTCCATAGACCTCTCCTAATGTAAATGAAATGGTCTAATCATACGCAAACCTCTTGGTATAAATGCGTCCCAGTACTGAAGGGGTTAACTTTCCTTCCTCTCAAGCTTAACTGACAAGGCTCTCCACTTTATCATCTCCCACAGATAAGCTTCAAGTGCTCCATAGTGTATGTTTCGTTATCTGAGCTTCACTTCGCGTCTGAATCATTTGTCACGCGATGCAGCAGCGGCGCGTGACTCAGGAAGCGTCCAGGGGCTTCACTCCCAGCTTCACTCCTCACTTCTCTTCCTTACTTTGCATAGAACCATAACTTACTCCCTTCTGGGCCGTGTTTTGTCATGTCGGGTTCACTCTGTTTGTTCTACGGAAAGATTTTGGTATAGGATCTCTCTCTCTCTCTCTCTCTCTCTCTCTCTCTCTCTCTCTCTCTCTCTCTCTCTCTCTCTCTCTCTCTCTCAGTAACGAAAACTGAAGGGAAGTAAGCAAACTGGTAATTTTTAATGAGGTATATACTTGAAATGAGACACACGAGAACAAACATTAAAGGAAAATCAGAAAAAATAAGAAAAATACAAGTTGGCGAAACAAAAAATGTGAAAAGAAATAAAAACTAGTAGTAGTAGTAGTAGTAGTAGTAGTAGTAGTAGGAGGAGGAGGAGGAGGAGGAGGAGGAGGAGGAGGAGGAGGAGGAGGAGGAGGAGGAGGAGGAGGAGGAGAGGAGGAGGAAGAGGAGGAGGAGGAGGAGGAGGAGGAGGAGGAGGAGGAGGAGGAGGAGGAGGAGGAGGAGGAGGAGGAGGAGGAGGAGGAGGAGGAGGAGGAGGAGGAGGAGGAGGAGGAGGAGGAGGAGGAAGCGATGGAGGAAGAGGAGGCGGAGAAGGCGAGGGAGGAGGAGGAGCAGGAGGAGGCGAGGAAGGAGGAGGAGGAGGAGGAGGAAAAGAAGGAGAAAAAGAAGGCGAAGGACAAGGAGGAGGAGTAAAAGGAGAAAGAGAAGGAGAAAGACTACTACAAATACTACTTAACTACTACAACTACAAGTACTTCTCCTACTACTACTACTGTTGCTCCTCCTCCTCCTCCTCTACTACTACTACTACTACTACTACTACTACTACTACTAATCTGCAACCTACACACCGCACCTTCCATCACTCAATGCCTTGGTAAAATTATCGCTTTTAACAGACTGTGAAGTTCATTATTTCATTCCGCAAATACTTTACCTATTTTTCTAATTTATTTTATTCATTTTTGTATTCCGTTTTTGTTCCAAGATGCGCAACACTAATTCCTTACTCGACTCTACGTATCGTGTCTTCCACTCATTGCTGTCTTGAAAATTAGACAAAAAATAATAATAACGATAATAATGGTAGTAAAATTAAATGATAATAATAATAATAATAATAATAATAATAATAATAATAATAATAATAATAATAATAATAATAATAATAATAACCTAACCTAACCTTCATTTTAAATATTACAACCTCCACTCGCTATCTTGACAAATAGACAAAAACAACAACAACAATAATAATAATAATAATAATAATAATAATAATAATAATAACCCAACTTAACCCAGCCTAACCTAACCTTACTTAATTCAACCAAATATAACCAAACCAAGCTTACCCAACATATACACACAAAAACAACAAGATTCCTACGTTTTCTTTGATTGTAAGCTCATAAAAAAAAAATAAAAGGTAAATAAGTAAGGTCCGTTTTCTACCTCCTTACAAGTCGTGGGTCAGGATGGGAGACTTAATATACGCAGAAAAGCAACAAATTTCCTACGTTTTCCTTGATTATAAGCTCAAAAATATAAATAGAATAAAGATAAATAAGTAGCCACCGTTTTCTTCCAGCTAACAAGTGGGTGGCTGGAAAATAAACTTGATATACGCAGAAAAGCAACAAATTTCCTACGTTTTCCTTGATCATAAGCCCAAAAATGAAATAAACTAAAAAAAATAAATAAGCAGGCACTTTTTTTTTTTTTATTATAACCTCAAAAATAAAGATAAACTAAGAAAATAAATAAGCTGGCACCGTTTTCTTCCAGCTAACAAGTCACGTGGGCTGGAAAATAGACTTAATACGCACAAAAAAAAAACAAAATTCCTACGCTTTCCTTGATTATTACCTCTAAAATGAAAACAAACTAAAAAAAAAAAATAACCTCAATAATAAAGATAAAAAAAATAAATAAATGAAAAGCAGGCACCGTTTTCTTCCAGCTAACAAGGAGTGGTGGTGGTGGTGGAGGGAGCCTTAAGTGAAATGCATTAGCGTGGCGTGTGACGACTGATAACTCCTCCTTGCCCTAATTACTTACCCTGCATTTGTATGTATTTTCTCCCCTCACTGGCAGCATTTTCCCGGTAAGCGCGTGATGAGGGTGACTTCTTGGCCCCCTGAAGGAAAACTAAGGGGAGCAGGTTTAGGGGGGTAAGGGGTGGATCTCGGAGGGGTCTTGAGGGGTAAGGGAAGGGGTGTTCTGGGGTGACTTTCCTAATTTTGTCTAAGATTAAAGAAAAAAAAAGTTTCCCCAAAAAAGTTTTCCTAGCGTGGTGTGTCATTTGTCCCTCAAGGCGCTTTCTCTCTCTCTCTCTCTCTCTCTCTCTCTCTCTCTCTCTCTCTCTCTCTCTCTCTCTCTCTTGACTCATCTCCCCTCATCTTTCCTTCCATGTAGCACTTCACTCTCTCTCTCTCTCTCTCTCTCTCTCTCTCTCTCTCTCTCTCTCTCTCCCTTCTCACCGTGATCCCTCTTAGCTAACCCTTCTTAACCCTTTACTCCCTTCCCCTCATCCTCTAATCCAATCCCTCTCCCCTCTCCCCTATCCTCTCTCTCTCTCTCTCTCTCCCTCCCTCCCTCCCTCCCTCCCTCTTCGCTCATTTCATCACTCCTCCCTCCCATCTCCTTCCTTATCTCCCTCTTCCTTCATACACTCAATTATCCCTCCCGCCTATTCCCTTATCTTCATGTAGAGTGTATTTACATTCTTCTATCTTTATTTTCCTTTTCTTTTTTTTCCCTTATTCTTTTTCCTTCCTTTCTTCAACCTCTCTTTGCCACAATTTCCCAAACTTGTTGTCATTAGCATTATCTTTTGTAACTTTCTACTCATTTCCTTTTCCTTCTCTCCTCCTCCTCCTCCTCCTCCTCCTCCTCCTCCTCCTCCTCCTCCTCCTCCTCCTCCTCCAAATTTGCTTCTACCCAATCAACTTCCTAAGCATCAGCAATCAACTGTCTTCCTTTGAGTTCCCCGGCAGATGAAGAGGGAAAAAAGAAGGAAGAGAGGGCTAGGGAAAGGAAGGAAGCGAAAGAAGGAGGAGGGAAAGAGAGCACGAAAGAAGGACCGGAAGGGAGCGAAGGAGAAAAGGGAAAGGAAAGGATAAGGAAGAAGTGAAGTAGAAGAGAAAGGAATGAAGGAAAGAAATGAGAGAAGGAAGGATGAGAAAGGGATAGAGGAAAGAAGGAAGGAAGAGCAAGGAAAGAAGGAAGGAGAAATAGGAAAAAAGAGAAAGGGGAGAGGAGAAATGAGGAAAGAGGAAGAGGTAAGGAAGGAATGAAGTAGAAGAGAAAAAAAATAAAGGAAAGAGGGAGAGGGAAAGATAGGGGAGAATGAAAGAAGGACAATGAGAAGAATAGAGAGAGAAAAAGAAGAAGAGAAGGAAGGGAAGAGTGAAGCAAGGCAAGGAAGTGAAAGAAAAAGCCTGAAAAAGAATGAAGGAAGGATGAAAAAGAATGAAGAAGAAAGAAAGGATGAAGAAAGATGAAAGAGTGAAGAAGGAAAGGCCAGGAAGGAAAAGAAAGAGAGACAAAAGGATGAAGGAATAGTGAAGGAGAACGAAGAAGGAGAGAAACAGAAAGAAAGGGTGAAGAAGAAAGAACTAGGATGAAGGAGAAGGGAAAGAGAAGGAAAGGGTGAAAGAGGAGGAGGAGGAGGAGGAGGAGGAGGAGGAGGAGGAGGAGGAGGAGGAGGAGGAGGAGGAGGAGGAGGAATAAGAGGTAGCCAGGTCATAAATTAGTCGCCATTAGCTGAGCCTGCCTTAGTCAGAGTATTAATTACACTAATATGGGTGAGTAGGTGAAGAGGGTGGCCCAGGCGTTGATAAAGTGACACCCGGGAGGAGGAGGAGGAGGAGGAGGAGGAGGAGGAGGAGGAGGAGGAGGAGGAGGGGAAAAGTTGGGCTGATGAGGGAACGAGTAATAGATCTCTCTCTCTCTCTCTCTCTCTCTCTCTCTCTCTCTCTCTCTTATTCAGAACGTTTTTCTCTTCATTACTAAGCAGTGACGTTTTCTTCCTTATTTCTTGTTTTCTTCCTTATTTCTTGATGTTACAAAGTCCATCGCCTTTATAAAGCTTTTTCTTCCTGGTCAATACTTAAAAACTTCACACCCTCATTGCTTTACTTAACGGGTCTTTTTCCTTCATTTTTCCTCATAATTTTGTTGCTTTTGGCCAGTGACAGTCTTGCGTAGAGAAAAAGTCTGCTGTGAACTGCTGATTAAGATTAAAAAGTGGTGTGAACTGTTGGTTAAGATTAAAAAGTGGTGTGAACTGTTGGTTAAGATTAAAAAGTGGTGTGAATTGTTGCTTAAGATTAAAAAGTGGTGTGAACTGTTGGTTAAGATTAAAAAGTGGTGTAAATTGTTGTTTAAGATTAAAAAGTGGTGTGAACTGTTGGTTAAGATTAAAAAGTGGTGTGAACTGTTGCTTAAGACAAAAAAGTGGTGTGATTGTTGCTTAATACAAGAAAGTGGTGTGAACTGTTGCTTAAGATTAAAAAGTGGTGTGAACTGTTGCTTAAGACAAAAAAGTGGTGTGATTGTTGCTTAAGACAAAAAAAGTGGTGTGAACTGTTGCTTAAGACAAAAAAGTGGTGTGATTGTTGCTTAAGACAAAAAAAAAGTGGTGTGAACTGTTGCTTAAGACAAAAAAGTGGTGTGATTGTTGCTCAAGATTAAAAGGTGGTGTGAACTGTTGCTTAAGATTAAAAAGTGGTGTGATTGCTGCTTAAGACAAAAAAGTGGTGTGATTGTTGCTTAATACAAGAAAGTGGTGTGAACTGTTGCTTAAGATTAAAAAGTGGTGTGAACTGTTGCTTAAGACAAAAAAGTGGTGTGAACTGTTGCTTAAGACAAAAAAGTGGTGTGATTGTTGCTTAATACAAGAAAGTGGTGTGAACTGTTGCTTAAGATTAAAAAGTGGTGTAAACTGTTGCTTAAGACAAAAAAGTGGTGTGATTGTTGCTTAAGACAAAAAAAAGTGGTGTGAACTGTTGCTTAAGACAAAAAAGTGGTGTGATTGTTGCTCAAGACAAAAAAGTGGTGTGAACTGTTGCTTAAGATAAAAAAGTGGTGTGATTGTTGCTTAAGACAAAAAAGTGGTGTACTATTGCATATTTAGATGAAAGAATTATCAAGGTTAACTTTGCATATTTATTATTAGTTAAGTTGTATTTCTTAGTGATTATCTGCTGTACACTATTTATTTACACTATTTATTTACACTATTTATTTATCTGCTATGTTATTTATTTACACTATTTATTTATCTGCTGTACACTATTTATTTACTAATTAATGAGGCAGCCAAGACACAGGTACAGGAAAGTGCTCTGTATTCTGTCTATCTTTAACCTAAATAATTCTAAGACAGAGGTACAGAAAGGTGCTCTATGTTCAAGTTAACTGTAACCTAACCTAACCATATTTAACCTTACCTAACTTTATACCAACCTAACCTTCATTTAAGCTAACCTAACCCAACCCAACCCAATCCAATGCAACCCAATCCAATCTAACTTAACTTAACCTAACCTAACCTAACCTAACCTAACCTAGCAACCCAACCTAAGCTAACCTAACCTAACCTAACCTAACCTAACCCAACCCAACCCAACCCAACCTAACCTAACCTAACCTAACCCAACTTAACTTAACCTAACCTAACCCAACCCAATCTAGCTTAACTTAACCTAACCTAACCTAACCTAACCTAACCTAACCTAACCCAACCTAACCTAACCTAACCTAACCCAACCTAATCTAACTTAACCTAACCTAACCTAACCCAACCCAACCCAACTTAACCTAACCTAACCCAACCCAACCTAACTTAACCTAACCTAACCCAACCCAATCCAATCCAACCCAACCCAACTTAACCTAACCTAACCTAACCTAACCTAACCCAACCTAACCTAACCTAACTTAACCTAACTTAACCTAACCCAACCTAACCCAACCCAAAATCCAACCCAACCTAACCTAACCTAACCCAACCCAACCAACCTAACCTAAACTAACCTAACCCAACCCAACCCAACACAACCTAACCTAACCTAACCCAACCCAACCTAACCTAACCCAACCCAACCCAACCTAACCTAACCCAATCCAACCCAACCAAACCCAAACTAACCTAACCCAACCCAACACAACCTAACCCAACCTAACCCAACCCAATCTAACCCAACTGTTACCTTCATTTTATCTTCGTTTTTGTAATTTGAGTAAACAGATCAGAATTACGCAAACTATCTATATGTAATCGTTTCTATGTAACTTTCTTATTATGGTGAATTACTTAGTCACTTAAAGAAAGAAGAAAAGGAGGAATGTTCGAATAGAAAATAAATAAAAATAAATGAAATAATAATAATAAAATAAAAGAGAAATAGAGGAATATATGTAATGGCTGACTAAACAACAGAGAGAGAGAGAGAGAGAGAGAGAGAGAGAGAGAGAGAGAGAGAGAGAGAGAGAGAGAGAGAGAATCACCAACTCCTATGTAAAGATGGAAATTTGTACTGGCTTTTGTTTGGAGGAAAAATTGGAGGAGGAAAGGAGGAGGAGAGAGAGAGAGAGAGAGAGAGAGAGAGAGAGAGAGAGAGAGAGAGAGAGAGAGAGAGAGAGAGAGAGGAGGGCAGAAGGGACTCTAGTTTTTATCTCCGGCTTTATCAGAGAGAGAGAGAGAGAGAGAGAGAGAGAGAGAGAGAGAGAGAGAGAGAGAGAGAGAGAGAGAGAGATCACAAAACTGCTAAACTATAAAAAAAAAATAAACAAATAAACAAAACAAGAAAACTCCCAAGATGCAGAACGAAAACTGGAATAAGAGGCGACGAAGGAGAAAATGAAGGAACAGGAAATAAGAAGAATAATAAATAAAAGAGAGAAAAACAAGAGAAAAGAAAAACAAATAACGATAATAAAACAAAGGAAGATGATTTTACGACCCAAATCAGAGAGAGAGAGAGAGAGAGAGAGAGAGAGAGAGAGAGAGAGAGAGAGAGAGGTGTAGATGACAAGGGAAGATCAGAGAGGGAGATAAGGAAAGAAGGATAAAGCGAAGTAATAATGTAATTGTGGAGGGAATTATGGGAGTGGCCCCTTATTTACCGTGACGTGGGTGGGTGGGGACAGAAAACGGAAGGAGGAGGAGGAGGAGGAGGAGGATAAGAGGGTACAGAAAAAAAATATATATAATGGTCAGCATTTCTTCAGTTTCCATTATTATTTTTTCGTCTTTTTCGTCACTGTTCGATATTGTCACGGTGTGGATTTGTTATAGAGTGATGGGGGAGGTAATGGGGGTGAGGGGGTGATGAGGGAGGTGAGGGAGAGTGAGGGGAGGTGAGAGGTATTGTACAGGATGTGATGAGGGAGAGGATGGGAGACAAGAGGGAGAGAATGAGGGAGAGGAATAACAGGATGGTGAATGAAGGTTAGAGAGAGAGAGAGAGAGAGAGAGAGAGAGAGAGAGAGAGAGAGAGAGAGAGAGAGAGAGAGAGAGAGAGAGAGAGAGAGAGAGAGAGAGTAATTACAGAGAAACATCAAGAAAGAACAAACGTCTATTTACTTTTGATTTGTATTACTGCCAGCTATTTTTTCTCATATCTATTTATTTTTTCTACTTCCAATCGCATTTGTTGATATATTTTGTCTATTTACTTTCCATCAAATCTTTTATCTAGTTATTACGTTGCCTTCTGTAAATAACGCCTATGTATTCACTATCTTCTTATCTACCAATCTCTACATCACTTTCACACACACACACACACACACACACACACACACACACACACACACACACACACACACACACACACACACACACACACACATTTCCCATCAAATTTGCCTCAACCTATCACAATCACCTATCAAATTCACATCCACTAATACCATCAGCTTCTAATCTATCTACATCACATCACATCAAATCTACCTATTCCCTCACTGCCTCTCTACATCCATCTAACCACTCATTATCCATCTATTCCCCATCACCAATTCATTTAACCCTTCAGTACTGAGACACATTTTTTACCTTAAGATTTGTGTACGTTTAGACCATTTTATCGACATTAGGAAGGGTCTATGGAGGTCACAAGATTAATGGCCACAGTCTTCACTATCTTAACCCCTTCAGTCCTGGAACGCATTTTTATTATGAATTTTAAGTGTGATTAGAAGATTTTATTGACATTAGGAAGGGTCTATGGAGGTCAGAAGATTAATGGCCACAGTCTTCATTATATCAACCCCCCACATGAGTTTCTGAAGCTGTATAAAATCACCAAATAGTCACCAGAATGAATATAGAAACGCGTCATGGTACTGAAGGGGTTAAGAGGAAGATGTCAAGTTATTTACCTCATTCTATTGGCTAACTCTCTCAGACCTGCTCGGGAACTGGCATCTTGGTGGGCCTTTTATTTTTTTTTTTTTTTTTTTTTTTTTGCCCTTGGCCAGATTTTCCCATCACACATATAAAGGAAGCTTATGCATCTAAACATCATACATATTCTGCATTCACTAACACTCTCTCTCTCTCTCTCTCTCTCTCTCTCTCTCTCTCTCTCTCTCTCTCTCTCTCTCTCTCTCTCTCTCTCTCTCTCTCTCCATTCACCATCTCGCTTCATCCCACCACGCTAAGCAATCAGACGCAATGCAAACACGGATGGTGACTGATGCGAGCACGCGGCGGCGGACAGGTAGGACAGGTGGGCGGCTCAGGTGTGTGGCGCGCAGGTAACAGCCGGTAACACTCGCCCCGCGCCCGAGGAACGACCGCTAATGAAACACAGGTGTCTGCAGGTAACTGGCTGACACAAAGGCGTGGGAGAGAAAGAGAGAATGAGAGGAGGGAGAGAGAGGAGAGAGGAGGGAGAAGAGGAGGGATGACATGGAGGAAAGGGAAGGGAGAGGTAGGAAGAAGAGATGGAGGAGAGGCAGAGAGATTCATGGTGATAAATAAGGAGGAAAGAGATAAGCTAAGAAAGGATGATAGGTAGAGGACGATGAAGGAGAGAAGAAAGATGGGATGAAGGAAGAGGAAAAGGGAGAGAGAGAAAGGTGGAGGAAAAGGTTCACGGTGATAAATGAGGAGGGAAGAAGAGATGGACAAAGGAAGGAAGGAAGGAAGGAAGGAAGGGAAGGAGGGAGGTAGAGAAGAAGGAAAGGACGAAGGGATGACAAGGAAAAGAGGAAAAACTAAGAAGAAGAATGAAAGACATAAGGGAAATGAAAAGATAAGAAGGAAAATGAGAGAAAAAATATATATATAAAAATGAGCGAAAGACAAATGAAGAGTGAGAAAGAAGAAAACACAAGAAAACACAAAGAATGGAAGGAAAAAATCAAAAGGAATAAAAACAAAACAAGAAAAGAAAAGAGAAAACTAAGAAAAACAAACAGAAATAAAAAAACGAAAAGAGAGAGAGAGAGAGAGAGAGAGAGAGAGAGAGAGAGAGAGAGAGAGAGAGAGAGAGAGAGAGAGAGAGAGAGAGAGAGAGAGAGAGAGAAACACAAACGAACGTACGGGCCAAGGGGAGGTCAGGAAGGAGAGAAACAAGACACACGAGAGGGAAGGAGAGGAAGAGGAAGAAAGAGGCAGAGGAGGCAGGTGGGAGAGAAGAGGTGGGGAGAGGAGGATGAGAGGGGAGAGTGGAGGAGGAGAGGGCCGTGGAACAAGTGTCTAATCCCCAGCAGAAGCTTAACTTGAGTGGCAGGTTATCAAGACTCAAGATGAATAAGTGAGGCGAGAAAACTGGCGGAGGAAAAGGAGGAGGGGAGGAAAAATTACGAGGAGGACGACAGATATTAAGAGATAGAGGAAGAAGAGGAGGAGGAGGAGGAGGAGGAGAGGAAGGAGGAGGAGGAGATACTAGTGGATGACGAAAAATGGAAGAGCAAGACAAGGTGACGAGGAATATAGACGAAAAAAAAAACGTAAAGGAGAAGAGATAAATGAGAAGAGAAAGAACTGAAAGGAAGAAGAAAAAAAATGAAAGAAAGAAGAAAAGGAGGAAGAAAATTGGGATGAAAAAGAGAAATAGAAAAATAATGAGGATAACTTAGGGAAAAACGAAGAGCAAAAATATAAGAATGAAAATTACAACAAATAAAGGGAGAGAGATAGAGAAAAGAAAGAAAAAGAAGGAAAATCATGGAAAATAAACAAATAAGCAGGTAAATATAAAGATGTGGAGGAGGAGGAGGAGGAGGAGGAGGAGACGAGGAGGAGAAAGAGGAAACTGGTGATGATGATGATGATGATGATGATGATGATGATGATGAGAAGGAGAAGGAGAAGGAGGATCATGGAAAGGAGGAAGAAGAAGAGGAGGAGGAGGAGGAGGAGGAGGAGGAGGAGGAGGAGGAGGAGGAGGAGGAGGAGGAGGAGGAGGAGGAGGAGGAGGCCAATAGGATCCAGGAGTGACGGTTCCTATCAGGCCGTCAATCAGTGAGGGAGGATAGGCCGCCGCCTCCTCTTAGGCCTCCCATAAGAGGGGTCAGGTGGCCTCCTCCTCCTCCTCTTGAAAGCAGCGGGAAACAGAAACAGGTCAAGCCGCCTTGTCTGTCACCTGCCGCCAACGCTCCTCCTCCTCCTCCTCCTCCTCCTCCTCCTCTCCATGATCCTCTTCTCACACGTCAGGTTATGTCCTCCTCCTCCTCCTCCTCCATGATCTCTCTCTCTCTCTCTCTCTCTCTCTCTCTCTCTCTCTCTCTCTCTGGGTGTTTACTAGAGGAAATGTGTGTGTGTGTGTGTGTGTGTGTGTGTGTGTGTGTGTGTGTGTGTGTGTGTGTGTGTGTGTGTGTGTGTGTGTGTGTGTGTGTGTGTGTGTGTGTGTGTGTGTGTGTGTGTGTAAGTCACCTCGGTCGCCCGCTGGTCACCCAGCCAGTCTTCCCCATTACGGAGCGAGGTCAGAGCTCATAGACCGATCTTCGGATAGGAAACTCCACACACCAGGAAAGCGAGGCCACAACCCCTCGAGTTAAATCCCGTACCTATTTACTGCTAGGTGAACAGGGGCCACACATTAAGAGGCTTGCCCATTTGCCTCGCCGCTTCCCGGGACTCGAACCCGGCCCTCTCGATTGTGAGTCGAGCGTGCTAACCACTACTCATTTATCAATCTGTGTGTGTGTGTGTGTGTGTGTGTGTGTGTGTGTGTGTGTGTGTGTGTGTGTGTGTGTGTGTGTGTGTGTGTGTGTGTGTGTGTGTGTGTGTGGATAAGGTCTTAAGTATCCGCGGCGTGTGTGTGGGTGAGTGTGGAGGCAATGAGGCGTGGGGAGGAAAGGGAGACAGACGCTGGACAAAGGGCGCAGATGTAGGCAAATATGTGTGTGTGTGTGTGTGTGTGTGTGTGTGTGTGTGTGTGTGTGTGTGTGTGTGTGTGTGTGTGTGTGTGTGTGTGTGTGTGTGTGTGTGTGTGTGTGTGTGTGTACTGATCTACTATAAAACCACAGCTGCAACATATGTAACAGTAGTAGTAGTAGTAGTAGTAGTAGTAGTAGTAGTAGTAGTAGTAGTAGTAGTAGTAGTAGTAGTAGTAGTAGTAGCAGCAGCAGCAGCAGCAGCAGCAGCAGCAGCAGCAGCAGCAGCAGCAGTAGTAGTAGTAGTAGTAGTAGTAGTAGTAGTAGTAGTAGTAGTAGTAGTAAAATACACTATGTTAAGAGAAGGAAGAGGAAGAAGAAACGAAAGAGAAAGAGGAAAAGGAAACTACTGCATTCTTCCTCTCTTGGTTACGTTAGAAGAAAGATCAAGACGCATAGTAGTAGTAGTAGTAGTAGTAGTAGTAGTAGTAGTAGTAGTAGTAGTAGTAGTAGTAGTAGTAGTAGTAGTAGTAGAAACAGTAGTAACAGTAATAACAGTGCAAATTTACTACAACCCTTCATCATTATACGAGTCACAAGTTGGTTTATTCCCGCTTGGCTGAGTCACGGCGCCACCCAATCACCTAATCACCTAATCAGCCAATCGCTCCATCACCGCGTCACTCACTCGGCCCACCAATCATGACCATCGCCAATCACCCAATCATCACCTCGCCCCGATACCCCTCATAGGCCTACACATGTCCCAATAGACCTACTCTCTCTCTCTCTCTCTCTCTCTCTCTCTCTCTCTCTCTCTCTCTGGCCAGGTGATCTAGATATGGTACAAATCTTTCTTTTACCTGAAATCCTCCTCTTCCGGTACGTTGGGATTAGGGAGGAGGAGGAGGAGGAGGAGGAGGAGGAGGAGGAGGAGGAGGAGGAGGAGGAGGAGGAGGAGGAGGAGGAGGAGGTATTGTTATGTAGTCTAATGTAATCCCTCAAGGTGCTTTGCTGTGGCTCTAAGTAAGTTACAAATAAACCCTTTCGTTATCATGGTGGTGTTATTTAGTTCTCTCTCTCTCTCTCTCTCTCTCTCTCTCTCTCTCTCTCTCTAATTACCTCCATCTGTTATTTCCATCACTACGTATTTTGTGTGTTTCTTTTTCTTTCTTTTTATTTTCGTTTTGTTTTTCATCTATATCTTAATTTTCTGCTTCGTCAATTTATCTTCCAATTTTCCTGGTTATTCTCTCTCTCTCTCTCTCTCTCTCTCTCTCTCTCTCTCTCTCTCTCTCTCTCTCTCTCTCTCGTGTCACAGTACTGTTTGTTTACTGATATGGACCAAGACAAGTTCCATTCAAAATTTCTATTATCGCACATCATTACAATAGAAGGTAAGGCTCATACCACAGTTAGGTGTTGTACTGAGCAATGGACAGTTTGGTGATGTGACTCATAAACACGTTGTCTTTTTTTCTTATTTATACCATGCGGGTTTCTCACGGGAATTTCTGGGCTAAAGGGGATACTTTTTGTGGTACCTCCTATCTCAAAGCCCACCCGCTTGGAAACCTTTGCCGTAAGTGAGGAAGCCGAACCTACACTCGGACCGTTGACAGGAATGGAACCCGTGCGCATGGAGACCCCTCGGACCCCAAAACGCGCATGGTTCCACTGCACCACGGCGGCCCACAAGTTGCAGGAGGTGGTGACTTGAACTGCCATGCCAAGTGCCAACCTTCAACCAACACTAAAGCTTTAGGTTCGTATTTATATAGTAGACGTCTCTAATGAATGAGGTCAAAATTAGGCATGACGGGAATATTACTTTAAAGGATGAAAAGAAGAGAAAAAGTAGATAATAATAACAATAGTAATAATGGTCACAGAAGCACAACGATCACCAAACATATTCACAGGGATGCCAACATGAAGCTCTCCTATTTTACAGCCATCTAATGTGCTTCCAACTAAGGCCTACAAGACTCTTATAGGCCTAGTCTCAACCCAGACGAGACTAACCAACACTATTACTATTTTCATTGCTACAACTACTACTTCTACTATCACTACTACTACCACTAGTACCACTACTACTAGCATACTACTACTACTACTACTATTACCACCACCACTACTACTACTACTACTACTATTACTACTACTACTACTACTATGACATTCAATGAAGGCGCCAAACTACAGGAATAATTGTCCTTTCTGCCACATATATTTTCATTATCATCTCGCAGTGGAGTTGGTAAATTATGACTTGTTTTCATTTGTATATAGTCTCTCTCTCTCTCTCTCTCTCTCTCTCTCTCTCTCTCTCTCTCTCTCTCTCTCTCTCTCTCTCTCTCTCACTACCCCCATCTGTTCTTTCCATCACTACACATTTTCTTTCTTTCTTTTCTTTCTTTTTATTTTCCTTTTGTCTTTCATCTATACCTTAATTTTCTGCTTCGTCACTTTATCTTCCAATTTCCCTGGTTAGTCTCTCTCTCTCTCTCTCTCTCTCTCTCTCTCTCTCTCTCTCTCTCTCTCTCTACACTGTCCAAGGGGGCCAGTTGATTAATTACCCTCCAATCTTACGGCCTTTGTGATCTGCTGTGATTGGGAGGAAAGAAATACCACATTTTTTCCCCCTCCTTCTAGACCACACTCCTTTTTATTTCAGATCCCCCCTTATGAAGACCTCCGTTTTCTCCCACGCACTCATTACCGGGCACTCAAATAAACGCATCTCCCCATCTTTCTCTCCTTAACCTCCCATTTTCTTTATGCACTTGCCCTCAAAGGAATGGTTTTTGTGGGGAGGGGCTTACGAGTGAGTGATGGACGCTATTGCTACTGTGTGTGAAGCTAATGCGAGTCACGGCAGCGCGTTTTCTTATCGTGTCATCGGGGATAATTCAACACAAGCCGCAGCCCCGCCCCGCGTTTTCTGTGGACAGGGTGGGAAGGGAAGGCAAGAGGGATGACTTGTCTGATCGGCTGATGGATGGATGATTGCAAAAAGTGGGTGTGTGTGTGTTTGTATGTGTATTATGTGTTTAGTGGTGGTGGTAGTAGTAGTAGTAGTAGTAGTAGTAGTAGTAGTAGTAGTAGTAGTAGTAGTAGTAGTAGTAGTAGTAGTAGTAGTAGTAGTAGTAGTAGCAGCATTAGTAGTAGTAGTAGTAGTAGTAGTAGTAGTAGTAGTAGTAGTAGTAGTAGTAGTAGTAGTAGCAGCAGTTTTTCTTTCTATATACTCGTATTTTCAACTTTTTCAAACAAATTCAAGCTTCCCAATTTTCTTTCATAATTCAAAGTCTAATATATTTATCGTAATCGTCGGCTCCCACTCGTGTCCGAGTACTGGGTCCTGTCGTTAGTCAAACGTCTCCTATCTTTGGGGTGGATGTTTGTGTTTGATGTGACTGTTAAGTCCGAGTCTGTCTGCCGAACTCTGGTGTCACGGCACCGTCACCAGAGAGCGACCATCTTTGACCCGCCGCCTGAGTGCAGTCGCGGGCTACGGGCTTCCAGCTTTCCAGGCCTGCCCCCTTCACCCACGGTACTGTCGCCTCAGGACTTGGTGGTGGTGGTGGTGATGATGATGATGATGATGATGATGATGATGATGATGATGATGATGATGATGATGGTGGTGGCGATGATGATGATGAGGAAGATAGAGAGAGGTGGAGGAAACGACAGAATGCCAGTCGCTGAGTATATTGTTTTGGGTGGTCGTGGCTGCGCGACGGCCACGCACACACACTTGGCCCACATCGTTTCCACCGCGGCTCAAGACAGATGAGACAGGCAGCTTCTCCGATGTTGGTTGTATCGGGCTGCTGAGTTCTTGATGTGTCAAGGCCCGCCTTGTCGCCTGCCCGCAAGGCGCTGCCCTCTTCCGCCGGCGCTGGATAGCTCCGTCGTTGGGGTCTTGTTGGTTTGATTTTGGAGTCTTCCTTCTCCTAGCCTTTGCCTGAAGAGGCACACCCTACAAGGCAGCAGGGGGTTTGGATTTGAAGTTTTCCTTCTTCTAGCCTTTGCCTAAAAAGGCGTACCCTACAAGGCAGCAGGGGGAGGGAGTCTGAATATACCGTCAGACCACTCGGTCACTTGCATGCATTCTGTGGAAACGTTTCCACAATATATTTATACACATACATATTTTATTATGTCGGCAGCGTTATCCAGTCTCTCTCTCTCTCTCTCTCTCTCTCTCTCTCTCTCTCTCTCTCTCTCTCTCTCTCTCTCTCTCTCTCTCTCTCTCTCTCTCTCTCTCTCTCTCTCTCTCTCTCTCTCTCTCTCTCTCTCTCTCTCTCTCTCTCTCTCTCTCTCTCTCTCTCTCTCGGTGACTCCACGCTTTTATTTATCTCTTTTATCAATGTTTCTCAGGAAGGCAAACAAGCTTTCACTCTCTCACCCCTTTCCTCTCTCCCTCCTTTCCATCAACAGGGGACTTTTTTCCCTCCCTTTCCTCCTCTTCCTCCTCCTCTCTCTTCCCTCCTTTCTCTCCCCTTCCTCTCCGTCCTTTCAGAGTTATCCCACGCAGTCGCCTTCAAACTACCACCTTTTCAATGCAGAGAAAATCCTTGTTATCATCACTTTTATCATTTCTCTCCTTCCTTTCCCTTTCCTTCATTCCTTCTCTCTCTCTTTTCCTTTCCTTCATTCCTTCTCTCTCTCCCTTTCCTTTCCTTCATTCCTTCTCTCTCTCTCCCTTTCCTTTCCTTCATTCCTTCTCTCTCTCCCTTTCCTTTCCTTCATTCCTTCTCTCTCTCTTTTTCCTTTCCTTCATTTCTTCTCTCTCTAACCTTTCCTTTCCTTCATTCCTTCTCTCTCTAACCTTTCCTTTCCTTCATTCCTTCTCTCTCTCCCTTTTCTTTCCTTCATTCCTTCTCTCTCTCCCTTTTCTTTCCTTCATTCCTTCTCTCTCTCCTTTTCCTTTCCTTCATTCCTTCTCTCTCTCCTTTTCCTTTCCTTCATTCCTTCTCTCTCTCTCTCCCATTCCTTTCCTTCATTCCTTCTCTCTCTCTCCCTTTCCTTTCCTTCATTCCTTCTCTCTCTAACCTTTCCTTTCCTTCATTCCTTCTCTCTCTCCTTTTCCTTTCCTTCATTCCTTCTCTCTCTCTCTCCCATTCCTTTCCTTCATTCCTTCTCTCTCTCTCCCTTTCCTTTCCTTCATTCCTTCTCTCTCTAACCTTTCCTTTCCTTCATTCCTTCTCTCTCTCCTTTTCCTTTCCTTCATTCCTCTCTCTCTCTCTCCCATTCCTTTCCTTCATTCCTTCTCTCTCTCTCCCTTTCCTTTCCTTCATTCCTTCTCTCTCTAACCTTTCCTTTCCTTCATTCCTTCTCTCTCTAACCTTTCCTTTCCTTCATTCCTTCTCTCTCTCTCTCCCATTCCTTTCCTTCATTACTTCTCTCTCTCTCTCCCTTTCCTTTCCTTCATTCCTTCTCTCTCTAACCTTTCCTTTCCTTCATTCATTCTCTCTCTCTCTCCCTTTCCTTTCCTTCATTCCTTCTCTCTCTCTCTCCCTTTCCTTTCCTTCATTCCTTCTCTCTCTCTCCCTTTCCTTTCCTTCATTCCTTCTCTCTCTCTCCCTTTCCTTTCCTTCATTCCTTCTCTCTCTTTCCTTTCCTTCATTCCTTCTCTCTCTCCTTTCCCTTTCCTTCATTCCTTCTCTCTCTCCTTTCCTTTCCTTCATTCCTTCTCTCTCTCCTTTTCCTTTCCTTCATTCCTTCTCTCTCTCTCCCTTTCCTTTCCTTCATTTCTTCTCTCTCTAACCTTTCCTTTCCTTCATTCATTCTCTCTCTCTCTCTCTCCCTTTCCTTTCCTTCATTCCTCTCTCTCTCTCTCCCATTCGTCACCCACATTAGTGTTCCATTTTCTGTATCTTTTTGGGGTATTTTTCTATTTTCTTTCTTTCTTATTGCGTTCTTCTTCATCTTTATCGTGTTTTATTTTATTTTCTTGTTGTTATTGTTATTTTCTGTTTCTCTGTTGCTGATTTTTATTACATTTTTTTTCTTATTTCTCTTCATTTATTTTATTTTTTTTTTTCTTTTGCTGTTTATTTTCATTTATGTATTTTTTTTATTGTTATTATTATTATTATTATTATTATTATTATTATTATTATTATTATTATTATTATTTATTATTATTTCTTCTTCATTCCTTCTTTCTTCCTTTTTTCTCATTCACTCGATTTTAAACAGTCTACTTTATTTACATCGATATTTTCTTCACTCATATTATTCCTCTCTCTCTCTCTCTCTCTCTCTCTCTCTCTCTCTCTCTCTCTCTCTCTCTCTCTCTCTCTCTCTCTCTCTCTCTCTCGAGCCATCATCGTCATCATCATTATTCACCACAAAAGTTACAA
>NC_059304.1:19048674-19063674 GCF_017591435.1 Portunus trituberculatus
GAGGAACAAATAATAAAAAATAAATAAAAAAACAAACAAGGAACAAGGCATGAAAGCAAAACAATATACACAAAAATACAAAACAAAACTTTGAAAAAATGATGAAAAAAAATGAAAAAAAATGCGCCAAAAGGGATTAATATAAATAAACAAAAGCAGAGAGAATAAAAGAAAATATGAAAAATACACGAAAACAAAGAGAGAGAGAGAGAGAGAGAGAGAGAGAGAGAGAGAGAGAGAGAGAGAGAGAGAGAGAGAGAGAGAGAGAGAGAGAGAAATACCCCAAAAACAACAAAACAAAACCACATCTTTCTTAAAACTTCCCTCAAAAAATCACACCCTCTCCCTCTCCCTCTCCCTCTCTCTTCTCTCTCTCTTCCAACCCAACCCAACCCAACCCACCCTCCCTCTCTCTCCACGTTCCCTCTCTCCGTGACCGCCACACATAATACACCGATGGAGACAAAAGGTGAACCGGAGACCCTTTAAGCGGCCTCGGCACACGCGTATGTTGCAATAATGCGCCTATTGAGGGAGGGAAAAGGAGGAGACTAATCTTTATTGCAGTGTCCTGTTTGCAGCCCACTTTTTCTATCTATATATTCCATTATCCATGTCCGCTCAGGCGTTGGAAGGCGGCGAGCGAGCGAGAGAGCCATGGCGAGAGCGAGAATGCGAGGGTGAGGAGAGGGACAGGAAAAAAATGATAAGGATAAGAGGGAGGAAACGGAGGGAGGAATAAGAGGAAGGGTGGAAGGGAGAAATGAAGGGACATATGTTTTTTTTTGTGTCTTCCTCTCTCTTTCTCTGTCTCCCCTTTCTCTCTCTCTCTCTACCCCGCCATGCAATCCGTCAGCACCCAGTCAACAGTCAGCCTCTGAGAGCGAGGAATCAATCAATGGTCAGGCAAATAAAAGATACACGTAAAATTTTTCACCCGACATATGTATTGTTGACGTGTGTGTGTGTGTGTGTGTGTGTGTGTGTGTGTGTGTGTGTGTGTGTGTGTGTGTGTGTGTGTGTGTGTGTGTGTGTGTGTGTGTGTGTGTGTGTGTGTGTGTGTGTGTGTGTGTGTGTGTGTACTAGTTCGTATACATTTTAGAGTGGATTAACTTAGAGAGAGAGAGAGAGAGAGAGAGAGAGAGAGAGAGAGAGAGAGAGAGAGAGAGAGAGAGAGAGAGAGAGAGAGAGAGAGAGAGAGAGAGAGAGAGAGAGAGAGAGAGAGAGAAAATCGACAAAAACAGATACAGAAATAGAAAAACAAAACACACACGCACGCACGCACACATGCACACACACACACACACACACACACACACACACACACACACACACACACACACACACACACTCCTCTCCTTGTTCCTCCTCCCTCCTCCTCCTCCTCCTCCTCCTCCTCCTCCTCCTCCTCCTCCTCCTCCTCTATTTCATTTACTTATATACATTTTTGCACCATCCTTCCTTATTAGCCTCTCTCTCCACCACCACCACCACCATCACTACCACCACCACCACCACCACCACCACCTCAATAAGCACCCAGACACAAAGTCAAGGCAAGCAAGGTGAGGCGCAGGTGGGAGCCCGGCAGGTAGGAAGAGACCTGTTATGTCCTCCAGGTAAGCTTCGAGAGGTGAACCGAGGGACAGGAGCAGGTGGGATGAGTAGTGGTGGTGGTGGTGGTGGTGGTGGTGGTGGTGGTGGTGGTGGTGGTGGTGGTGGTGGTGGTAAGGAGGGGACTGAATAAGGTAAAATAGAGAAAGAAATAAGAATGGAAGGTAAAATGAAAAGACAGACAAGGATAAAGGTGAAAAGGACAGATTGGAGGAGGAGGAGGAGGAGGAGGAGGAGGAGGAGGAGGAGGAGGAGGAGGAGGAGGAGGAGGAGGAGATGGAGGAGGAGATAACGGCAAAAACAATGCAAATGAAGGAGGAAAGGAAAGAAAAAAGAGTACAACGACCAGAAGAAGGAGAAACAAGGAAGAAACGAGAGAGAGAGAGAGAGAGAGAGAGAGAGAGAGAGAGAGAGAGAGAGAGAGAGAGAGAAGAGAGAGGAACAGATAAGACAATAGGAGACGAAAAAGGCGGAGCAAGAGAAAAAGAAGAAAAATGAGGAAGAAGGAAGAGGCGAAAATAAGGAAAGAATGACGTAAAGAGAAGGAAGAAGAAAAGTAGGAAGGACAAGAAGGAAAACCGAGAAAAAAAATCTAGAAGAAAAGAAAAGAGAGAAGGAAGGATTAGAGAAGAAAAGAAATGGAAGGAGAGAGAGAAGAACGAGGAGAGAAGGAGAGGGAAGAAAAAGACAAGAAACACGAAACGGAAGAGAAAGAAAGGACAAGAAAAGAGAAGAAAGGAGAGAGAAAGACGATATGTGAAAGGAAGGAAGAGGAAAGAAGAAGAGAGGAGGCAAGGAAAGGAGAAAGGGAAGGCAGGCAGGTGGATAGGAAAGAAAGGGAGGGAGGGAGAGAAGGAAGAAGAGAAGGAGGGAGGGAGTGTGGTCCATCATAGCGTGGTATATCAGCGGACACCCAACTGAGCCTCCCTAAAACTTCACCCTGAGGCACCCCACATATAACACCCCCGAAACACACCTTAGACACACCCCAACCACTCACCACCACATTACACTCACCAATCCTCACCCTGCACTCTCCAACCCAACCCACAACGCCTGGAAATTGCAACAAGAAGCTGGGTTAGTAGGAGTTCCAGGTGTGTGTGTCGCCTGGAAGCTGGTTGTACCCCGCTGCGCCTCCCCACCCTCTTTTGTCTGAGGTGTTAAGAGTCCCCGAGGCGCTAAGCTGTGTTTACCTGTACCTCATTGTCCACGCTGCCACGTCTCTCCGGGTCACAGTGCTGGTTAGGTTGTGTTGGCGTGGATTGGGTTGTAGTATTGGCTAGTTTGGTTTAGTTTGGTTTCATAGGTTTTATTTGTGGTGTTATGGTGTGTGTGTGTGTGTGTGTGTGTGTGTGTGTGTGTGTGTGTGTGTGTGTGTGTGTGTGTGTGTGTGTGTGTGTGTGTGTGTGTGTGTGTGTGTGTGTGTGTGTGTGTGTGTGTGTGTGTGTGTGTGTGTGTGTAAGACGGTAAACTGGTCAAGGACAACGAAAAATTATATATAAAAAAAAGGGGCCACTTAATTGATAATGAAGATCCACTGGTGAACAGACGAACAAGATATGCTACGGAAACTAAGGCTAATATTTGTTTTTCTTCTACTATAACGAACAAGGGAATAGAAATAGTTTACTAAGACAACGAATAACAATGTAGACAGACAACCACCAATACTCGCACAACCAATATTCACAAAAAAGACGAACAAACTCTTCAAACTTCAGTACAATGACGCGTTTCCATATTCATTCTGCTGATCAAATTGTTCCTTTCTCTTTCTCTTCCTCTGCGAGTGTCAAAAAGGTCATCAGGAACGGAAATATAACCATGACA
Source organism: Portunus trituberculatus (assembly GCF_017591435.1). NCBI lineage: Eukaryota > Metazoa > Arthropoda > Malacostraca > Decapoda > Portunidae > Portunus > Portunus trituberculatus. Next base: position 19,052,122 of record NC_059304.1, read on the forward strand.
GTATTCGTATAGCAAGTCAAGTAAAAAGTCTATAAATAGCAAGTCAAGTAAAAAGTCTGCAAGTGTCACAGCTTCAGAAACTCATGTGGGAGGATTAGAAGAGTGAAGACTGTGGCTATTAATATTCTAACCTCCATAGACCCTTCCTAATGTCAACAAAATGGTCTAATCATTCCCAAAACTCAAGGTAAAATGAAGTTAACCCAGTACTGAAGAGCTTAACATATTCATTCTGCTTACTATTTTGTGACTTTACACAGCTTCAGAAACTCATGTGGGAGGATTAGAAGAGTGAAGACTGTGGCTATTAATATTCTAACCTCCATAGACCCTTCCTAATGTCAACAAAATGGTCTAATCATTCCCAAAACTCAAGGTAAAAATGTGTCCCAGTACTAAAGAGCTTAACACATAAAACACCAAACAACAACCATGGCCAAACTATCTGAAATAAATTACAATACACAAATACATAAATAAAATAGAAAAAAAAAATAAAACTGCACAAGCATAAAATGTAAATAAATTCAACTTTTACCCTCGTCACCTTCCTTTTGGCCTTATTACCTGAGGGTCAGCGAGTCCACAGGTGAGGCGGGGAGGGGTGGAGGAGGAGGCCGGGATGAAGGTGAGGGTGAAGAGAGAGAGGGTGGGGGGAGAAGGAGCGACGGAGGATGCGAGGGAAGGGAGAAGAGGAGTGAGGATGGGGAGGGAGGCAGGTGTGGTAGGGGAGGAAGGAGGAAGGAGGGAGGATGAGTGGGAGGTGAGGAGGGAAGTGAGGGTGGTAGAGAGTGTGGGAGAGATTTGGCAACAGTGTGAAGGGCAAGGCCAGGCTGGTTTCTCAAGAATAATGGACTATGAAAGTGTGTGTGTGTGTGTGTGTGTGTGTGTGTGTGTGTGTGTGTGTGTGTGTGTGTGTGTGTGTGTGTGTGTTCACCATCCAACCACTACCACCCTTCCTCCTCCTCCTCCTCCTCCTCCTCCTCCTCCTCCTCCTCCTCCTCCTCTCCAGGGAACATTGGTCAATGGGGATTAAGGGAGGAAAATAATGACCGACAACTGTTGCGTCACCACCATTATGTATTATACCACCACCACCACCACCACCACCACCACCACCACTCTCTTAATGGATCTAGGAAAAGGAAGTAAAAGAAGATCCTATTTTATTACTTCTATTACGTATTTTGGTGTTGAGGGATTGGTTGTGGTGCCGAAGGGAGTAGTAGTAGTAGTAGTAGTAGTAGTAGTAGTAGTAGTAGTAGTAGTAGTAGTAGTAGTAGTAGTAGTAGTAGTAGTAGTAGTAGTAGTAGTAGTAGTAGTAGTAGTAGTAGTAGTAGTATGGTTATGATTATCCTATACTAGTAGTGGTAATTATTTCTATGCTTGAGGGTTTGTTTTCGCAATGCAACCAAAAAAAAAAAAAAAGAAGAGAAGAAAATGTCTGTCGGGAAGCTTCGACGTGACAGACTGAGCCGAAACCTCTTATTGTATATATAATGTTTGTAATATAATGGCAATAAACATTTACTGACTTACTGACTGACTGACTGACTTACTTACTGTTGCTCTGGGGGTCAATCATGTCTTGGGCGTCTCAGTGTAATGCCGGGTGCACACGAGACATTTTTGTGGTCATTGGCCTCTACAATAAAATATCTGCCACTTTTCGTTACAGCCACTGATTACAAAAAGAGTGTCTAGCGCACCCGGCCTTAGTGTCAGTTTTTTGCGACTAACCTACGTACTACAAGGGCGGGCCGCGGCGGGATGGGTGGTGGGAGAAGGTAATAAAGGAAAAAACAGATGAAAATGTTTGGACCACAATGCATTACCTTATTAATCGCCACTTATAAAACAGCGATTTTCTTCATTTACCTAAATAGGAAAAATATTACTTCTTTTATTGCAAGAGGGGAAACTGACCAAGGGCAACAAAAATTTGACAAAAAGGTCCACTTGATTGCCAGTCCCCTTGCAGGTCAATGAGTCAAGTGATAAAGAGGGACAAATGTCTTGAAACTGTATATCATTAACCCCTTCAGTACCATGACACACTTCCTTATTCACTCTTCTTACTATTTCATGATTTTATACAGCTTCAGAAACTTATGTGAGGATTACAATAGTGAAGACTGTGGCCATTATTCTTCTGACCTCCATGTCCCAGTACTGAAGGGATTAAGATAGTAAAGACTGTGGCCATTAATCTTCTGACCTCGATAGACCCTTTCTAATGTCAATAAAATGGTTTAATCGTACACAAATCTCAAGGTAAAAATATGTCCCAGTATTGAAAGGTTTGATGAGCTACGATAGACAACAACCACTTTCCCTTGCGTTAACATACGAAACTAAAGTTCATTACCTAAAAAAAATATAAATAAATAGATAAATGAATAAAAAAAACAATAATTTTATGTTGTATCATTCATCTTAACCCCTTCAGTACTGGGACACATTTTTACCTTGAGATTTGTGTACGATTCAGACCATTTTATTGACAGTATAGGAAGGGTCTATGGAGGTCAGAAAATTAATAGCCACAATCTTTACTATTCTAACCCCTTCAGTACTGGGACACATGTTTTATCCAAGATTTGTGTACAATTAGACCATTTTATTAACATTAAAAACGCTCTATGGAAGTCAAAAGATTAATGGCCACAGTCTTCACTATTTTAACCCCCTACATAAGTTTCTGAAGCTGTATATAATCACCAAATAGTAAGGAGAATAAATGTTTAAATGCGTCATGGTACTGAAGGGCTACACAAACATATTCCTTCCTGTACTAGAAGCGCCACGTCGCCCAGCCTGGTCACACCTACGTCACGCTTAGTCACAGCGCGTCACACCAGCACGCGGCGGTGTACCAGCTAATGCTTGGTTAGGGTTTCCTGATTGCGGTGGGGAGGGTGATAACTCTCTCTTGGTGGGAGAAGGAGGAGGAGGAGGAGGAGGAGGAGGAGGAGGAAGAGGAGGAGTAGGAGGAGGAGGGAAGAGGTGTTTCTTTTCACGCTGTCTTTCATTACGCGTATGACAGACGAGTGAGTACGAAAGTGTGTGTGTGTGTGTGTGTGTGTGTGTGTGTGTGTGTGTGTGTGTGTGTGTGTGTGTGTGTGTGTGTGTGTGTGTGTGTGTGTGTGCTTTGTTGTGTGAATCTATCTGTCTGGCTGACTGACTGGTACTCTTCCTCTTTCTCTCTCTCTTTTTCTGCATTTTCAACATTTACATTTCACTTCCTCAAAAAATTACAAACAAAAACAGATGAAAAATAAAAACAAGAATACAAATATTCCTCTGTGCTTTCAAGCCTCCGTGGCACAATTGGTTAGCGCGTTCGGCTGTTAACCGAAAGGTTGGTGGTTCGAGCCCACCCGGGGGCGACTCTTTTACTGATGATTACTGCCATTAATTACAATTCCAGCGGTGAAATAAAGAAGCAAAACACACCTATGTCTCTGTCCTTCCCTAACTCTCTCTCTCTCTCTCTCTCTCTCTCTCTCTCTCTCTCTCTCTCTCTCTCATCCTTTTTTCCATCACCTCCTCCTAAAGTTATCCTATTTACTTCTTTCCTCTCTCTCTCTCTCTCTCTCTCTCTCTCTCTCTCTCTCTAACACGGCAGAAGTGATGCACAACCTCTTCCATTTCCCCGTGTGACGATTCTGTTAATTTCATCTTGGCGGAGTTCACGTGGTTATCTTTAGTCCATCTCTTCGCTCCCCTTTATATATCTGTCCTCTCATCTATTTCCCTTTCTCCATAACTTGCCGCCTCTTCCCTCTCTCCCTCATTTATCTGTATTTATCTTTTATTTATATACACATTCTCTCTGTCCCTCTCTCACTCTCTCTCTCTCTCTCTCTCTCTCTCTTTCACATTTCTCTGCAATTCACATCTTCGTTTCAAGTCTTTATCCCTTTGTATATCTCAATCCCATTTCTCACCCCCTTTGATCTCTCTCTCTCTCTCTCTCTCTCTCTCTCTCTCTCTCTCTCTCTCTCTCTGTGTGTGTGTGTGTGTGTGTGTGTGTGTGTGTGTGTGTGTGTGTGTGTGTGTGTGTGTGTACTTTCACCATGTTCATGATCACGATCTGAACTCGTGATCGTGAGAGAGAGAGAGAGAGAGAGAGAGAGAGAGAGAGAGAGAGAGAGAGAGAGAGAGAGAGAGAGAGAGAGAGAGAGAGAGAGAGAGAGAGAGAGAGAGAGAGAGAGAGAGAGAGAGAGAGAGAGAGAGAGAGAGAGAGAGAGAGAGAGAGAGAGAGAGAGTCAGTCTGTGAAAAAATAAATGAATAAACAAATAAGTGAATCAGTCGGTTTCACACACACACACACACACACACACACACACACACACACACACACACACACACACACACACACACACACACACACACACATGCCCTCCACAACAACGCCTCCCTCCCCTTCCCCCCTCCGCCACCTACCCCGTCGTCCCTTTCTCCTCTCCCCACTACACAGCTCAACGGGACGGAAAACTAGCGAAGTGAGCCCCTGAAACACACCACCAATGCCCTCTCCTCCCCCCCCTCCCCCGCTACTCCAGTAAACCCTCGCCCATTACTAACACGTCTCGTTGACCCTCAGCACATCTCCTAAATAACCAATTATACTCGTTCTCTCCAACCTACAGCACTCTTTCCTTCCCCCTGCCTTGCCTTCCCTCTTTGTCTATCCCATATTCCTTCCCCATCCTCGCCTTGCCTCTTTGTCCATCCCATATTCCTTCCCTTCCTTCTCCCTCTTTGCCTTGCCTCTTTGTCCACCTTATATTCGCCCTTCCTTCCCCTTCCTTGCCTTGCCTCTTTGCCCACCTCATAGTCCTCCCCTTCCTTGCCTTGCCTCTTTGTCTCCACTTCATATTCATCTCTAGTTATCCTTCCTTCTATTGTCTTCCTATAGTTTTTCTTCTAGTTCCTCCGTACACCTCATTTATTCCTCTTTTTCCATACCTCCCTCTTTCCCCTTCCTTGCCTCTTCGTCCACCCCTCTTCACTTCCCATTCCTTGCCTCTTGTATGTACAGTCTTCCTTTATGGTTTCGTTCTAGATCCTCTGTACAGTTCATCTTTCCCTTCTGTTGAATAAACGTTCTTTAGTAAACGTTCTTCAGTCAACGTTCTTCAATAAATTAATCAATAAACGTTCTTCAATAAATTAATCAAAAAACGCTCTTCAACAAACGTTCTTCAATAAATCAACGTTCTTCTCTAGTTTTCTTTCATTTTCTTCTAGTTTCTCTACAGTTCATCTACCACTTTTGTTTCTCACACCACTTTTTCCCCTTTTTTTTTGCCTCTTGTCCACCTCCCTTTTCCTTCCCCTCCCTTGCCTCTTGTACACCCTTTCTTCTCTATCTCTAGTCTTCTTATAGTTCTCTCCTAGTTCTTCTGGACAGTACATTTACTCCTCTTTTTCTTACACCCCTCTTGTCCAACCCTCTTTTCTTCTCCTCCCTTGCCTAGTCTTCTACTTCTCTTCCTACTTCTCCCTCTTATCCACCTCTCTCCTACTACTCCTCTCTATTACCCCCAGTGTACCTCTCCTCTATCCCTCTATTCACTTATCCCCTTCCTACTTTCCCCATTACCTCTCCTTTTCTCTCTACCAATCCTTCCTCACAGTCTTCTATCCCTCCTTCTTACCCCTGCTCCACGTGTCTCCCTGTCCCCTTACTCCTCTTCTGGTCTTCCTCCACTACCTCAGACCCCCAACTCTCATTTTCTTCGCTACAACGACCTCCAATGGCTCGCGTAACAGCCCCGCCACGGCCGCCACCGCCGCGACGCAGGGAGGAATGGGCGGTGGAGGACGTAAATCGGACAGCAATGGGGTGGATTATATCTCAATTATACGTCGTTTTGCGCGTTATGTCTGCCAGGAGGTCAAGTCGCCTGTGAATGCTGCGTTATGTGAAGTGTGTGTGTGTGTGTGTGTGTGTGTGTGTGTGTGTGTGTGTGTGTGTGTGTGTGTGTGTGTGTGTGTGTGTGTGTGTGTGTGTGTGTGTGTGTGTGTGTGTGTGTGTGTGTTCGGGGTCAGGGGACAGGTGAGCTGGTATAGAAGGGATGTTTAGTGGTTGAATGGTGAGTGGGTAAGGATGTGTGTGTGTGTGTGTGTGTGTGTGTGTGTGTGTGTGTGTGTGTGTGTGTGTGTGTGTGTGTGTGTGTGTGTGTGTGTGTGTGTGTGTGTGTGTGTGTGTGTGTGTGTGTGTGTGTGTGTGTGTGTGTGTGTGTGTGTGTGTGTGTGTGGTGATGGGAGGGAAAGGTGCTAGTGAAGGAGAGGTGAAAGGAGAGTATAAGTTTTGATGCATAGTGTACAATTTTCAATGAACCGAAAGGGAACTGGTGTTTTATTTCTTCTACCAGGTCAGATTTTTTATAATCTAAGAAGTTTACCCATAAGCAACAGTAGTAGTAGTAGTAGTAGTAGTAGTAGTAGTAGTAGTAGTAGTAGTAGTAGTAGTAGTAGTAGTAGTAGTAGTAGTAGTAGTAGTAGTAGTAGTAGTAATAGTAGTAGTAGCATTAACAACATTAGAAAAAACAAAAACCAGCTGTAATAATCATAAAACAGACATCTTAAGGATCACTCACATCAGCCAGGGAACCATCAACAACATCAAAAACAACATTAACAACAACAACAACGACAATACCACCAACAGTAACCGTAGCACCAATAGCAGCAGTAGCAGCAGCAGCAGCAGCAGCAACAGTAGTACTCGTAGCATCAGCAACACGAGCCGGGAAGTAATCGTGGTGGCAGTAGCAACAAGTCACCCTGGCCACACTGGAGCCGGCAATAACAGTAACAATAGGACGACACTGAGAGAAAACAGCCATAGTAGCAAAAGTGGTCGCAGTAACCAGAACACTAAGCAGTCAAAACAGTCTACTATACACCCAGTCCCTCTCTCCCTCTCCCTCCCTTCTTCTCTCCCATAATCGTAACATAAACCGAGTGGCCTCAGACGGAGAATCTTCGGGGAGACTCAACTAAAACGCGAGGACGGGCCGTTGGAATGCTGCTCCCCGCGTCAGCATAGGAGATAAATAATTTTCAGCGACTAGCAATCTCTGTAATGGAAGTCCCCCCGCGACGCTCCATGAGGGCGAGTGAGGCTCCTTCTGCCGCGAGGGTCACATATCATCGCCGACGCCACTCACCAGTCAACCAGTTAGCCAGTCAACCAGTTAGCCAGTCAGCCATCTTAGCCACCCATACTGTCAGTTAGCCACTCAGCCAGAAAAGCCACGCCAAGCCAAGCCAAGCCATGTCACCCCGGTCAGTCAGTGTTCGCGATCGAGTGAACGTGTGTGTGTGTGTGTGTGTGTGTGTGTGTGTGTGTGTGTGTGTGTGTGTGTGTGTGTGTGTGTGTGTGTGTGTGTGTGTGTGTGTGTGTGTGTGTGTGTGTGTGTGTGTGTGTGTGTGTGTGTGTGTGAACAGAATGACAAGTTTTACATTATTTTCTTTACGATTATGTATGATTTCATTTTGCATCGCCTTGAAGTAATATCTTTTTGTCACTAACTAACAAGCATCTAAGTTACAAATAAAAGCTAATGATTTCCAATGTTTTCTTCTTTTTATAGAAATTAATACATTCAATTTTTTTTTTCTGCATTTCATATTACGTTTAGATTTTTTTGAGGACACTAAACAATATGACTCACCAAAAAAACTCAACATACAAATTAATCTAACTCACTCACTCACTCACTCACTCACTCACTTTCTTAACTACATACACACTAACTAACTACAAAACGTGACAGAACACAGACACCAAAGACATAACATTATTCCCTTCTATCTATTCCTTCTCTTCTACACTTACCCCATCTCTTTCCCCATCACTCCCTCTCTCTCTCCCTTTCTCTTTCTCCCTCTCCCTCTTTCTCTCACTTTCTCCCCTTCCAAAGTGATCCTTCAATCCTTTCATTCCATCATTCATTCCATTCTCTCACAGTGCCTGCTCATTTTCCTTGTTCCTCCTCTCCTTTCCTTTCCTCCCTTCCCTCCTCCTCTCCCCTCTCCCATCTCCCCTTCCTTCTCTCCCTCCGTCCCTCCTCCATCATCTCCTGACAACACTTCCGCCCTCTCTCGCTGCCTTCTCGGGATCTAAGGCAGTAGAGAGTAGCTTCCCTCCCTCTCCTATTTCCTCTCTCTCTCCTCCTTTCCCTCCTCCCTCTCTCGCTCTCCACTTCCCTTTCCTCCTTCCTTCTCTTCCTTCATACGTCTTCCTAGTGTCAGTACAAATGAAGCTGAGAGTAAAGAGGAGGAGGAGGAGGAGGAGGAGGAGAGGAAAGGGTGAGGTGCCTTATGGTTGTGTCTATTAGTTGATTGGCCACAAAAGCCTCTGTGTGTGTGTGTGTGTGTGTGTGTGTGTGTGTGTGTGTGTGTGTGTGTGTGTGTGTGTGTGTGTGTGTGTGTGTGTGTGTGTGTGTGTGTGTGTGTGTGTGTGTGTTTATCGGCCTGTTCTTTGTATTTTCCCGTTTTATTTCATTTGTTTTGTTTTCTTTCTTTGTGCATGTGAATTACCACTCAGGAATACTAATAGATGTTAACTAATTTCATGAGGAGCAGAAAGTAGGCAAGGGTAAGGACATCGCTACTCACAATTCTGCTTATTTATTGTGGCATTTACTTTTTTACTTTATATGAAGGCTTGCCAAGTTGATAAAATAATAAATAAATACTTAAATCACTCAAAACGACTTATCTTTCACCCTTTTTATTTTTCACACACCAATTTACCAATCCCTTTCACATTCCCTTCATTTAAGAGTATTTGCAAAGTTACTATTACATATTTTTCTTCGTATAAACACTTCAACTCAAATATTTCCACTTTCCCACATTCTAACACATTTACCACCTTTATTAAATGTTCAGTAGGTCAGATTGTTTCCCCACACACACATCTATACCTTTCACTTGCACTCCCCATTCACCGCCAGACCACAACGAACGCCTCACCTCCACCTCTCCTGCCACGTGCAACTGGTCAAATACTTACTCTAAATACCTCTTATACTGTTCTCCTACTCGCCATTGCCTCACACTGTCACTCTCTGCCCGCCTCACTTTGTCACTCTCTGCCTGCCTCACACTGTTACTTTCTACTTCTCACTTTACCTGACTTTAACCCGTCACTCCTTATCGATAAGCTCTAGGCAGTCTGGTTTGTGTGTCTGTGCTTCTATCGCCGCTTTGCCACACGCTCTAGCGCTGACCGCCTCCCACCCTGACCATCACCGTAGCTAGAGAAGTTATCCATGTATCTCTCCGTTTTCTTCCACTACCGCTTGGCCGCGCACAGCTCGAGTCTGTCCTAATTGTCTGCGTCACGTGTGCCTATATTAGTGCCACATGAAAGCCGCATCTCCACCATCCTTTATCCATTACACATTACCCGCTGCGGCGTAACCAAGAGTAGTGGAGGAAGGCGGGGCACACAGCACGTGGCCGCCCCCCCTCTCACTTCCTGCGCCGGGCCGTCTCACAGAGACAAGGAGGCACCACCGCGCAGCATATTTCCCTCCAACCCTTCACCGCGACGCCTCCTGACTCTTCTCTTATTTCAGGCACACAATGGCGACTGGCGGCAGGTTTGTTTATGATATGGCAAAACACGAGAGGAATCCTGTGTTAAATGCGCCATTAGTGGGGAGGATGAGAGGGTATGGGGGGGGGTGAGGGAAGGGAGGAGAATAGGGTAGACGCGTGAATGAAGGGAAAGGGGAGGTAAGAGAGTAGATGGTCGTGATAGCGGCGAAGGTTGGCGAAACAAATGAAAATCGCAACTCAGGATGAAGATAGCGATCGTATTCTTAATGTAAAGTTTCCATGTTCATTACTGTGCTTCTCCACCAGTGTTAACCCCTTCAGTACTGGAACGCATTTCTACCTTGAGTTTTTTTTGTATAATTAGACGATTTTATTGACATTAGCAAGGGTCTATGGAGGTCACAAGATTAATAGCCAGAATCTTCACTGTTTTAATCCCCACATGAAGGGATTTAAACACATAAAATCACCAAATAGTAACCTGAATGAATAGGGAAACGCGTCATGGTACTGAATGGGTTAAAAGGGAAGTTGCGTTGTTCAAGTGTTTCCTTATGAGTCTCGGGAAGGTTTGGCGAGGGTTGTGGACGTTAGACAGGTTGCAGTGGAAGTTGTGAAGGTTTTAAATGTTTTCATGAATCTAGGAATAGTTTAGTAAGATTTTCACGAGTTTAACCCCTTCAACACCGAGAAACATTTTTACCTTGAGATTTCTGGACGATTAGATAATTTTGTTGACATTATAGAAGAGTCTATGGAGGTCAGAAGATTAATGGCCACAGTCTTCTCTATTTTAATCCCCCACATGAGTTTCTGAAGCTGAATAAAACCACCAAATAGTAAACACAATGAACATGGAAATGCATCATGGTACTCAAAAGGTTAACAGGTTTTAGAAGAAGTTAGAGGCTTTGCAGGGATGGTCTATTAAGAATTTTGAGACTTTCAAGGGTATGTATATGAATGTAGGAATAACTCAATAAGTAATGCACGCTTAACAGGTAATAGCATCTGAATCACTCTAGCGATGGTTTATTAAGAAGGTCTCTCGTTTGGGATGTTGTAGTTTTAGACAGAGATATTCAAGAGTGTTTGTGTCATTCTACCGGTATCTCAGCAATGATACCGCTTATTCAAAAGGTTATAGAGGAAGGTATTGAGATGTTCAAGGCTGTTCCTGAATTTAGTAATGGTTCAATACAAACTATGCACGCTTGAAAAAAAAACTTATGCGAGTCATCGGGATTTATTAAAATGTTTGCATAAATACTGGTAATTCAAAGAGGAATCTGGGCGTTTAACGTACAGGAGTAGAAGTTAACAAGGATGAACCTACAAGAGTTCAATAAGTATCCTTCGTCATTAAGAAGAGAAGCACGCAAAAGAACCGCACCGATAAATTCTCAACGCGTGACATGCAGCACAAAGCAGAAACATTTACAAGGATTTATAATTTCCATGAATCAAATAATAATTCAACAGGCATCCTTTGTCATGAAGAGGAGGAGCACCCTAGAGAACCGCACTGATAGATGGCAAACGTTTGACATGCAGAAGTAAAGAGCACATGACGTTTACAAGGATGTTCTCATAAATTTAGTAATAATTCAACACACATCCTTTGTCATGAAGAGGAAGAACACACGAGAACCGCACTGATAAATTACAAACGTTTGACATTCAGCAGCAGAGAACAGGAACGTTTACAAGGATATTTCAGTTAATTTAGTAACAGTTCAACACGCATCCTGTCTCATGCAGAGGAGGAACACCCATGAAAAATTGACTCATAATTGCAAACGTTTAACCCCTTCAGTACCGTGACACGTTTTCATATTCATTCACCTTACTATTTGAAGATTTTCCACAGCTTCAGAAACTTATGTGGTGAATTAAAATAGTGAAGACTCTCACCACATATCTTCTGACCTTCACAACCTTTCCTACTGTCAATAAAATCGTCA
>NC_059304.1:19068674-19071174 GCF_017591435.1 Portunus trituberculatus
ATTAAAGATACTACCAAACATTCTCTCTCTCTCTCTCTCTCTCTCTCTCTCTCTCTCTCTCTCTCTCTCTCTCTCTCTCTCTCTTCCATTGATATATTGTTTTTTCTTTCCCCTCTTCTGTCCTTATTTTTTTCCTTCCTTTCTTTCTTTCTTTCTTTCTTTTATTCTTTCTTTCTTGCTTCCTTCCTTCCTTCCTTCCTTCCTTCTTTTCCATCCATTCAACCCTTTTTCCCTTTGGCTTCCTGCTATCTTTCTTCATTCCTGTCTCTCTCTCTCTCTCTCTCTCTCTCTCTCTCTCTCTCTCTCTCTCTCTCTCTCTCTCTCTCTCTGTGTGTGTGTGTGTGTGTGTGTGTGTGTGTGTGTGTGTGTGTGTGTGTGTGTGTGTGTGTGTGTGTGTGTGTGTGTGTGTGTGTGTGTGTGTGTGTGTGTGTCCCCCGCCATAAACAGGCCAGTTATGGAGGACTTTAATTACCACGCCGCCTGTCCTCGGTTCGCCAGGCGCGGGACTCTGTGCGATACTGATTATCTTAACGCTGTATCGTAATTGTGCCATTAGGTCTTCGCCGGGCCTTCTTCAGAGAGAGAGAGAGAGAGAGAGAGAGAGAGAGAGAGAGAGAGAGAGAGTAGAGACTTTCGATCCTCTCATTAAGTTCGTTTTTCTCTAAGCTATTTTTTTTCCTTTGCCTTCTTTATTTGATTTTTAAAGCTATATTTTCTGACTTTTTATAATTTTCTTTCTATTTTTATTGCTTTTTTTCTATTTTCGTTGCCTTTTTTCTTTGTCCTTCCTTTATTTCTTGTTTTTTTTCCTTCTTTTCATTTTTTTCTTGCATTATTCTTGTTCTGTCAGTCTATACATTTTTTGTCTTCCTTTTCATTTTTTTTTTACTTTCTTTATTCCTTGTTTTCTTTTTCCTTTCCACCTTTTTTTATGTTCAGGTTTGTTTTCCTCCTTTCGTTCTCAAATGTTCTCTTTATCAATTCAAATTGGTGAATGTTTCGCAATACATTCCTCTCTTAACCATTCATGAAAAATCTTGACATTCTATTTCCTATCATACACGGATTTTTTTTTTTTTTTTTTTTTTTTTTTTGCTAATATTTTGCTTCTCCCATTTTCTTCAATGTCAAAATGGAGCAAAAAGGGCAACAAAAAATAATGAAAAAAAAAGGCCCACTCAGTCGCCAGTTCCCCACCGTCTCTTCTTTCTAGTCTCCCTCTCTTCCTTTCTCCCTTTTCTATTCCATTTTCTTCTCTTTAGTCTCCTTCCCTTTCTCTTCTTCCTATCTACAACACACCAGTCTCTTCATTTCTCCCTTCTCTAGTATCTACATCTCCTCTTTGGTCTTCTCTGTAGTCCTCCTCTATCTATCCTCTTCTCATCTACAACACACCGTAAGTCTTTCTCCCTCCTTCGTCTTCCTCTCTTTCTCTTCTTCCTATCTACAGCACACCTTTCTCTTAATTTCTCCCTTCTCCAGTATCTACATTTTCTCTTTGGTCTTCTTTGTTATCTCTTTCTCCTTTTCCCATCTAGACCACCTCAAGTCCTTCTCCCTCCTTGCTCCACCTACAGTCTTCATTACTTAATCAACATCTCCAAATGCCTGAAACCACAACTTTGCCACTCAATACCCATCAGCCACTAACGGCAAGGAAAAGAAAGGAAGACACGCACTAAGGGAAGCATGAGGTACGTGAGTGGTGATTTGCAAGCCCTCCCGGTGCGTGCAAGGGCTGTGAGGGAGTGACGTGAGGTAGCGAACACTGAGAGCTCCAACACCACTACTACCTTGACACGTCTTCATATTTATTCTGGTTAATAGTAGGTGATTTTTATATACCTTCATAATCTCATGTGGGGATTAAAATAGTGAAGATTCCAGACCTATAACCTTCTGTCCTCCATAAAATCTTGCTAGTGTAAATAAAATCGTCTAATTATCCCTCAAAACTCATGGAAAAATGTGTCCCAGTACTGAAGAAATTAAGGATATAAATCTGAAACACTTCCCTTCCACCACACAGCACCGCACCCTGCTTCGCTTCGCCTCGCCTCAGCTCGCCTTAGCTCGCCTCTGCTACTTTCAAAAGGCTCTACTTAAAGTTTCACAGATTTTCAAGGAAGTTTTTTTTTCTCAAGGTTAGAGACAGATTAATAAGATTTCTAGATTATTCAGAAGGGAAATAAAAGCTTCAAATATAAGTTTTCCGTGTTTTTAAGGGAGTTTTTTTAATCGTTCTATTGGTAGATAAGTAGGTTAAAAAGTTGTAGTTGAAGTTACACGGGATTTTAAGGGAATTTTTGCATTTTTGTGACAGATTTATAAGAATTCCACATTGTCAAAAGGGGAAGCAATCCTGGTGAGGGAGAAGAATGTTTCAAAATACAGATTTATGATAATACTACATAGGTTTACAAAGGAGGTTTTTTATAGTTCTAGTGACAGATTAACAAGATTTCCACACTATTAATAGGAGAAACAATCCTGAGGACAC
>NC_059304.1:19076174-19086174 GCF_017591435.1 Portunus trituberculatus
TACTACTACTACTACTACTACTACTACTACTACGATCATGTAAAGGTTCTGTAAGAGATTTCTAACTATACAGATGCTACTAATATAATGTTTACTACTACTGTTACTGCTACTGCGAATAAGTTGTAGGAAATTATTTGATATGACAACTACTACTACTACGACAACAACTAAAACAACAACTACTATAACAACAACAACTACTATTACTACTACTACTACTACTACTACTACTACTACTACTTACTACTACTACTACTATAATTACTACTACAACTACAACTATAACTACAATGAAAACAACTACAACAACAACTACAACTACAACAACAATAACTAGAGCAACAACAGCAACAACCACAATGACAACAACAGAAACTACAATGATAACAACAACAACTACTACTACTACTACTACTACTACTACTACTACTACTACTACTACTACTACTTTTACTACGTCCTAAGAAAATATTCAACTGATCTATCCCGAACAAGACACAAACAACCCAAACTTTAACACTTTTGTCACTAAGAACACAAACTCTTAACCCCTTCAGTACCATGACGCGTTTCCATATTCATTCAGCTTACTATTTGGTCATTTCATACAGTTTCAGAAGCTCATGTGGGGGATTAAAATAGTGAAGACTGTGGCCATTAATCTTCTGACCTCCCTAAACCCTTCGTAGCGTCAATGAAATGGTCTAATCGCACACAAAACTCAAGGTATAAATGTGTCCCAGTGTTGAAGGAGGTAAAATGAATCAAATCTAACAATATCGAGCAAAGACAAAGTTATGCTGAAGGAGGAGTTCAAAACACCACACACACACACACACACACACACACACACACACACACACACACACACACACACACGAACCACTCAGAGTCCAAAAACTGAAGTAATAACCAAAAAAAAAACACGAATTGATATAAAGAAAAGGGAGCAGAGGAGAGGAAGAAAGAGAGAGAGAGAGAGAGAGAAAGAAAGAAAGAGAAGGGAGCCAGGAAGGGAGAAAGAGAGAGAGAGAGAGAGAGAGAGAGAGAGAGGGAGAGAGAGAGAAAGACGAAGAACTGTAAAATTCATCACATTTGGAGTGGTGAGTAAGAAAGGCAGCTATTAGTATTTCTCTCGCCACACAGAGGGCAACCCACGCGTGATATTCGACGCTGGATTCAGTTTATCAGTGCACGCGTAAAAAGCATTAGATTCTTCTCCTCTCCCTCTCACTCCCTCACACTCCCTCTCACCTCTCCCTCACCCATTAACTGGCCTCCACTAATTGCCAGAAGAGGTATTCAATTGATTCACCCCTTTCCCTCTCATTTTTTATCCCTTTCTCTCTTTCTCTTTCTCTCTCTTTCTCTCTTTCTTCCTGTCACCCCCCCTAAACATCCCCATCCCGTCCTGGCTTCTCCTCTCTTCTTTCCTGTCCTTCTCTTAATATCTCGTTTACATCCCCCATCCTGTCTTCTCTCGGTCAATCTCTCACCCTTTCTTCTCTAATACTCGTCACCACCTTGCAGTCCCGTTTTCTGTTGCCTTCTCTTTGTTCAGGGTTCACTATTTTATTTGTGGCATAAACTTGATGGAAGAAATACAAGGTGAAGTAATAGGTTAGTCCATATTTGTAGGGAGTTTGCTTTGTTCTTGCTCTTGTGCTTGTCTGTCTCTATGTCTGTATGTCTCTCTGTCTCTGTCTCTCTCTCTCTCTCTCTCTCTCTCTCTCTCTCTCTCTCTCTCTCTCTCTCTCTCTCTCTCTCTCTCTCATTTCACGTGCTAGGGCCCAAACAGAATGCATGACTCCCACTCTCTTCTCTCTCTCTCTCTCTCTCTCTCTCTCTCTCTCTCTCTCTCTCTCTCTCTCTCTCTCTCTCTCTCTCTCTCTCTCTCTCTCTCTCTCTCTCTCTCTCTCTCTCTCTCTGAAACTAAATGAATATCGTGAGGAACAAACGTGTCGATTCTCAAACATCATGAATAATTGATAGAAAGATTGATGAATAAGGAAAGAAAAGCACGTTCTCAAATTTCAAAAGCACGCACGCACGCACGCACACACACACACACACACACACACACACACACACACACACACACACACACACACACACACACACACACACACACACTTTACTATTCTCTTCAACTTTATGCTTTTTTCTTCCTTCCTTTCTTACTTTTCTTTCTTTCTTCCTTCCTTCCTTCTTTCCTTTCTTTCTTTCCTTCTTCCTTTCTTCCTTCCTTCCTTCCTTTCTTCGTTTCTTTCTTCCTTCACTAGTAGTCTTTCCACTCTTACTCCTCGTTTTCTTCCACCTTCGCCCTTCCACCAATCCCTCATGGAGAAGGAAGGACGAGAGAGACGGACACACACACACACACACACACACACACACACACACACACACACACACACACACACACACACACACACACACACACCAGGGGACGAGAAAGCTACGTAAACAGTTCAGGGAAGAAAACCTTGTTGCATAATTGACCGTTCCTCGTGTCTTTTTCATTATTCACACCAACAAACACGAAACAAAAGGCAAAACGACAAGGAATACTGCAAGCTGCGTATCTGAAGCGCACACACACACACACACACACACACACACACACACACACACACACACACACACACACACACACACACAGGCAGGCAGGTTCGAGTAGGTTGAATAAGCACACTGCCTCTATTACATTATACAAGACACTTTTACAAATGCATTTTTTTTTTTCACGCACAAAAATTTTCACATCTATGGTCTGTATTCAGAGACGCTTTGTTCTCTCACCACGACTGTTCTCCAGGGCCACAGAGATGATTAGCGAGGTTTTTTAGAGTGTTTATCCTATTAATAATGCAGAAATCTTGTTAATCTGCCTCTAGAATCGTAAAAAAAACACTTAAAAATGCTTTGTTCTCTCACCAAGGCTGTTTTCCAAGGCCACAGAGGATTAGCGGGGTTTTCAATGGTGTTTATCCAGTTAGTAAAGCAGAAATCTTGTTAATCTGCCTCTAGAATCGTAAAAAAAAAAAAAACACTTAAAAATGCTTTGTTCTCTCATCACGACTGTTTTCCAAGGCCACAGAGATGATTAGCCGAGTTTTTTTAGTGTTCCTGAAGTTAACAATGCAGAAATCTTGTCAGTTTGCCTCTAGAACCATAAAAACACCCTTAATTAAAAACTCGTGTAAATTTAAATGAAGCCTTTTGAAATAGTGAAGGTGAAGCGCAGAAGAGTTTGAAAATACGAGCTTTTGGTCTTTGTTACTAAAAAAAAAAAAAAAAAAGGCAACACAAAAAACAATATGTACCTTTGAAAAATCTTACATTAAAGTGAAAAAAATGAAATTGAATATAAAGCAAACCAAAAATTAAGGACTGAAAGATAAATAGGAGCCTTATATAGTATAGAATAAAACACACACACACACACACACACACACACACACACACACTTCACCATGATCTCTCTCTCTCTCTCTCTCTCTCTCTCTCTCTCTCTCTCTCTCTCTCTCTCTCTCTCTCTCTCTCTCTCTCTCATCACACATACAAAAAGCAAACGGAATCTTGAATGCGAAGATTATTCCCATCCTCTTGTTTTGTTTCCTTTTCCTTCAGTCTCCTTTCCTTCTCCCAGTAAGGAAGTGTGAGTGAATGATGGGAGGTAATAGTGACAGTATTGAAGTGGTAGGTAGAAAAGACAAGGAAGAGAAGAGGAATGCTAAGTGAAATAAGGAAGTTGCAAGGATCGTGGATAAATAGTAAGAGAAGAAGAAGAAGAAGTAATGAATGACGAATAGCAGAGAAGAGGAAGAAAAAGAGGACTATTATATGGAAATGCGTGTAGCTCAAAGATAGACAAACAAGAGGAGGGATAAAGTAAACGAGAAAAGGAGAAGGAGAAAGAGAAGTACTGAATGACGAAAAGCAGAGAAAAGGAAGAAAAAAATAAAGAGGAATGAGTGTAGCTTAAAGATAGACAAAGAAGAAGGATGAAATGAAATAAATAAACTATGGAAGAATGTAGATAAAAGGAAAGAAATAAAGAAGAAACGAAAGATAATAAATGAACAGTGGAAATAAAATAGAATAAATGAAAGACACAGAAGAAAAGAAGATAATATTTGACTGAAGGAAAGGTAAAAAAAATAAAATAAAAAGAAAGGAACACTAGATGACCTATGAAAGGAGAAAAGGTGGATAAATGAGAGACAATAGGAAAATAGTCAATAAACATACGGTAATGAAAGTATTGAAGGAAAGAATAGAGGCAGAAGAAAACACAGAAGAAGAAATGAGAAGCAATAGTAGAATAATAGAAAAAACTAAATTAAATTACAACAGATCGGTAAAAATGGCGGAAAAACTAAGGAAAATAAAGGAAAATAAAGAAAGGAAAGGAAAAGGAGAGAAATATAAGAAAAAAAAGGGAAAATAAAGGAGAGAAAAGAAAAAAAGGCGAGAAAAATAAGAAAAGAAAAAGAAAAGAATGAAAAGGAAAAGAAGACGAGAAAAGTAAGAAAATAAAAATAAAGAAAGGAAAAGAAGGCGAGAAAAGTAAGAAAAAGGAAAAATAAAGGAAGAAAGGAAAAGAAGACAAGAAAAATAAGAAAATAAGAAAAATAAAGTAGGTAAAAAGAAGGCGAGAAAATAAGAAAAAAGGAAAAATAAAGGAAAGGAAAAGAAAATGAAAAAAATAAGAAAAGGAAAATAAAGAAAAATAAATGAAAGCGAGAAAATAAGAAAAAAGGAAAAATAAAGGAAAGGAAGGAAAAGGCAAGAAAATAAGAAAAAGGAAAATAAAGGAAGGAAAAATAAAAATAAAGGAAGGAAAGGAAAAGGCGAGAAAAATAAGAAAAAAAGGAAAAAGAAAAAAGAATCAAAACACACACAAAGGAATCAAAACACACACAAAGGAATCAAAAACACACAAAGGAATCAAAACACACAGAGAGGAATCAAAACACACACAAAGGAATCAAAACACACACAAAGGAATCAAAACACACACAAAGGAATCAAAACACACACAAAGGAATCAAAACACACACACAAAGGAATCAAAACACACACACAAAGGAATCAAAACACACAGAGAGGAATCAAAACACACACAAAGGAATCAAAACACACAGAGAGGAATCAAAACACACACAAAGGAATCAAAACACACAAAGAGGAATCAAAACACACAGAAAGGAATTAAAACACACAGAGAGGAATCAAAACACACAGAGAGGAATTAAAACACAAACAAAGGAATCAAAACACACACAAAGGAATCAAAACACACACAAAGGAATCAAAACACACACAAAGTAATTAAAACACACACAAAGGAATAAAAACACACACAGAGAGGAATCAAAACACACACAAAGGAATCAAAACACACACAAAGGAATCAAAACACACACAAAGGAATCAAAACACACAGAAAGAAATCAAAACACACAGAGAGGAATCAAAACACACACAAAGGAATCAAAACACACAGAGAGGAATCAAAACACACACAAAGGAATCAAAACACACACAAAGAAATCAAAACACACACAAAGGAATCAAAACACACACAAAGGAATCAAAACACACAGAGAGGAATCAAAACACACACAGAGAAATCAAAACACACACAAAGGAATCAAAACACACAAAAAGGAATCAAAACACACACAAAGGAATCAAAACACACACAAAGGAATCAAAACACACACAAAGGAATCAAAACACACAGAGAGGAATCAAAACACATTATCACAGGTTCTCAAGACACAACAAAGGCAGTAATGGTGTCTGTGGGATATGGGACACTTTCCTCTTATAAAAAAAAATAAATAAATAAATAAAACAATAGGAAGCAGAGGCCAAGACAAACCCATAGCTGTCTGAGTGCTCCTTTCTTCTTCTCTTCTTCATGCAGTCTTGTTAACCCCTTCAGTACCATGACGCGTTTCCACATTCATTCATCAAAGTGAGCCAAGAGTAACAGTTAATGCAGCTTTTTCTTTCCCTTTTGTCTTGGTTCATATATTGTATTTCACTTTCTTTATTTTGTATCAACCCTTTCAGTACCAAAAGAAAGAGAGAAGAGTAAAACAGAGAGAGAAAGAGTAAAAGTAAATGAAATGGAATAGAATTGATTGAAAAATGAGAGAGAAAGTGTAAAAGAGAGAGAAAGAGTAAAAAGAGAGAAAGAGTAAAAAAGAGAGAGAGAAAGAGTAAAAAAGAGAGAGAAAGAGTAAAAGTAAATGGAATGGAATAGAATTGATTGAAAAAAGAGAAAGAAAGTGTAAAAAAAGAGAGAGATAGAATGATAAAAAGAGAGAAAGAATAATAAAGAGAGAGAAAGAGTAAAAAAGAGAAAGAAAGAGTAAAAAAAAAAAGAGAGAGAGAAAGAGTAAATGTAAATGGAATGGAATAGAATCTTTGCTTTTTATTCATTCAGAAATTTATGTGGGGGGATAGAAATACTGAAGACACTGGCCATTGATCTTCTGCCCGCCATGGACCCTTGGAAGTGTAAATAAAATGGTCTAATCGTACACAAATTTCAAGGTAAAAGTGTATTTCAGTATTGAAGGAGGTAAAATCATTAAACACAGTCAGGTTCTTAGGGATGAAAATACTGAAGACAATGGCCACTGGGTCTCAGCACTGAAAGGATTAATGAAACGATACAGGGAATAACATCAAGGAGAAAGAAAGAGAAGAGAGACAAAAAGAGGAAAAAAATAAGAGAAAGAAAATATAACAAAACATCTGTCCACTGATAAAACGATATAAAGAATAAAATCACGAAAATAAAAAAAAGTTTAATGAAAATCAATAAAAAACGCACATTTTCCAAGGATTCATGACAAGGCAAGACTAAAACGATGTGCAAAGTCAGAATAGGAAGGTTGGAAGACACTTGCTACCACTTACTTATTCAGCAAGGCACTTTTCAACGCCTGACAATACAATAACAATAACAATAACAACAACAACAACAACAACAACAACAACATTCACAAAACACAAACACAACCTCAGTGAAAACATAATCCTTCAACACAGTCATTTTTTTCCTTCCCTCTTTCCTTTCTCTCTCTCTCTCTCTCCATCCCTTCTCTCTCTCTCTCTCTCTCTCTCTCTAACTCCGCATCTGTTACATTTTCCCCTTTCTTTTCTTGCAGTCATGTAGTTTTCCCCTTCCTTCTTTTCCTACCTCCTTATCTCCCTCTCACATTCCCCTCTGTTCTTGCCCGCCAGCTCCCCTCACTCCCCCATCCCTACCTCGCCTCCAAACAGAGAAGAGGGGAGGGGAGAGACAGTAGAGGGGACACTGAGGGGGACTAGGGAGACAGGGAGCGGTAAGGGGAAGGGGAACGGGAGAGTAACAGGTAAAAAAGACATGCGCTGTTATGTTTTGAGCCCCGCGCGTCCTCCAGCCACTTGAAAAACGCCAAACAAAAGAAGAAACAATAGCAAGCATCAGGAGAATGGAACGCGTTTTTCACTTCCTCCCTACTCCTCCTCATCCTCCTCTTCTTCCTCCTCCTCCTCCTCCCGTTCGTCGCCTCGCAGCAAATAAATACACACCAGGTCTTTATTCTATTCACGAGGAACAATGGCGGTGCTCAAGGGGGAGCTCTCATTAACCATGTCAAACAAAAACATCATCTCTTGCTAAAATTTAAGGGAGGTTTCATGTCTCTCTGTCTCTTTCTGTCTCTCTCTCTCTCTCTCTCTCTACACACACACACACACACACACACACACACACACACACACACACACACACTCACATACACATATATACACACGTCCCTGTTTCCTCTTCCTCCTCCTCTTCTTTTTCTTCTTCCTCTTCCTTTTTCCTCCTCCTCCTCCTCCTCCTCCTCCTCCTTCTCCTCTTCCTCCTCCACTTTTACCTGATCCTCCTTCCCTGATATTCTTGCTGTTGTCTTTTCTACTGTTCCTCCTCCTCCTCCTCCTCCTCCTCCTCCTCCTCCTCCTCTTCCTCCTCCTCCACCGTCACCACCACAGTAATCACCACAACGACCGCTGCTCCTCGCCACCACAATCACCACTATTATTTATGCTCCTCACACAACGCAACACTGTACTGCTATCACTTGTATGAATGATGACACCACCACCACCACCACCACCACCACCACCACAATTACTCCGCCCACTCACTCACCACCATTGTTGCTATCGTCATTCTTATCATCATCAGTGTAAGTTGTTGGTGTATATCTTCCCTCCTCCTTCTCCCTTCTCTTCCTCTTTGTCTATTTGTGTGTTATTTACTGGTTCTCTTCTCCTCCTCTCCCTCTTCTTCTTCTTGTTCCTCCTCCTCCTCCTCCTCCTTTGTCCTCCTTGTCACGTGTAATCAGTGCGTCTCGTTAAGGATTATGAAGTGTGGTATGTTTGTTTTTTTTTTTGTTTTATATATATATATATATGTAAGAGGGAAAAACGTCCAAGAGCAACAAAAATAGTGATTAGAAAAAAAAAAAGCCCACTGAGGTGCCAGTCCCTAAACAAGGTGAATAGATAATAGGCGAAAAGGGACGCCAGAATCATAATAGGAGTCATTATTTTATTTCTATTTTTTTTATTTTTATCTATTTATTTATCTTTATCTATTTTTTTTTTTTTTTCGTGAAGAATGTATGTGTATCTAGTGCATGTAGTTCTGTGTGAAGTAAGAGAGTTGTGTCTGGAGGGCTGGCCGTGACTGCGCCCTTGTGATTTGAGTTAGGTCACAGCTGGCTTCAATAGTAAGTTCACAGCACGCCCTGAACCAACGCTATTACACCTCACTGGGAGTAATTACTGGCTCGGCAGGTGTCTATTGCCTCCTGCAGAAATAGACCACACACCTGCCATAACGATTTCGCCAAGTATGCAGAAACCTAACCTTACCTAACCTAACCTAACCTAACCTAACCTAACCTAACCTAACCTAACCTTACCTTACCTTACCTTACCTAACCTAACCTAATATATACTAATTTAATTTACCTAACCTTATCTAACCTACCTTAACGAAATCTGAGCTAATCTAACCTAAAGTTACCTAACCAAATAACCTGACTTAAGCTAATCTGACTCTACTTACCCTAACGTATCCTTATCTGATAGCCATACTCCCCCTCTCTCTCTCTCTCTCTCTCTCTCTCTCTCTCTCTCTCTCTCTCTCTCTCTCTCTCTCTCTCTCTCTCTCTCTCTCTCTCTCTTTCACGGGGACACAAAAATCTGGTCGGTGCAACAATGAAACTATTTGTTCAGATTTCGACAAAATTTTACATGGCTTGCAACAATGAAAATGGGAACTAATACTCAGGAGGAGGAGGAGGAGAAGGAGGAGGAGGAGGAGGAGGAGGAGGAGGAGGAGGAGGAGGAGGAGGAGGAGGAGGAGGAGGAGGAGGAGGAGGAGGAGGAGGAGGAGATAATAGAGAAACGCGGGGAGCCTCTTGTACCCTATCTCTCCCCCAAACCTCTCTCCTCTCTCTCTCTCCCTCTGTCCCTCTTGCAAGCACACACGGACCCTTCATGCACGGGCACTTGCAGGCGTCCCGAGGCAAGGCGCCGCCACTCCACACTTTCACGAATCGCTGGAGAACAAAAAATGAAAGAGGGCGAGACTACAAGCAATTGAGTGGCAGGCAAGCAGGATGGCAGGCTGGCAGGATGGCGGGATGGCGGGGTCGGGGCTGGAGGGCTGGCTTAGAGGGAGAGGGAACAGTGGTGAGGGTAAGGGGTAAGGAGGAAAGGGAGAAGGGGAGGGAAGGAAAGGGAGGAGAAGAGGAGGAAGGAAGTGGGTTTGGGTATAATGTGACTGTTTGAAGATGTAATGGTGGTGGTGGTGGGTGTAGCAGTAGTAGTAGTAGTAGTAGTAGTAGTAGTAGTAGTAGTAGTAGTAGTAGTAGTAGTAGTAGTAGTAGTAGTAGTAGTAGTAGTACCATTAAGTTATGGGACAACTGTG
>NC_059304.1:19088674-19113674 GCF_017591435.1 Portunus trituberculatus
TATTTTGGTGTGTGTGTGTGTGTGTGTGTGTGTGTGTGTGTGTGTGTGTGTGTGTGTGTGTGTGTGTGTGTGTGTGTGTGTGTGTGTGTGTGTGTGTGTGTGTGTGTGTGTGTGTGTGTGTGTGTGTGTCAAGCGTTCATTGACCATATAAAGTTCAGGAAATGACTAACGAGATCACTTTTCTATTTTTTTTCTTTTATTTATTCATCTTTATTTTTATTTTGCATTCATTTATATATTTTTTAACTTTTTGTGGTTGTTAATGATTTCATGAGCGTGAATAGCGGTGACTCTTATCACAATTATATCAAAAATAAAACTTATTATATCCTTTCTATCTTTTTTCCTTTTTTTTCGTTGAAGTATATTTTTCAAGTGAGACAAAGAGTGACTCAACACCAAAAACATCAACAAGAACACCAACAACACCATTTAGAAACACTCACCACCATTAATACACACATACAAGCACCATTTACTATTTCATCATGCAGAACAGAGAGCCACCAGCAGTTACCGGTATTGCGCCACTACCTTCTGTGTACAATGAAGCGTGGTACCAATTCCTCATCCTTCACTCATACGCCCATATTCTCACCTCCACTATATTGAAAACTAGTTGGAGCTCCACGGATTTTCAAGGGTATTTTGAAGTCTCTAATGGCAGATGAACGACATGTCTACGTCACTGATAGGACAAACACCTCTTTGCTTGAAACACTTACGCGCCATACCTCCACTATATTGAAAAGGTTGTAGGTAAAGCTGTACGGGTTTTCAAGGGTGATTTTATGGTTCTAATGACAGATTAATGATATTTCTATGCATCTGATAGCACAAACACGTCTAAGAACACGGCTAATCATATCTGTGGCCTTCGAAAACAGTTGAGATTGAAGCTACAAGGGAGTTTTAAGGAAATTTTTATGATTCGTTCGTAGCTGTAGTTACTTGAAGCTACATATTTTTCAAGCGTCTTTTCTACCTACACTGGATTTCTAAGGGAATTTTTATGATCTGTTGTAATCCAGCCAACTCAACTTGAAACTACATATTCTTTAAGGGTCTTTTCACAGTTACAGTAAGAGATTCATGAGATTTCTATGCGTCACTTAAAAGGAGATGCACTACGTTTCTACAGCGTTTCTACATCTCCCTAACACACATTACTTTTAGAGCACAAATACCTCGATTCTTCAAATGTTGTGTATACCTTTTTTCCAGCGAAGGAGGAAAATAAAATAAGGTAAAATAAGTTCATTACAACATGACATTCCAACGTTTCTATTGCACTAACAATTACAACATTTACAAGGAACAACTCCAGCATTTAACTAATCAGCTAAGAGTGTTCTACCTTTGTACAATGAACGAAAGAAGTAATCACCAGGTAAATGCTATGTGGTGATTACAACAGGACAGTCTAGCGGCGGCAGGTGAGCACTGGGAACATACAAGACACACCACAGAGATTCAAAGTAATAAAGTATGTAAAGTCGACTCCAGATTTGATGAAGCAACGTTCCCATTTTCATTTCAGGACAAAGCAACACATCAGCTCGTCTCTTCCAGGTAAATATCATCCATCGCCTGGCGCCACTCACTGTCTCACTCCCGCAGTGCTGACTGAATGGGGACACAGACACCACGGGAAGCTGAACAATCACCCCAGCTGATAAGAGATGCCTGGGTCAGTATTCAGAGACGCTTTGCTCTCTCACCACGACTTTTTCCAAGGCCACATATATGATTAGCGGAGTTTTGAAGAGTGATTCGTCAGTTAATAATGTAAAAATCCTGTTATTCCGTCACTGCAACCGTAAAATCACCTCCGAAAACTCGTGTAACTATAAATAAAGTCTTTTTTGAAATAGTGGAGATGAGGAGCAGAAGCATTTGAGAATACTAGCCTTGACTCCTCCAGTGGCGATTTTAACCCCTTGAGTCCCATGACGCGTTTCCATATTCATTCTCCTTACTATTCGATGATTTTATACACCTTCAGAAACTCATGTAGGGGAGCTGAAAAAGTGAAGACTGTGGCCATTAATCTTCTGACCCCCATAGACCCTTCCTAATGTCAGTAAAATGGTCTAATCGTACACAAATCTCAAGATAAACAAAAATGTGTCCCAGTACTGAAGGGGTTAGTGTAGGAATATGAATGAACAGATAGATAAAAAAAAATGCAATAAAGAGCCAATCACGTAAGGGAAATTTAAAGAGTTACTAATACGCACGATTACGAAGAAATGCAAATCAGACACTACTACTAGAATAATTAGAAGTAAACAAGTAAACAAGGAAATAAAAAACATGAAATAGAAACTGAAGAGATGATTAAATAAAACATAAAAAAAACAAGTAATTTCGTAAAAAAAAAGACAAAACAAGAAAACAAACAGAGAGAGAGAGAGAGAGAGAGAGAGAGAGAGAGAGAGAGAGAGAGAGAGAGAGAGAGAGAGAGAGAGAGCATGAGGGGAAGATATGAGAACAAGAGAGGCATGGAGTGGGAGGGAAAACGAAACAGAGAGATGAAGAGGGAGAGAAAGAGAGAGAGGGAGGGAGGAAGAGGGAGGGAGAGGACGAGAGGGTGAGACAAGGAGAGGAGGAGGAGGAGGAGGAGGAGGAGGAGGAGGAGGAGGAGGAGGAGGAGGAGGAGCACTGTCTTACGAGAGTCGAACAAATATAATCTCGCCTCACTTACTGTAATAAAAATCCCACGTTAAGAGGCTTTGTGTTAATGACGGGACCAACGGCACAAAGGGACCCGCCAGACCTGTGGGACTTGCTGGGACTTGTTGGGACTTGCTGGGGACTTGTTGGGACTTACTGGGACTTGTTGGGACTCGCAGGGACTTGCTGGGACTCGCTGGGACTTGGTGGACTTGTTGAGGACTTGTTGGGACTTGTTGGGACTTGTTGGGACTCGCTGGGACTTGGTGGACTTGTTGGGGACTTGTTGGGACTTGTTGGGACTTACTGGGACTTGTTGGGACTTGTTGGGACTTGTTAGGACTTGTTGGGACTTACTGGGACTTGTTGGGACTCGCTGGGACTTGCTGAGACTTGCTGGGGACTTGCTGGATTTGCTGGGGACTTGTTGGGACTTGCTGGGACTCGCTGAGACTTGCTGGGACTTGCTGGGGACTTGTTGGGACTTGTTGGGACTTGTTGGGACTCGCTGGGACTTGCTGGGACTTAGTGGACTTGTTGGGGATTTGCTGGGACTTGTTAAGACTTACTGGGACTTGTTGGGACTCGCTGGGACTTACTGGACTTGCTGAGGACTTGCTGAGGACTTGCTGGGACTTGTTGGGACTCGCTGGGACTTGGACTGGGGACTTGACTTGTTGACTTGTTGGGACTTGTTGGGACTTGACTGCTGGGACTTGCTGGGACTTGGGACTTGCTGGGACTTGCTGGGACTTGCTGGGACTTGCTGGGACTTGCTGGGGACTTGTTGGGACTCGCTGGGACTTGCTGGACTTGTTGGGGACTTGTTGGGACTTGCTGGGGACTTGTTGGGACTTACTGGGACTTGTTGGGACTTGTTGGGACTTGTTGGGACTTGGGGACTTGTTGGGACTTGCTGGGACTTGCTGGGACTTGTTGGGACTTGTTGGGACTTGTTGGGGACTTATTTGGGACAGCAAGTCCTAACAAGTCCCACACACAAGTTGTTTGTGTGGTTGACGAAGGCACAGAAGGAGAAGGTGTTGGTGGAGGTTGATTCGCTGTGGTGATGCATGATGGGACTAACTAATAGGTGGTGATGAATTAGATGATGGTAATGGTGGTGGTGGTGGTGGTGGTGGTGGTGTGGAGACGAAAATGATGACGAAAATGAAGACGAAGACAAAAAAGAAAGAAGAAGAAGAAAAAAAGAAAAGAAAAAAAAAACAAGAAAAATAAGAAGAACGATAACAGGAAAAAGAACAAGAAGAATACGAACAACAACAACAACAACAACAACAACAACAACAACAACAACGTGAGGTATTTTGAAGATGACTTGTTGGCAGCGAAGACGAACTTTCCCTACCAAACGTGAACGAAGCGCCTCTCCCAACACACACACACACACACACACACACACACACACACACACACACACACACACACACACACACACTCCCAATACTCGTGTCCTCATGAAAGTTGCAGATGATGAGATAAAAAAAAGGGACGAAAAGGAAACAAAAGAGTACAAATAATCTTTAAGGAGATTATTTGAAGGAGGACCACTTCCCTTGAGGACAACCTTCCCTCCCTCCCTCCCTCCTCCTGTTTCCCTCCCTTCCCCTCTCTCTCTCTCTCTCTCCCCTCACTCTCTGCCTCCCGCTTTCCCTGTCCTCCCTCCTCTTTCCCTCCATCATATCCTTACCATCTTTCCTTCACCCACCCACGCCTCCTCCATCTCCATCTCCTCCTCCTCCTCCTCCTCCTCCTGTCAACCGTGCCCTCCTCCATATATCTCTCAGCCGGTATATCCGTCTCTCTCTCCCTCCCTTCCCTCCCTCCTCCTCCTTTTCTCTCCCTTCTTCCCCTCGTCGAAAAAAAGACGATGGGAGATGATGATTCGGAAATGGAGGCAAACATAAAGAGACAAACAGTAATTATACAGCCACGCTTAATCCCTCCTCCCCTCCCTGGTGGTTAGGCCGAGAGTCACGCTAACACGCAGGGAAGAACGACCTAAGGGAACACAGCACCTCGGCTTCTTGTTGCGCCGAGTGGGAGAAGGAAGTTGAGATTGCAAGAAGGAAGGATCATCTGAAGGAGCTCTCCATCCCGCTACGCCGTGTTCTCTTCTTAATGAGGAATTGTGTCTGAATGGAAAAAAAGGAAGGGAAAGTACAGATGAGCTGACACGCGCCGGAAACGTGCTAAGTCCTGACACACGCCGTACACTTTCACTACGACTTGGACTGGCCAACTAACCCTCGTGTCTCATTTCCCATTCTTCGCCTCATTTTGCTTACCATTTGGCGATTTGATACAGCGTTAGAAATTTATGTGGGGAGTGAAATAGTGAAGACTCGGGCCATTAATCTTCTGACACCCATAGACCCTTCCTAATGTCAATAGAATGGTCTAATCGTGCGCAAATCTCAAGTCAAAAATGTGGAATATTGAAGACTTCGGCCACTAATCTGACACCCATAGACCCTTCATAAACCCTTCCTAATGTCAATAGAATGGTCTAATCGTACACAAATCTGAAGGCAAAAATGTGAAATATTGAAGACTTCGGCCACTAACCTTCTGACAACCATAGACCCTTTCTAATGTCAAAAGAATGGTCTAATCGTACACATATCTCAAGGCAAAATGTGTCCTAGTGTTGAAGAGGTTAATTCAATCATTCCTCTCTCACCACTACTCACTTCACATTCCTTATTCCTCAACGCTTCTCATGATGGTGACGATGATGAAGTTAAAAAAAAAAAAAGGGAAGAAAAATCAAGACAAATCAGTGCAAGCAGGTGTTATGGTATTTCAAAGGGAGTGAATGCCAGTTTGTGGTGTTGAGAGTATGTTATGTTGTCTCGTTATGTTATGTCTCAAAATGTATCAATGGAAACTTGTCATTGTGTTAGATCAAAACTAAGTAAAAAGATTTAGTATATAAGATAGTGATGAGGTTAGGTTAGGTTAGGTGAAGTGAGGTTAGGTGAAGTGAGGTTAGAGAAGGAAAGGTTAGGTTACGTTAGGTTAGGTTACGTTGGGTTGGGTTGGGTTGGGTTAGGTTAGGTTAGGTTAGTATAAATTGAGGTTAGGTGAGATGAGGTGAGGTGAGGTCAAGTGAAGTGAGGTTAGGTGAAGTGGAGTTAGGTTAGGTGAAGTGAGGTTAAGTGAAGTTAGGTGAAGTTAGGTTAAATTAGGTGAAGTTAGGTAAAGTTAGATTAGGTGAAGTTAGGTGAGTTAGTGAAGTTAAGTGAAGTTAAGTTAGGTTAGGTTAGGTTAAGTTTGGGTTAGGTTAGGTTCGATTTGGGTTAGATTAGGTTAGGTTTGGGTTAAGTTTGGTTAGGTTAGGTTAAGTTTGGGACAAATTTGATTAGGTTAAGTTAAGTTTTGGTTACGCTTGGTTAGATTAGGTTAAGTATTGGTTAAGTTTGGTTAGATTAGGTTAAGTATTAGTTACGCTTGGTTAGATTAGGTTAAGGTTTGGTTACGTTTGGTTACATTAAGTTAAGTTTTGTTCAGGTTATATCAGGCTAGAGTAAGTGAAATCTGGTAAGCCCACAAGTAAACCAAGAATAGACCCACACGTGACACTCTCCGTTACATCACGCATATTAAACACGATGCTAACTAAACATTATCAATCCTCACTCCTGCTTGTGGATTAGCGAGGCGAACACACACACACACAAAAAAAAAAAAAAATGCAAGGAATTATTCGCTTCATTTATAATTTGCTTGGATAATGAAAGACCAATTATTTAGAAGCCAAATCCGTGTCGCCATTGTAGAATCCGATTGTGTCCCGTTGGTTGTGTGTTGTACTACTGGAAAGGCTATTTTGGTGTAAGAAATGCAGGAACAGATAGGAGAACTGGTGAGCTGTTTTGTCAGTGGAAGGAAAGTGTTAAGGATCGAGTAAGGGGAATTCTGGAGTTCACACACACACACACACACACACACACACACACACACACACACACACACACACACACACACACACACACACACACACACAGGTGAATGAGGTGGACTGGTGGAGGTAGCTTTGTCCACACAGGGACTGCCACACGTTGCCCTGCTGAGTTCGTGCTCTTATATTCTTGTCATTGTGGATGTTGTTGTTGTTATTATTATTATTATTATTATTATTATTATTATTATTATTATTATTATTACTATTTCTTGCAGCTTCCCTCATTTTCTTATGCTATTATATTCTTGTCATTCTGAATTTTGTTATTGTTGTTGTTTTTATTATTTTTACTATTGTTATTATTATTGTTATTATCGTTATTATTATTATTATTATTATCATTGTTTTGAAGGGAGGTGGTGGTCTGGCGCTTTTAGTGACTCTTTATTGCCATTTTTATTTGTTTATTCATTATCTATTCATCCATTTATCCATCTACTTCATTTTTACTCGTTTTTTTTATTCCCTTAGCGAGAACACCGTGCGTAAAAAAATATAAATAAATAAATAGATCAAAATAAATCAAAGAAAAAGGATCATCCAAATAAGATAAAAAAAAAAAGAAAAAGAAAATAGTAAAAAAAAATCTAATTCACTTTTAATCAAACTAGACAAAAAAAAAGCATTCCATATACATTTTTCTCAAACTAATCAATTAAAACTCACCTTTCGTTACTAATCATTAAAAAAAAGGACGATTAAAAAAGACTAAAAAAAAAAAAAACTCAAATCACAATAAAAACACCATTGTAATAAGTCATAATTAATTCCCTATCACAAAAAACTAACGAAATGCAAAACTTTCCTTATTAGACAACCAATCACAACAGAGAGAGAGAGAGAGAGAGAGAGAGAGAGAGAGAGAGAGAGAGAGAGAGAGAGAGAGAGAGAGAGTGACGCCTTTAGTTGGTCCCCGCTCATATACAAGGCAGGGAGGAGGCTGTGTGAGGCAGGGAGAGAAAGGAAGGCAAGCAGAGATGAGAGAAGCAGAGAGGCAGAGAAACAAGGAGACAGGGAGGGAGAGGCAGGGAGGGAGAGGCAGGGAGGCAGGGAGGGAGAGACAAGGAGGCAGGCAGGGAGAAGCAGAGAGGCAAGGAGGCAGGGAAGGAGAAACAGGGAGGGAGAGGCAGGGAGGCAGAGAGGAAGAAGCAGCGAGGGAGAGGCAGGGAGGCAGGGAGGAAGAGACAAGGAGGCAGGCAGGGAGAAGCAGAGAGGCAAGGAGGCAGGGAAGGAGAAACAGGGAGGGAGAGGCAGGGAGGCAGAGAGGAAGAAGCAGCGAGGGAGAGGCAGGGAGGCAGGGAGGGAGAAACAGGGAGGGAGAAGCAAGGAGGCAGAGAGGCAGGGAGGCAGGGGTACAGGAAGGGACAAGGGGGGAGAGGTAGGGATGCAGGGGAGGTGAGAGGTAGGCAGGGAGGCCAGGAGGCAAAGTGAGGGATGAGGAGGCAAGGAAAAGAATGGGGAGAGAGAGAGAGAGAGAGAGAGAGAGAGAGAGAGAGAGAGAGAGAGAGAGAGAGAGAGAGAGAGAGAGAGTGAACAGTGGTGAGGCAGGGAGGAGGCAAGGGAGAGGCAGGAGGGAGGTAGGAATGAGGAGAAAGTGAGAATGAGGAGAGAGAGAGAGAGAGAGAGAGAGAGAGAGAGAGAGAGAGAGAGAGAGAGAGAGAGAGAGAGAGAGAGAGAGGAAAAGGAAACTGAAGGAAAAAGTTCAGCTATGATCGCACACACACACACACACACACACACACACACACACACACACACACACACACACACTTATGAGTAATGTATGTTTGTATAAACGAGGAATCTGTGCCCAAATAACATGCAACATTGAGGAGGAGGAGGAGGAGGAGGAGGAGGAGGAGGAGGAGGAGGAGGAGGAGGAGGAGGAGGAGGAGGACAAGAACGAGGAGGAAAGAGAAAGGAGGAAGAGCTTTATGTAACACGATAATTTTGAAAAGAAGAAGAAGAAGAAGAAGAAGAAGAAGAAGAAGAAGAAGAAGAAGAAGAAGAAGAAGAAGCCGAGGACGATGAGAAAGAACAAAGAACAAGAACAAGAACAAGAAAAAGACGAAGAAAGGAGGAGGAAGAGGAGGAGGAGGAGGAGGATCTTTTATGTTACAGGACCCTTATGCGAAGAAGAAGGTGGTGGTGGTGGTGGTGGACGAGGAGGTTGTCTGGCACCACTATTCCCTGTACACGTCTAATCAAACCACCTTTAAAGAACCTCTGCTATTTGATTTACCTATTCGTCATCTTATATTCAATTCTCTTTTACTGTCAATAACATCATTTGTATTTATTTGACCATTTTAGCCTATTTTATCATTTTGTGCGTTTAATTTATGTTCTAATCTATTTTATCTGTTTATCAGTGCAGTATGACGTAATTAAACTGTTAATTTCCATCATATACACAGAATAATTTATCATGCCAGATTCGAAAAATTATTAAAGTTATCCATAAAATTAATATTCTCTTTGACGGTAACTGAAGGATTTCATGGGTGACTCTTACAAACTTCACTACTACAACAACACTATGGAGCAGCTTTGATACAGTTGGGTGAGTTGTACTGAGCGAAAATATACCGCAGAATCAATGAAAATTTAATGAAAGGTAAATCAATGGCAGAGAGGTTAAGTATTTTATACAAGGAAGCATGCAAAGGAACCAGCAAGGAAAGACTTCCCAGCACTGGTCCTTGAGAGGTGGCGGTACTCCGGTGTGTGTGTGTGTGTGTGTGTGTGTGTGTGTGTGTGAAATTTGGAATGGGGTCTGCACTTTATATTGTCATATACAAGAAGAATATCCTTTTTTTCCCATTAAATATCACGAGACAGGGAAAACAGTCGCCTTATTGGAGAGAGTGTCCGGTGAGAGCGTGATGCAGGGTGGAGTGTCGCAGCTTCGGTCCTGACTCAACTGCCTGCTTCTTGACATGTGAATGTCTAAAGGGTTGTACAACGAGGCCAAGACGAGACCAAGACAGTTTCATTTAACAGTAATTTGCAAGCTTCCTCTATGCCAAATTTTAGAATGATCCTTATCTCATTTTATTCAATATCTCCATGATGCGGTGCAAGAATTGATAGTAGAGGCATCGAAGCAATCTGTCATTGGGTTAATGTTTTTACCCAGTCACATGCGCATCGGTATTCACAGCAGGAGACGTGACGTGCCTCATACTAGGCAAGGGTTCGCCATGAGCAAGGGATCAATGTTTGCCATTCACCAGGTATGGGGAGTCCTAAAGGGGTGATAAGGGCTCCTTCCATACAATATGGTGGAGGGTGTGTACGGGTCCCTGGCTTGTGATGGCACCGGGCTGAACAACTTGCCGTGAACGAGGCCACGCTGTGCGCCATGCACCAGACACTGCCAAGACGAAGGGGTTCTTTAGGGGTGAGAGGGCTCACTTTATGACAGTGGCTGGGGCGTGGTGTGTGGCACGCTGTGCGCCATGCACCGGACACTGGCAGGACGAGGGATCCTTCAGGGGTGAGAGGGCTCACGTCATGACAGTGGCTGGGGTGTGGTGTGTGGCGGGGCATTGCTCATGGCGAGCCGTGTGAGGCGCGGCAAGGTTGCATCGTCACTACCCTCGCACACACGGGACTGCTGGGGTACCTGTGTTAATAGGTTGACTTGAATGGCGTGTTGCTATCGCCACGCCAGCAGTGCTAGTGTCAGAATGGAAAGCGAGGCACGGCTCGCCGTGAATCGTCACCACATGACAGGATGCCAGTTTGGCCCGTACCTCCGTGCTGGTACTGGGAGCGACGGGCGTCCCTGCGTGACCTGAGCTGCATACAGAGGGACGAGCGGGACAGTGGCAGGCACACCACAGGTCAATACCCAAGAGGATTGAAAGCGAGGCACGGCTCGCCGCCACATGACAGGACGCCCGTTTGGCCCGCACTTCCATGTAGGTGCTGGGAGCGACGGGCGTCCCTGCGTGACCTACGCTGCGTACAGAGGGTCGAGCGGGATAGTGGCAGGCACACCACAAGTCATTATCCACCAGGATTAAAAGCGAGGCACGGCTCGCCGCCACATGACAGGACGCACGTTTGGCCCGCACCTCCGTGCAGGTGCTGGGAGCGACGGGCGTCCCTGCCTCACCGCGTGGCAGGAAGTTGTTTACGGCACCGCCACGCGGGGCGGCATTGTCAAGGCTAGTGTTCAGAATGCAAGGCTCGGCCCAGACCACCACCATCAATAAACAGGACGCACGTTTGCCCGCACCCTCCATCAGTTATCGTGGAATCGCATTGATATCGACCTTTTGTCTCTAAAATGTCTCATTGCTGCTCTCATACCTATGGATGCGTTAATTATCATATATATATATATATATATATATATATATATATATATATATATATATATATATATATATATATATATATAGATAGATAGATAGATAGATAGATAGATAGATAGATAGATAGATAGATAGATAGATAGATAGATAGATAGATAGATAGATAGATAGATAGATAGATAAATAGATAGATAGGTAGATAAATAGATAGGTAGATAAATAGATAGGTGATAAATAGATAGATAGATAGATAGATAGATAGATAGATAGATAGATAGATAGATAGATAGATAGATGAATTACAATTTCTTTATCCTTTCAGTACCATGTAGCGTTTTCATATTCGTTTCGGTTATTATTTGGTGATTTCATACAGCTTCATAAACTCATGTGGGGATTCAAATAGTGAAGACTGTGGCCATTAATCTTCTGATCTCCATAAACGTTTCCTAATGTCAATAAAATGATCTAATCGTAGCCAAAAATCAAGGTAAAAATGCGTCGTAGTACTGAAGGAGTTAATCTTTTGACCTTCATAGACCCTTCCTGATGTCAATAAAATGGTCTAATCGTATGCAAAAATCAAGGTAAAAATGCGTCTCAGTATTGAAAGTGATAAATGGCCTTATTTCATTTGAAAGACGCACTGAGAGTCCGTATCTCTCCCGCTATAGCGAACTGAGAGCTCATTTTTACATATGAGGAAGGGGGACAGGAGGCGACCGTGCCCCTGTAAGGACGATGCTGGCGATGTAAAGTAATGGTAATAATATTCTTCATTCAACTATTGCCTCTGCCTCTAAGTACGTTTCATTGCTTCTTTGTTTCATAAGTACTGAGGCAATTTCTATTTTTTTTTCTCAATCTATGTATGCATAGAAAGTTATTTAACCCTTTCTATACTGGGACACATTTTTACCTTAAGATCTGTGGACAATTAGACATTTTATTGATACAAGGAAGGGTCTATGGAGGTCAGAAGATTAATGGCCACAGTCTTCACTATTTTAATCCCCGACATTTTCTGAAGCTGTATAAAATCACAAAATAGTAAGCAGAATGAATATGGAAACGCGTCATGGTACTGATGAGATTAATATATGTGTGTAGAAGGAGTTATTTAAGCCATAATAGATAAAACAGCAGTGTGGGGCCACCGCGGTACAGTGGGACCGCGAGCGCTTTGTGGACCCCCAAGTGTTCTCAAGCGCACGGGTTCGATTCCTAAATGCCAAAACCAAAGTCCTCCTCACTCGTCTGTCAGGAGGCACCGTCGAGGCACCGTCCTAGCCTTAATGTAATAGGGAAACCGGACGTAAAAAAAAAAAAAAAAAAAAAAAAAAAAAAAACGTATAGATCACAAACTAGAGTAAAATTTGACTTGCAGATCACGTTGGCTGTGTAGAATCGTAAATGACATACCAAAGAAGCACCCGTTGAGGTTCTTTCTGTCAATATGTGTCGGTGAGTCATGTACACTAGAATGAAAGACACTATAGAACACGGAAGACACCAGATAGTAGCTACACCTGAAGTGACAATAGTATTATAATAGTACAACTGTATAGCTATCGGTGGAAGAGGGAGAATAGTAAAGAAAGCGTTGTACAGCAAAAGATGAAATAGTATACCATTTATATTTTTTCTGTTATCATTACTAGTTGATATTTCGCGTACAGCCTTCATCCAACTTTCTTTAATCTAAACTTTTTTTTGTGTATATTTTTATCTTTCAACACGTAGAAAAAATAAGTGAGAGGAAGAGTTATCTATCATCTATTTTCATTTATCTATTTACTTTTTTTTTCCTTCACGTACTACATTCCAGTAATGAATAATACACGCTGCATTATCGCCTCTTATCAGCAGAAGTAAGTAATTATGCATTATAATCATTACGGCGCGCGTGTCACAGTCATGGAGAACACACACACAATACACACGAGGAATCTACACATTATAAACATTACTTACTCGCCAAGCACGCCCTGTAATGAAGTGCAAGCCGCTACTCCCCTCGGGGCATTAACAAGGTGGTCGGGGATTAGCTGCAGTGGAGCTCATTATTATCATTATCATTTCACTACAAGGATCCTTCATTTCACTCGTGATGGAACGTGATTATAGATTATTAATACCTGAAGCTCCCACTGGTCTCTCTCTCTCTCTCTCTCTCTCTCTCTCTCTCTCTCTCTCTCTCTCTCTCTCCTAAGGTCAAAACTGTAACATTTGCAGATTAGTTAAGTTTGCGTTATATCAAACTTTTCTTCCATTTTCTGTCTCACCAAAGTCTCTCTCTCTCTCTCTCTCTCTCTCTCTCTCTCTCTCTCTCTCTCTCTCTCTCTCTCTCTCTGCAGGATAATAAATGCGCAGAAACAAACAGGAATTCGGTCAGGAAGTCAGCCGTCACCTCGACGCAACACAGCCACGACTGTTGTGTTTCCTTCCTTTCCTCACTATTCTGCCTTTTATTCCCATACACTTCTGGGCTCCATTCACCTCCACTATTTCAAAAGGCTTTATTCAAATTCACACGAGTTTTTAAGGTGTTTTTTACGGTTCTAGAGGTGCAGCGACATGATTTGTACATTATTAACTGGAGAAACACTTGAAAACAGCGCTAGTCATCTCTGTGGCCTTGGAAAACAGTCGTGGTGAGAGAGCAAAGCGCTTCTGAATCTGAACCACATGAAACACTCCCGCGACACACCACCGTATACTGTTGAAAACCTCCAGTTGTAGTGACACTTAACTCCTTCAATACTAGGACACATTTTTACCCTGAGACTTTATTTACATTAGGAAGGGTCCATGGAGGTCAGAAGATAAATGACTGTTCTTCACTATTCTAATCCCCCCACATAAGTTTCTGAAGCTGTATAAAATCAGCAAATAGTAAGCAGAATGAATAAGGAAACGCGTCATGGTACTGAAAAGGTTAAGGGTGACTTTTACGGCTATAGTGATGGATTAACAAGATTTCTGCATTATTAACATGACAAAACACTCTTGACACCACATCTAATGAAATATGTGCCCTTTGAAAACAGCGGTGATGAGAGCAAAGCGTTTCGGAACACGGACGCACACTATAGAATTGTCAAACCGCGCCACCACGCCACTACTCCACTCCTCAGACCGCCTGCCAGAAATTGAAATGGAGGGTTTCTATTGTCATTCAGGTGGAACTTATTGTTATGGCGGGACAGAAGAACCACCGCCAGGATTCTACATTATACCTTCCTTGGCCCATCGCGCTCCTGCTGGTCACTGAGGGGAAATGTGGCGGGGTGAGGGGGGGATAGCAGTGTTGTGAGCTGGCCCTCCTCCCCTCCCCTCCTCTTAGTAAGATTCCTAAACCATTGTCCTCTTTTTCCAATCCCAAAATACTAACATATGTTTGTTTTTTTTTTTTTTTATGTATATGTGCCAATAAAAGGCATTAAAATTATTAAAAGCAAAAAAGAGTTTACTGAAGTACCGGTCCCCGAACAAAATTACAGAAACATTACGAAAAAAAAATAATGAAAGATGTGTGTCTAGCGATAGAAGTTGGCTTGAGACGCAACACTGGCAATCAGAGAGAGGATGAAGACAGTCCGTTAGTAGAGGAGTTGGTGAGTCGAAATGCGTTTGATTCCACCCTGCATGTTTAATCCCTTCAGTACTGGGATGCATTTTTACTTTGACCTTTGGTTGTGATTTGATTATTTTATTTGCATCAGGAAGGGTCTATGGAGGTCAGAAAATTAATGGACACAGTCTTCACTATTTCAATCCCCACAAAAGTTTCTGAAGCTGTACAAAATCACCAAATAGTAAGCAGAATGAATATGAAAATGAGTCATGGTACTGAAGGAGTTATGAATGGTACTAGTGAACCCCTTCCTAGATGTGAAGCATACTCCATTGGTGAACGAATAAGGACCCTTTACCGAAGTACCAGCTGTGATAGGGGTGGAGAAGAAAACTGGCAGAGACCACATGCAAGGAAATACGGATAACCAGGAGCTGATGTCACCGCCGTCTGTTGCTCTGCTGGAAGACGAAAGCAAGGAAGCAAGACAATAACACGAACGCAATTGAGAGTATCGAGATGTCGCCGCTCACTGCCATCCTTGCTAATTGATATCTGGTTAGCGTGAAGCAGTGCCTGTCGTTCACGCCACACCGCCACGTGTTATACTGACTTGCTTGATCCTGTTTACTTGGTGCAATGTAAATAGAAGTAATATGATAATAAGAGGAATAATGACAATGATAACGACAATAATGATAACAACAGAAAATAATGGGCGGTGATGAAGAGAGACCCGATTTATTTTTTCATGTAAGAGGTGAGGACTGGCCAAGGACACCAAAAAGATAAAGAAAAAAGGCCCACTCAGTCGCCAGTCTCCTTACACAGCCGACAGTTAGCCAAAGGATTGAGAAAAGTCATTTATTTCTGACTAGTTCCGCAGCTACTCATTCGTCACTAGCCCGTTTGTCCTTCAACACTACCTCAAGATGGCCAGTGTCCTCACCTAAACAATAACAAAAGCAATAGAAATAACAAAGACAAAAAGAACAAACAAGCATTTACAGCAGAGTGGTGAGCCAACCACTTACATGTACCCTAGTATCACAGCGCGGGCCGCCATGTACCTCCCCGTCATGCGTCACCCTCTATTCCCGCCGCCACATGAAGTAGCGCCATGCAAAACTCCTGCCTTGCCCATCGAAACTTGCAGAAAAGTTCACAAAAACACTCTCGGACACGCCCTGTAACTGAACGACTTTACCCGAACATAATCCTCCTCACTGGGTCACAAAGCACAGCTAGCCACAGAAACAGACAGTAGCAGACTATCTTTTTCACCAGACACGTAACTCGCACCCAGAATATCCCTGACAAAACAATGGTAAATAGATACAGTACTCACCTCACCTCTTGTCCATCCCAGCAGCAGCAAGCGTTCAGGAAGAGGAGTCCATATCGTTAGTGCGGGAACAAGTAGGTACGGCACAGCGATAACACTCGACATCTCACCCGCGCACTGACAACTGACGAACTGGCTAGTGAAGAGAGAGCTCAACGGAAGGGGAAGGAAGGATGACGGTTTGGGAAATGGAGGTGTTTTCGGAAGGTGAAGGAAAGACAGGGTAAGGATTAGGTAGAACAAATCTATTATTGGTTTTGTTGTTCGTGTGTGGCAGTTGATAGATTGATACACCCGTGGTCACTACTCAGCCGCTCATGTTTTCTTGCTTATACTGCGCAGGAGTCGAAGTGCTGAGATTTTAACCCCTTCAGTACCATGACGCGTTTCTGTATTCATTCTTCTTACTATTTGGTGATTCTTTACAGCTTCAGAAACTTAATATGTGGGGATTAGAATAGTGAAAACTTTGGCCATTAGTCTTGTAACCTTCATAGACCCTTCCTAATGTCAATAAAATGGTCTAATCGTACACAAAACTCAAGGTAAAAATGTGTCTCAGTACTGAAGTGGTTAAAGGCATCGAGATTATTTCCTTGATATTTTGTGTGATTGTGGCGTTTGCTCATTTCGCTATAGTTGGTACTGCTACTGTTTATGTTGTTGTTGCTATTAAGAACATAGTAGTAGTAGTAGTAGTAGTAGTAGTAGTAGTAGTAGTAGTAGTTGTTGTAGTTACAGCAACAGCAATAATACCAACAAAAACAACAGTAATAGTAGTAGCAGTAGTAGTAGTAGCAGTAGTAGTAGCAGCAGCAGTAGTAGCAGTAGCAGTACCAATAGCAGTAGCAGTAGTAGTAGTAGTAATAATAGAAATAGAAGTAGTAGTAGTAGTAGTAGTAGTAGTAGTAGTAGTAGTAGTAGTAGTAATAGTAGTAATAGACAGTAGTAGTGACAGTAGAAAGTGACGGTAGTACTTAGCATCTAAATTACACTGCTAATCCCACCTTACATAAGTGAGTGCTGGGAAATGAATTAAACAAGAGGTTAATAATAAATATATATTTATCACATAACATTATCTTTTTAACGAGACGAATATTGAAGAATAAATTGTTAATAAGTCACTCCGGGCGGTGACAGAACCAGCCAGTTGCCCGGTGGAGAAATTACATCAACAATTGTGCGCGATGGATATCTTCACACACACACACACACACACACACACACACACACAGGGAATGGTTGAGGCAGGGCTGAACACTTTGAAATGAACACAACAATAATACTCTCTAAGGTAAGTGTTCTTCCTAGTGGTCTAGTGGTGGCTGGGCAAACAAGATAAAGGATGAACCAGCCGTGACAGTGACGTGTTGATGCTTCACACTGCACGCTCGCTTCCTTACGTCTGAGGAGTGTTAGGAAACTCTATTAGGTACCGAATGAGATTTCCTTTTCCTTGATTACGTAGCTTCCTTGTTCTCTCTTATGCTGATGTGAGGCTGGTCTAATTCAGGAACGCCTTACTCTCTCGCCTCGGCTACTCACAAAGGCTAGAGAGATGTTTAGCGGAGTTCTTGTTCAGCTGTCACTACCACAATGTAAACACCTTTGAAACCAGCATAACCTCACCTAGAGCCTTTCAAAATGGTAAAGATGAGGGCACATGTGTTTCAGAAAATGTACCACAGCTCCCAAAACTTTCATTAATGTGTGTGGTGAACTAAACCTTAATTAACAAATAATATGAAGCATGTTGCCTGATCACGCCACAGCTTGAGGTGCTGCCGATACACAGGTACAGCAACCATCTCAGTGTACAGGGTTGCCAACTGTTGCCACTATGAAAACCAAACGTGTCAGATAATAGTGTCCATTGTCTCAGAAATTAAACCTCTTGTTCCCTAAAGGCAGTTTTGGGAGCTGCTGTATACATCGCAGTACACTCATTACCACTCTATGGCTGTTGCATCTTCCCTCCATTCTCTAACTCCTCAGTTGCTTAGCGGTCATTCTGTCGACTAGATGCCCTCACTGTTATTGGACATCCTGACAGTACCTAACACTCACTCAAGTAACATTTTTCTTTACGTTGTGATTGAGACTGTCTATTTGCTTTCCAGAATACACTTGGTGGCAGCGGTGGGATGAACACAGGTGGTTGATAATTAAATGGACAGTACTAGACGACTCCTTGTAACATTCACTATTTTATGTGTTTTAGTTAAAAGATTGTTTATCTGCCCGTAGAAATATATTAAGTAGCTGTGGTGGCATGAACAAAGAAGATGGTGATAACATACAAACACACACACACACACACACACACACACACTCTCTCTCTCTCTCTCTCTCTCTCTCTCTCTCTCTCTCTCATAGATGTACAATAATGACCTACCTACAAGTAATACACTGGAGTTCAGCATATCGAGGGAGGGAATCAAGGCTACTGTGTCTCTACAGGAAGGAGATTCTCAAACACTTCATTTTCTTGGTGCTTAATGCTGGCCTGCGTGACGGACACCCACGCCCCCACAAAGGCACACGATCCACTTCACCGCTCGTATTTTAAATAACAAAAACATGTAATTCAATTAGGTAAACTTTCTTCTGCAGCTTCAACCGCATAAAATAAAGGCGAATTTTTACACTGAATTTTCTACTCTAAATGAAAGTCACATGTTGAGAAAAAGCTCCTCGATTTAACGTTAGCTTTTAATTGAGGCGACTTTTGGAATTGTGGATCCAAAGCAATACCTATCCGTTTACTACTGTTGGAACATATCATTATCCTAATTTATTTCTGGAAAGCTAAAAACTAAAATCAGTGCAGTTTACTTAGCACACAATGATTCGAAGCCCAGTAACATTCACCTCCAACAGTTACATTCCTCAGAGTCAGTGATACATAGGCAGTTCCATCACCTCCAGTGGTGGCCCAGATGTAGCCAGCTGGGAGGCACATCAGTAACCCTTTGGAGGAGCAGCCATGGCAATTAAGGGAGGAAGCAAACTGACTGCAGTGATTTTGGGAAATTTGTGGAAATTGAAAAAGAATTATAATCCTCTTCCATGAAAAGAGAGAAAAAATAAATGAAATATAATATCTCGATGCAAATATTCTACGAGTTTCAAATATCATTTATCTTTTTTTTCATTTTTATAGAAGACTTCAGGCCAAGCATAACAAATTCACATGAAAAAATTTAATACATTTTATCTTCAGTACTCTGCTATCAACGGGAACAGAAAAAGTGCAGAGGTTAAAAACAATAAATAGAATATATCGTTGTGTTTTGTAAAGCATTTTTAGGAAACATTACTTTGTGTTTGGGGAGGGGGGGGGAGAATGTGCGAAGGATATGTATTAGTAAGGTTACTGTGCTCGACAAAAGGGGATCTTTCTTCTTCTTCTTCTTCTTCTTTTACTTCCTCTTCTTCCAGTCCAAGACACACGAGGCCACAAGAGTGAGGTGAGTGGTAGGTTAGGCAGGATGAGTAGAAGTGTTTTTTCTTCATGAGCTACAAAACCATTCTTACTGACACGGCGCTATATAACCTCCTTATTGCGACGCCAGTGTGCCAACCAACCAGTCTCTCTCTCTCTCTCT
Organism: Portunus trituberculatus; assembly: GCF_017591435.1. Classification (NCBI taxonomy): domain Eukaryota; kingdom Metazoa; phylum Arthropoda; class Malacostraca; order Decapoda; family Portunidae; genus Portunus; species Portunus trituberculatus. The sequence goes on from NC_059304.1 coordinate 19,108,197, forward strand.
CTCTCTCTCTCTCTCTCTCTCTCTCTCTCTCTCTCTCTCTCTCTCTCTCTCTCTGTTTTCCACCGAATCCCAAATGACACGAGCCAAATTTTGTGTACCTCGTTGTGTGACAGCTTCTTATCTTCTCCCCACTCACCTCCCCTTCCCTCCCACCCACACCCCCAGAGACGTAATCAACATGGGCTTGGCTGCCCTGGAGGAGGAGGAGGAGGAGGAAGAGGAGGAGAAGAAAGAGGAAGAGGTGGTGGTGGTGGTAGAGGGAATAGAGGAAGAAAATTAGGTTTCAGAATTATGCGAGTTTTCCTTGTTCTCTCTCTCTCTCTCTCTCTCTCTCTCTCTCTCTCTCTCTCTCTCTCTCTCTCTCTCTCTCTCTCTCTCTCTCTCTCTGGGGAAGTCGGGATAAGTCAGAGAAAATTATACGAAGAACGAAAATATTGACGAAGATAATGACAATGTGACACACTCAGAGAGAGAGAGAGAGAGAGAGAGAGAGAGAGAGAGAGAGAGAGAGAGAGAGAGAGCAGGGAAACAGACACACTTCAACCCACGAGTCAGTATTGGAGGCAGCGTTGGGTGGAGTGGGGTGGAAGGAGGTGAGTCTTCAAGGGTTGGGGTGGGAGAGTGAGGGAGAAGGAGGTCAGGTTCGTGTGTCGTCGAGGCTGGCAAACTTGTATCTGCACGGCCACCTGGTGTCGATGTCGTGGATGGGGATAATCTCCTCTGACGGCTTCTCCCCGGCCAGCTCCTCCCGCACCTGCAACAAGGGAGCAGTCAGGGAGGGAAGGACTCTCGCTGTTACTCCTGTTTCCCTTCCATGAGTGAGAGAGGATATGTCGCTTAGGACATCTTAAGACAAGTTCACACGTATCAATAAGCGACTGAAATTGTAAATCGTTAGAAGTACCGACTGAAGACAAAAAGAAAATAAATTGAAAAGAAAGGTCACCAAGAAGGAAGATGTCCGGATGTAAGGTATTGAAGGTGTAGTGAACTTGTACAATGCAGGTGTGAACTCAGGTGTGCCTTGTGACGGAGTATATGTCGCTTATTAAGAGTGAAGGTGTACACATGCTGGGTTTTGCTTGGAAAGTTGATTATTTTTTTTTCTGGTATTTTGTGTAAGGGAAGGAAACAAATTGATTTGAAGTCATGAGTGAGGGAATACATGTCGCTTATTAAAAGTGAAGGTGTACATATGCTGGGTTTTGTTTTGAAAGTTGATTGTTTTTCTTGTTTTTTTTTTTTTTTTTTTTTTTGGTATTTTGCGTGAGGGACGAAAAAGTATTGATTCTAACCCATGAGTGAGGGAGTTCATGTTGCTTACTCAGGGTGAAGATGTGCATATTCTGGGTTGCTTTGATATCTGATTGTTTTCCTTCTTGTTGTTGTTGTTTTATGTGAGGGACGGAAAGGTGACTGCAAGGTAACTATGTGGAATTTTCTTTATGTAAGAGGGGAAACTGGCCAAGGGCAACAAAAATGTAAAAAAAAAAAGGCACACTTAACTGCCAGTTTCGTTGCAAGTCAAAGTGTCAGCCGAAAGAAATTGAACAAATGTCTTGAAACCTTCCTCTTAACCCCTTCAGTACTGGGATGCATTATTACCTAGAGTTATGTACACAATCAGACCATTTTATTGACATTAGCAAGGGTCTATGGAGGTCAGAAGATAGACAGTCCTCACTATTCTAATCCCCATAGAAGTTTCTGAAGCTGTATAAAATCACCATATAGTAAGCAGAATGAATATGGAAGCGCGTCATGTTACTGAAGGGGTTAATACAAAATAAAGAAGGTAGAATATAATACAATCCAATAAAAATGGGGAAAGAAAAAAAAATGCATTAACTGTTACTCTTGATTCACTTTGATGTGCGAGGGAGGGAAGGAGGAAGGGGGAAGGAGTGAAGGAGGGAAGGAGGGAGAGAGGGAGGGAGGGAAGAGCAGTGAGTGGTATCCTTTGCCTTCCCTCGCTGCTTCAACTAAAGGACCTTGTTATGCAAGTGGTTCTGGCCAAGAGCAATAAAAAAAGGTAAAAAGAGGAAAAGCTCCATTGAAAAAGAGTCAATCCCTGAGGAGCTGAGCTAAAGGGATTATTCAAAATTGGGAAGTGCCTTGAAAAAAATTAATTGGATGCGAGGAAAGGAAAAAAAAAGTACCCCATAAATATTATCTCCCCATAAAGGAAGAAAAAGCGAATATTCTCTCCCCCATAAAAGAAGAAACAGCGAATATTTTCTCCCCATAAAAAGAAACAAGCGAATATTTTCTCCTCATAAAAGAAGAAAAAGAAGGAAAAGCGAATATTCTCTCCCCATAAAAAGAGGAAAAAGGAAAAAGCGAATATTATCTCCCCATAAAAGAAGAAAAAGCGAATATTCTCTCCCCATAAAAAGAAACAAGCGAATATTATCTCCCCATAAAAGAAGAAAAAAGCGAATATTCTCTTTCCATAAAAAGCGAATATTCTCTTTCCATAAAAAGAAAAAAGCGAATATTATCTCCCCATAAAAGCAAAACCAAGAATATTAGAGAAGATTTCACTGCACATTCCCATTTATCTATTTACATTTTCACACAAGGCTGAGGTGTGGGAAGGAAGGATGGAAGGAATGAAGGAGGGGAAAAAAAAAAGAGGAGAAAAGGAAAGAAGGAAGGAAGGAAAAATATAAATGCATACAGAGAGTTCCCCAGAAAAATACATCCTAGATATGAAAAGTGTTACGGAAAGTGTTGCGAAATGTAAGAGAAAATAACTCAACACAACATCAACACAACATCAAACTATCATTCAAGGACATGAGGGAAAAAAGATCAAGATATGTATATGAACACCCACACACTGTACACACACACACACACACACACACACACACACACACACACACACACACACACACACACACCTATAAAACCCACATCATACAATAATTCACCAACAAGAAAAGCAAACAAATCGAGGACATTCAACACACACACACACACACACACACACACACACACACACACACACACAACAAGGGGGAGGAAATTACTCTTTATACACATCTGCGAGTGACAAGCGGCGCCCGAGTCTCAGCTTTACGAGGCAAGACCCGCTGGCGACCTATTTCTGTCTCCGCCCACGACTACGTTTTCTTTGTCAGCGACGGCGAGTGGCGATGGAGTGGAGAGGAAAAAAGAGCGCTGTCCTCAAGGTCCCAGGGAGGTTATGGGAACGGGACACCTTATTCAAAAACACATGCACTGCGCCTCTGCTACATTCTACAGGCTCCAGTTCAGTGGTTCTCATTTAGGGGGAGGGGCAACGGTAAGAATTTAAGGGGGTAATGGTGAGCTATTGCAAATTATATATCGTAAATAATGGAAATCTGAATAAGAAAAACTAAATACAAAATAATTATGACAACTCTGGAATTAAATCCTTCACTACTGGGACGCATTTTTACCATGAGTTTTGGGTAAACGATTTTATTGACATTAGGGAGAGTTTATGGAGGTCAGAAGATTAATGGCCAGAGTCTTCACTTTTTTAATCCTCCTACATGAGTTTGTGAAGCTGTACAAAAAACGACAAATAGTAAGCAGAAAAAATATGAAAACGTGTCATGGCACTGAAGGGATTAAGCAAAGGAGTTTTCTTCGTCAAAACTTTATTTTTTGTTGATTTATTTTTCCTAGCATTCGTGGGGAGGTGGGATTTGGAGGAAAAGTGAAGAGAAGCCACACAATATTGAGAATTCCTAAAGGGGATGAATGGAGAGAAAAAGGCTGAGAACCACTGCTCTCGCTGAAGTCAGCAAGTTTTTAATATTTTTTTATGGTCCTAGTGAAAGATTATTTACGATTCTATGCTATCAATAGGACAAACGCTATTGAGAACCTGTCTGATAATCTCTGAGGCTTTTGAAAATTGTCGTGATGGGAGAAACGAAACGATTATTTTTCAGTTAACGCTTCTAGTGACAGATTAACAAGTCTTATAAATTATCAAAACACTAAAGAGCATAACTAAATCTTCGTATCTTTTAAAAATAGTCGTGATAAGAGTAAACCATTAAAAAAACAGATTAACAAGTTTTCTACATTATCAACTGTAAAAAAAAACATTAAAGAACATAACCAACTCTTCGTATCCTTTAAAAAAAAACAGCCATGTTAAACGTAAACCACAAAAAAAGCATATAAAAAGTCACACTGGTTTTAACCCCTTCAATACTGGGACACATTTTTACCTTGAGATTTGAGAACGATTAGACCATTTTATTGACATTAGGAAGGGTCTATGGATGTCAGAAGATTAATGGCCACAGTCTTCACTATCTTAATCCCCCCACATGAGTTTCTGAAGGTGTATAAAACCACCCAATAGCAACCAGAATGAATATGGAAACGCGTCATGGTACTGAAGAAGTTAAGAAATGCTTTTTGTATCGTACTAATGACATATTTACACAGTTTCTACACTATCAACAGGAGAAACATTCCTGAGCATCTCAACCACATGTATGGCGTTTCAGAATAGCCATGGAGGGCAAGAGAGCAATACAGAACACAGGTCTGAAAGGGAGGAAGGGAGGGGAGGAAGAGCCGGGAATGCTACGGGAGGGGAGAGGGATTATGGGAGGAGGGAAGGACGTGTGGGAGGAAGCAAATGATGGGTGTTGTATGAGAGAGAGAGAGAGAGAGAGAGAGAGAGAGAGAGAGAGAGAGAGAGAGAGAGAGAGAGAGAGAGAGAGAGAGAGAGAGAGAGAGAGAGAGAGAGAGAGAGAGAGAGAGAGAGCGATGCTCCCAGGAACTGGCTGCCCCTCTCACCCAAGTCTTCACAACTTGTGTACGGGAAAACGTCTGGCCTTCAGTGTGGAAGGAGGCTCGAGTAGTTCCCGTACACAAAAAGCTCCAGGACGGACCCAAAAAACTACAGACCCATATCCCTGTTGTCAGTGGTGGGTAAAGTGTTTGAGAGGGTCGTGGCAGAGGTGGTGTGTAGCCATCTCAAGGACAATGCCCTCCTCTCAGACCAACAGTTTGGGTTCAGACCTGGAAGGTCAACCTCCGACCTAATGATGCTTCTCACCAGGCATTGGCAGGACGCCCTCGACGACGGCAAGGACACTATAGTGGTTGCTTTGGACATAGCAGGAGCTTTTGATAAAGTATGGCACAACGGATTACTAGAAAAGCTTCGTGCTAAAGGCATCCAGGGTGGCTTGCTACGACTCTTGGGAAATTACCTGCAGGACAGAAGCCTCAAGGTGGTTGTCAACGGGCAAACATCTGAGTCCCTGCCTGTGGAGGCATCAGTGCCACAGGGTTCAATTCTTGGCCCACTCCTGTGGAATATCTACGTGGATGATCTTCTCCAGCTACTGCCAGGAGTCATGGCCTATGCTGATGACTGCACCCTCTCCTATACCTATCCACGCCAGGACAGTGGGCGGGCTGCTGAGGCCATCAATCAGCAGCTACGAGTGATAA
>NC_059304.1:19123674-19131174 GCF_017591435.1 Portunus trituberculatus
TTGTATAAAAAAAAAAGAGATAGACAGAGACGGAAACAAAGCCCCAAATTTCCTCTTACATAAAAAGAATAAGAGACAGAGGAGACGAAGGCAGAGATAAGGAGCAGGAGGGCAAATGGAGACAGGCATTCACTCGCCACTCACCGATCACGTCCTGGATGGAAGCTGTCTGGCCACAGGTGAGGAAGTCGTTGTAGAAGCTGATCATCACCATGCCGCCGTTGTCAGCCTGCGGGAGACACACACACACACACACACACACACACACACACACACACACACACACACACACACACAGGAAGGTGAGTCACGGGTGGCAGGAAAAAAGTCGTTATTTTTTTACATTTTTTTTTTTTTTTTTATTCACCGACATTTATTCATTTATCACGAGATTTTCACATTTATTTTCATTTTTTTATCTATTTATTGTCATTTTTCAAAGGCAATTTTTTAGTCTGGTCTTTTTTTTTTTTTTTTTTATTACTTTTTACTTAGAATTTTCTGGAAAGTCACGCGTGGCAGGAAAAAAAGTCACGTCATTCTTACATTTATTTATTTATCTTTTATTTTTTTATCTTTTTTTTCATTTATCGACGCAGTTTTTCGTCTTGAGTTTATTTTCATGGAGGTGTTTACTTTATTTTACTTTTCTGTTATTTCTTACTTTTTTTTACTTTTTCTTCACTTTTTCTACTTTTTTTTACTTATGATAATTTTTTTTACTTTTTCTTAACTATTTTTTACTTTTTTTTACTTATGGTTACTTTTTTACTATTTTTCTTTACTTTTTTTACTTTTTTACTCATGGTCATTTTAATGGAGAGAGTTTTCGTCTTACTTTTGTTTTTAGTATCTAGATAAACTTCCATTTTTTTTTTTCCCTTTCTTCACTTCTCATCATTTATGGAGGCAGTTTTTTCATCTTAGTTTTGTTTTGGGTACGTACAGAAGTTTACATTTTCTTTTCTTATCTTTTTTTCTACTCAACATTTAAGGACGCAGTTTTTTCTTGTTTTTTTGAGGGGGCATCTAGAAAACTTCCATTATTTTCACTATCATTTATCGAGGCAGTTTTTTCTTGTCTTTTTGAGGGTATCTAGATAAACTTCCATTATTTTTACTCTACCATTTATGGAGGCAATTTTCTTGTCTTTTAAGGGGGTATCTAGAAAAACTTCCATTATTTTCACTCTAACATTTATCGAGGCAGTTTTTCTTGTCTTTTTTGGGGTATCTAGAAAAACTTACATTATTTTCACTATCATTTATTGAGGCAGTTTTTTCTTGTTTTTTTAAGGGGATATCAAGAAAAACATCCATTATTTTCACTGTTCATCATTTATGGAGGCAATTTTCTTGTCTTTTAAGGGGGCATCTAGAAAAACTTCCATTATTTTCACCCTCTATCATTTATCGAGGCAGTTTTTCTTGTTTTTTGGAGAGTATCTAGATAAACTTCCATTATTTTTACTGTTCATCATTTATGGAGGCAATTTTCTTTTTTTTTGGAGGGTATCTAGATAAACTTCCATTATTTTTACTGTTCATCATTTATGAAGACAGTTTCTTCATCTTAGTTTTGCGTTGAGTATCTAGAGAAACCTACATTTTCTTTTCTTTTATTTTTTCTACACATCATTTATGGAGGCAGTTTTTCGTCTTCTTTTTTTTCAGGGGGATGGTTGGTATCTAGAGAAATTTCCATTATTTTTGCTAGAGTACGTTTTTTTTTTCCCCTTTTTTCCTCCCTGATGTTCGTAGTGTTTCCTTCATCCTTAGCTCTCCTTCACTACTCTGCTTCTTCTACATCCATTTGTCTTATTTTAGTATATAGAAAGCCTTTACTTTTCCTTCTTTTTCACTGACAAAAGAAACAATTTTTTTCTTTTTTTTCATGACCTCATCTTCCATTTGTGTTTGTCGTTTTCCAGACTTTGATTACTTTCCGTCTTGTGATTATCTCAAGAAACTTTCATTCAATTTCTTTCTCAAGTAATCAGGGAGTGACTGGGTTGTCCTTTCCTGTCAACGATGTCTTAATGAAAACAATAATCATACTCTTAAATAAGGAACACTAATCCTTTCTATCAATAACTACACTCTTAAATAAGCAACACTAATCCTTTTCATTGTTATTCATCATATCTGTCCTCAATTATCAAACACTGAGACACTCTCCTGTCTCTCAGCCACCTCCAAACACAGGCTAGAAATTACAAAAAATATATACACATTCTTCTATGTCCCCTTCTTTCTTGGAGACAACTATAACGATCACATACATTACCGCTCGTGGTGTGAAGTGTTGCATGTCTGACTGCTTCCTGCAGCTTCCATCATCAACAACCATCATCCTATAGACTCGTATTCTCAAACACTTCTTTACTTTACCTACACAGTTTCAAGAGTGTTTATTCAAATGTACTAGTCTTTTAAGGTGGGGGGGGGTTACGGTTTTAGAGGCAGAATGACAAGATTTCTACATTATAAACTGGAGAAACGCACTTGAAAACGCCGCTTATCATCTCTGTGGTCTTGGAAAATAGTCGCGGTGAGAGGCATGAGCGTTTTTTAAGGTGTTTTATGGTTCAAGAAGCAGAGTGACAAAATTTCTACACTTTTAACTGTAGAAACACTCTTAAAAACCCTGTTAATAATCTTCTGTGCTTCATCTCGTCTAATTCAAAAGGCTTTATCTAACTTTTCACGAGTTTTTAAGGTGCATTATGTGGTTCAAGAGGCAGAAAGACAAGATTTCTACATTATTAACTTGACCAACACTCTTGAAAACACATCTAATCATCTTTGTAGTCTTTGAAAAATAGTCATGGTGAGAGAGTAGAGAGTTTCTGAACACGGATCATAGTCTCATGTTCTTATGTAGCAGAGAAATAGCTAAAACTATAACACTAACCCCTTCAGTACTGTGACGCATTTCTACCTTGAGTTTTAGGTGTGATTCGACGATTTTTTTTTTACATCGGAAAGAAGATATGGAGTTCTTTAGAGTAATGGCTAGAGTCTTCACTATTCTAATCCCTACATAAGTTTCCGAAGCTGTATAAAATCCCCATATAGTAAGCAAAATAAATATGAAAATGTGTCCTTTTCTTTATGTTATGGCCTATAGCGCCTGTAGGTGTACTTGAAGAGTATGAGAAGCGCTGTTCAGCTTTCACCCATAAACAGCGCAGACAATTATATATATATATATATATATATATATATATATATATATATATATATATATATATATATATATATATATATATATATATATATATATATAGTGGTACCAACATTAGGGCCCATATCACCACCCAAGCGCATCTTTGGTGTGAGGCAAGTACATCTCCACCTAGAACCTGGGTACCATGGTGACGTGTAGGTAACTTTAAACCACTCGACAAATGACAAAGCTTCAAGACAGCACGTGGTGGGATTCCAACCTACGCATGGACGTCTGCCCGATCCCACGCTCACCACCTTATCCACTACGTCATCGAGTTAAGAAGGCAAGACAGCAAAGACTCACAACCAACACGGCAGTCACAACACACCAGCCAGCACTCACCAAGGAACTGAGAACGTCGTCTGGCACATTTCTCTCTATGTCACAGAGGGCGCGGGTGGCGGAGTGGGAGAAGATGATGGGGGCGCGGGTGACGGTCAGCACGTCCCTCGCTGTCTTGGAGGAGGCGTGCGAGAGGTCCACCATCAGTCCCACGCGGTTCATCTCACGAATAAGTTCCTAGAGAGAGAGAGAGAGAGAGAGAGAGAGAGGAAGAGGATGTTAGTGCATTTTTACATTGAGATTTGTATGATTTAGATAATTCTATTGACATTATGAAGGGTCTATGGAGGTTAGAAGAGTAATGGCCACAGTCTTCAATATTCTAATCCCCACATGAGTTTCTGAAGCTGTAAAAAACTCACCAAATAGTCACCAGAATAAATATGAAAACGCGTCATAGTACTGAGTTAAATGTATTAAAATGCCTGCTTTATTACAGGTAACACGCTTTTTTTCTAACAGTTATAGATCTTTGTATATCAGTCAATCAATTAATTCGTCAATCCATCCCACATAGAAATATTTAAAAGTACAGGTACAAGAAAATCCTGTCACACCTGTACACCCTCCAATCAATCACTCACTCACTCACTCAGCCGTAGCAATGAAACGAAACGCAGACACACACACACACACACACACACACACACACACACACACACACACACACACACACACACAGGAAAAAAAAGCTGAAAAAAATGTAACAAATCCAATACGAATATGAAAAAAAATAAATAAATAAATACATCAGCAACATGAACGTCTGTCACTTCCAGGTAAATCAATCAGTGTATAGCTACAGGTAAAAGAAAAAAAAAGTAAATAAACAAATAAAAAAGAAAAGAAAAAAAAGAAAAACTGCCAACACCAACGTAATGAGAATCGATACTGGAAAGCCCCGCCCACCCCCCCCCATAAAAAGGGGAAAAAAATAGGAAAATTAGTTTCATGGAATTTTACACATTAAGGAGAGTTTTGCGTGACAGGAATCATACATACGTGTGTGAAGCGGGAGACAATTCCAGCGTAGGGTAGTAAATAATTATGATAGGAAAGAGAGAGAGGGAGAGAGAGAGAGAGAGAGAGAGAGAGAGAGAGAGAGAGAGAGAGAGAGAGAGAGAGAGAGAGAGAGAAAGAGATAAAGAGAGAAATATAATACGTTAAGCAAATAAATAAGCAAACAAAAATAACTATAAAAATCAGTGGAAAATAAACAAGTAAATAAGACCAAGCAAACAAAAACAAGAACAGATAAGTGACACCAATAAAAAAAAAAAAAAATAGAATAGATAAACAAATAAAAAAAAAATGATAAAACAAATGAAAAGTGACAGGTACACACACACACACACACACACACACACACACACACACACACACACACACACACACACACACACACACACACACACACACACACACACACACACACACACACACACACACACACACACACAGACAGGTATGCAAGTCAATATAAGGCAGGTATTCTTTCATCGTGCTCCCCGGGGCGGACCATCAACAAGGACAGACAAGACTAATTACAACATGAAACCTTTCCAAAAATTTTACCCGCGTTTCAATTTTGTGCCAAAGGTCATGGTGAAAAAAACAAACAAGGAAGAAAAAAGAATTGTTACTTTGAACCCTTCAGTACCAGGACGCGTTTCCATATTCATTCTTCTTACCATTTGCTGATTGTATACCGGTTCAATAACGTATATGTGGGGGATTAAAATAGTGAAGACTTTACCCATTCACCAGTTTCAGTAGTGGGTCACATCTTTACCTTGAGTCTTGGGTATTTTTTGGTGATTTTATCGACATTAAGAAGGGTCTATGGAGGTCAGACGATTAAAGGTTAGAATTATCAGTATTTCAACCACGACACGAGTTTCTGAAGCAGTATAAAATCACCAAATAGTAAGCAGAATGAATATGGAAACGCGTCATGCTACTGTAGGGGTTAATTCATCCTCTGACCTCCATAGACTCTTCCTAATGTCAATAAAATCGTCTCATCACACCCAAAACTCAAGGTAAAAATGCGTCCCAGCACTGAAGGAGTTAAACACAAAATCACATACTTTGAAATTAAACGCAAAATCACATCATTTGAAAAGGGTAAAAATATGCAGGTTTATTTTTTGACTTAATATTCTTCTTTTGCTTTCCCAAATGTGCAAATGAAGTGTGAATATAAAAAATAGATGTTATGTTAGAAATGAAAAGGAAAATATATATAACGAATGATTTTTTTAGACTTAAGCTTTCCTGTTTTGAAGAATATGCGGAAATTAAGTAAGATTATAAAAAAAAAGTGAGTTATGTTAGAAAAAAATAAATAAAACTTTTCGTGTAAGAGAAAAAAAAAACATAAGGAAATGATCAATGTTAAGACTCGAGCATGTTTTTTTTTTCATTTTGTTTTGTAGAGCATTTTTTTCTTTTCTTTTGTTTTGTAGAGCATATTATTTCTTTTTTTTTCATTTTGTATTGCTTGATATCATTTTGTTTGGCTTGAGAATGTGTGCAAATTACGTACAAGTGAAACAAAAGAAAAACAAAGCTATGTTGAAAATAAAATAAAATAAAAATATTCCTTCTTTGTATCTTTCTATTTAACTATTATTGATTTATCTATTTATTTATTTATTTTGCTCAAGTGTTCCAGCAAAAGGCTCCAATAAAATGAAATAATAACAAGACTGAAAAATATAACCCGAATATATAGCAAGTCTCTTTTTTCTTTTCTTTCATCAATGTGCTTGTAATGAACGCTTCACACACACACACACACACACACACACACACACACTAGCACACACACACATGCACAAACACACACACACTAAAGCGAGAGAGAGAGAGAGAGAGAGAGAGAGAGAGAGAGAGAGAAAATCGACAGTAAAGTGAAAAGACGTGTTATCGGGTGGCAGAAGAGAGCTAAAGGAAAGTGGAGCAGGGAGGGAAGGGAAAGACGGAGAGTATACCCAGAGAAGCTCAAGTAAGAGGAGGAAAAATACAGAAAACATTGCAGCGGCTAGGGAGTGTTTTTACAGAGGATTACAAAGGATACCACACCACAATACACTCTTAATTCCCTCCTTGATTGCTCTCTCTCACACACACACACACACACACACACACACACACACACACACACACACACACACACACACACTGATAGGTAGAAGAGATGGAGAGGAGAGGAGGAAGAGTGGAAGGGTTTACTTAGAGATAGAGAAAGTGAGAGAGAGAGGAATTTATCACCTATTCATTTTCATCTACTATTTACCTATCCCTAATCTCTTTCTCTCTCTCTCTCTCTCTCTCTCTCTCTCTCTCTCTCTCTCTCTCTCTCACTGATAGGGAGAAGCAATGGAGAGGAGAGGAGAAAGAGAGATAGAGATTGAGTGAGAGAGGAGATAATCACAAAAATCATCCATGTATCTAATTAACCACATCAGGCTCATCCACTAATCCACTTATCCACTATCCATCCACATACTAACAGCTTATCTATCCACTCATCCACTCGTTCTTTCACCCACTTGCTATTTACACACCAATACAAACACATCTACGCGCGCATACACCCACCCACACACACACACACACACACACCCATCTATCCACTATCCACTTATCCACACAACCACTCACACTCTCATGACACGTTATCCCGTTTATCCACCCTTGTGTCTATTTAATTCCACTCGCTCACTCACCTAATCCATCCACCTGTTCATTTATCCACATAGTAATTGACATACCATTCATTCCATCCATTTATTCACTCACCTATCCACCAAGAATAATATCCATCCATACACCATTTCATCCACCCATCCATCCACTTTCTCTCTCTTTCATCTACCCTTCCACTCATTCATCCACACAAACAAATGTCCACTCAAAGA
>NC_059304.1:19136174-19148674 GCF_017591435.1 Portunus trituberculatus
CTAATGAACCAAAAATGATGGGGATGTTTTAAAAAGCTTATGGAAAAGAATGAAGAATAAAGGAATGGAGAAGAATGAATAAAAGAATGAAAAAAATAAAGAAAGAATGAACGGAATGAAAAAAAAGGATAAACAGGATGAAAAAAATGAAAAGAATGAAAAAAATGAATGAAAAAAGAATGAACAGAATGAAAAAAAAGGAATGAAAAGAATGAAAAAGAATGAAAAAAGAATGAAAAAAAAAAAAAAATGAAAAGAATGAAAAAAGGAATGAAAAAAATTATAAATGGAAAAAATATGAAAAGAATAAAAAAAAAAAAATGAAAATAATAAAAAAAAGAATGAAAACAATGAAAAGAAAGGAATGAAAAGAATGAAATAAAATTAAAAGAACGAAAAAAATATTAAAAGAACGAAAAAAGAATGAAAATGAAAAAAATATTAAAACGAAAAAAAAATGAAAAAGAAAAAAAAATGAAAAAATTTAAGAATGAAAAAAATGAAAAAAGGAAATAGTTGTTTTAATAATTCTTCTCAATCATCAATTAAAAAAAAAGAAAAAGTAAGTATGAAATAAAAACGCTCATAACGATTCAATTTTAGTCTTTTTAATTTTTTTCACTTTTACACTTGAGAGAGAGAGAGAGAGAGAGAGAGAGAGAGAGAGAAAAATATATATATATATATATCATGCCAGAAAGAAAATTAAAAAATAAGAAAAGGGAAAAAAGGAAAAAAAGGGGAAAAGAAGAAAAAAAAGGGGAATCAGTGAGAAGGAAGTGAAATAAAGCATTGGATCACTTTTAGCATCGAGTCTTAATTGGCAATCTGCAGCATCACCGAGGTATTAGATTCCTTTGTTTCCATGACGCCCTCCCCTCTTTGTGTCCCTTTCTTGGTCACATCTCCCCTCACTCCACTCCAGTCTTCCCCTCGTCCCGTCACTCCCACCTGCTTACTCCTTTCCCCTCTACCCTCTACATCCCATCCCGTTCCCCTCTTTCTGTCCTTTTCTTGGTCACGTCTCCCCTCATTCCACCCCAGTCTTCCCCTCAACTTGTCACTGTCACCTGTTCACCCCTTTCCCTCTACCGTCTACATTCCATCCTGTTCCCCTCTTTCTGTCCTTTTCTTGGTCACGCCTCTCCTTCCCTCGTCACATCTCCCCTTATTCTCCTCAGTCTTCCCATCAATAGTCACTGTCACCTGCTTACTCCTTTCCCCTCTACTCCCTTCCCGTCTCCCTCTTTCCCCTCCTTCATCATTCCCTTTGTTATTTTCCTCTTTTTTGTCTTTTCAATTGTTTACTTGTCTTTCATTCTTCTGTCTTGGGTTTTTCTGGGGTTTATTTTCTTTCTCTTCTTTTTTATTCTTCTCTCTCAAAACTCGTCTATTTTTTCTTTTCCTCCATTATTCCCTATGTTATTTTTTTTTGTCCTTCTCCCTTTCATTTGTCTAGTTGTCTTTAAATGTCTTGTCTTTTTTTTTTTATTCTTCTGTGTTACTTTTTCCTTTTCTCTCTTTTTTTTATTCTTTTTCTCTCAAAACTCGTCTATCTTTTTCTCTTCTTCCATTTTTCACTGTTACTCTTTAATCTTTAATTCTTCTGTCTTGGGTTTTTCTGGGGTTTATTTTCTTTCTCTCCTTTTTTTATTCTTCTCTGTCAAAACTCGTCTATCTTTTTCTCTTCCTTCCTTCACTGTTACTCTTTTTCCCTTTTTCCTTTCATTTATTTAGTTGTCTTCATATGTCTTGTCTTTCATTCTTGTCTTGATCTTTTCTTTGAGTTTTTGTCTTTCCTCTTCGTTTCTTCTCTCCCACAGCTCTTCTATGTCTTTCCCTTCCTCCATCATTCCTTTTCTTATTTTTCGTCCTCTTCCTTTCATTTATTTAGTTGTTTTCTATTTCTTCTCTTTCATCTTTCTGTTCTGATCATTTCTCTGGTTTTCTATATTCCTCTTTTATGCTTCTCTCTTAAAGCTCTTTTATCTCAATTCCCTCCTTCCTTTTCTTTTCTCTTCCCTTTTTCTCTATCTAGCTGTTGTTATACTTCTTCACTTCCATTCTTTTATCATGGTTATTTTCTTATTTCTCTTTTATTTTTCTCTACCATTCCCTTTCGTTACTTTTCTTTCCCTTTCCTCTTTACTTACATTAGGAAGGATCTATGGGGGACAGAAGGTTAATGGCCAGAGTCTTCACTATTTTAATCCCCTACATAAGATTCTGAAGCTGTATAAAATCGCCAAAATAATCACCAGAATGAATATGAAAATCCGAGAATCCTGTACCATTTTATTGACATTAGGAAGGGTCTATGGAGGTCAGAAGATTAATGGCTAGAGTCTTCACCATTTTAATCCCCACATAAGTTCCTGAAGCTGTATAAAATCGCCAAAAAGTCAGGAAAATGAATGTAAAAATGGGTCCCAGTACTATAAGGGTTCAAATATTTCCTTCTCCTTGTCAGTATCGTCAAACTTCACATTTCTCTTACTTTTCCTCAATCTAAACTGCTTTTCTATATTTTTCCTTTTTTCCCAGTCATTATTCTTCATTTTCTCTTCCTTTTTTCCATTTTACCTTTCCTCAATATTAACTGTTTCTCTTGTATTATTTTTCCTTTCCCATTATTCTCTTTTTTTTCCCACTTTTTCCTTTCCTCAATCTAAACTGTTTCTCTTTATTATTTTCCTCTTTTCCCAGTTATTACTCTACATTTTTTTTCTTCCTTTTCCTCACTTCTTTTCCCTTTCCTCAATATAAACTGCTTCCATTTATTTTTCTTATTTTTTCCCAGTCATTATTCCCTATTTTCTCTTTCCTTTTCCTGTTTCTTTTCCTTTTTTCTTTAATCTAAACTAGTTCTCTTTATTTTTCCACTTTTTCCCAGTCATTTTTCTCCATTTTTTTCCTTCCTTTTCCTTACTTCTTTTCCTTTTTCTCTATCTAAACTGTTTCCCTTTAATGTTTTTTTTCCTTTTTTCCCAGTCATTTCTTTCCATTTTTCCTTCATTTTTCTCACTTCTTGTCCCTTTCCTCAATATAAACTGCTTCCATTTATTTTTCTTATTTTTTCCTAGTCATTATTCCCCATTTTCTCTTTCCTTTTCCTGTTTCTTTTCCCCTTCTTCAATCTAAACTGCTCCCGTTGTACTTTTTTTTCCCTACTCTCCCAGTCACTATTTCCTTCAGTTTCTCTTCCTTCTTCCTTTTTCTATTTCTATCTCAATTTTCCTTGCTCATATTCCGTCCCTCTCCAGTCCCTGTCTTCCATGCAGTCACTCCTTCCCCTCTCCTTCCATTCCTCTAACAGAATTTGCCCTTGTGCTTTTTTTCTTGCTTTCCTCTTCCCCTCACTGCCCTCTGGTACCCATCACATTCCCCTCCCTTTGTACTCCAGCCTCCAAGCTTTTCCCTCCCTTCATTGTTTGGTTCACCCTTCACTTCTCCCTCCTTCTATTCTCTCTCTCTCTCTCTCTCTCTCTCTCTCTCTCTCTCTCTCTCTCTCTCTCTCTCTCTCTCTCTCTCTCTCTGCAAATTCCCATGTTTGTCAGTCATTTTCCAGAATTTATGACCTTTATTGATAATTTTCCTTACTGTTGTTTTTGGTGTTGTTTTTACTACTACTATTACTACTACTACTACTACTACTACTACTACTACTACTACTACTACTACTACTACTACCATAAAAAACTATTACAAAAAAATACAATGAAGACTATTACTACTACTCATACAAAAATAACAACAACAACAACAACAACCACAGTAACTACAACTACCACCATTACCACCACCATTACCACCACGACCACCACTCCAATATTGATATCGCCACTAAAGGCACCCATCCACCCCCCGCCAACACTCACCCCTACCCACCCACCCCCAACACACGCATCCCAAACCCGCCCATTCACCCGCCCACCCCCAACACACCCACCACAAACCCGTCCATTTACTCCCACACACCCAACCTCACCCACTCATCCCTTCCTACCCACCCCAAACTTACTCACCCACTCCCATACACCCATATCAAACCCACTCATCCACCCAAACACACCCACCAAGCCACTTCCACACACCTACCCCAAACTCGCTAATCCACCCACCCACCTCCGCCCACCTGCGCCCACTTACCCCCCCTACACGCCCGCTCATTAAAGCCTCGCTAATTAGTGTGAGTGGTGCCTGGCTATCTCTTCCGCGTCACCTTGCAAGACTCCCTTTGTTGACCTGGTTACCAATTACCTGGGGGGCAGCGGGGGACTCGTTATTCTGTCCTGTGCCCGGCTATTCGTCCCTCCGCCCAAACTAATTAGGTATTTTTGGATGCTGTTATATCTTTTGGTCTCTCAGATGTAAACTAACTCCATTTATTTTACGTTTTCACTGGTCTGGTTATTGGTGGACATATATTAAGGTTGTTTTGTCGTCCTTTTAATTTTTTTTTTTTATGCTTTTTTATCTGTTGTCCTCTTAGACATAAACTAACTACATTTGTCTTATACTTTCACTGGTATATTCACTGGTGGACATACATTTAGGTTAACCCCTTCAGTACTGAGACGCTTTTTTACCATGAGTTTTGTGTACGATTAAACCATTTTACTGACATTAGAAAGGGTCTATGGAGGTCAGAAGATTAATGGCCACAGTCTTCACTATTCTAATTCCCACATAAGTTTCTGAAGCTGCATAAAATCACCAAATAGTAAGCAGAATGAATATAGAAGCACGTGATGGTACTGAATGGGTTAAGGGTTGAATGTAAAGCTAATGCAATGATATTCTTTAAGTGTTATTGGTTAGGTAGGTGTCGTCCTTATAGTCTTCTCTTTGTGCACCACAGTGGGTGTATGTTACTGGTTCTCGCAAAATGTGTGTATTTTTGTCAGAGTATAGAAAAAATTCGTTCATGCTTTTCTCAGTTTTTTTTTCTAATTAGTTCTAGTGTGTAGTAGTAGTAGTAGTAGTAGTAGTAGTAGTAGTAGTAGTAGTAGTAGTAGTAGTAGTAGTAACAGTAGTAGTAACAGTAGTAGTAACAGTAGTAGTAACAGTAGTAATAGCAGTAGCGATAGCAGTAGATGTCGTTATTGTTTCACCTCCACCAATCACCAACACCACCAATCACCACCACTACTAACAACAAAACCAACACCAATAACCATACAACAAACCCACAAATTGGCCTCAGAACATCACCCACCGCCCACCCTCTCATGCCCTCACCCCCTCACACTCCACCCACACGACAGGGAATCACAGGGAACACGAGGAGAGACAGGTACAGAAGATAGAGGGCCAGAGAAGAGGGGGCAGTAAAAGGCACCTTCTGTCATAGTGCCACCCCGCCTTTGAACCCTGAGCACCGTGAACCCAGAGGCGATGAGGCGAGATTACTGACGGTTTTGGAGGTCGAGAGGAAGGTACACAGAAAGGGTACAACGGCTGGGGGCGACGAGGGGAAAGACAAACTGGGAAAAGGTAGAAGAGAGACGGAAAAGATGTAATGATGAAGGAAAGACAGGGAGAGACACAGGTGGGGAGGAGAGGTGTTGGGAGAGACAAATTAGAAAAGGTAGAAGAGAGATGGAAAAGGGAGAGAGGGATGGAAAGGAAGAGAGACACAGGAGGTGGAGAGGTGCTGGGAGAGACAGTGGGAAAGGTAGAAGAGGAGAGATCAGTTCCAGATTATTTTACTTTATTTTATCTATTCATTTATTTATTTATTTCATTTTTATTTATTTTTCTATTAATTTATTTGTTTATTTATTTATTTATTTATTTTTGCTGGGGAGGTGTTGAGAGACAAAGTGAGAAAGGTGAAGAGAATGGCCCAGTTTCAGTTCTTTTTCTTTCGTAAGCTTCTGAACCAATCACTAATTTTGAAAGAGGTTTTTTTTTTTTCATTCGCTTCGGTAAAGAAAATGCAAAAATGTTCCGACTAAAAAAAAATTACTTCTACATTACGGAATTTTCTTTTAACGCGAAAGTTAGAATAATGTGAATATAAAAGTCCGTATCAATTAAGGTGGGTTTTTTTTTTTCACTTGCAAAATTTGGTTTGTATCTTTATTTGAGAAAAAGTGAATATTTCTTATCTCGTCACTATTTCCAACAAACTTGAAATAATATATTACAAACACACACACACACACACACACACACACACACACACACACACACGCACACGCACACACACACACCGCGTAGTGTAGTGGTTAGCACGCTCAATTCACACTCGAGAGGGTCCGGGTTCGAATCCCGGAGGCGGCGAGGCAAATGGGGAAGCCTCTTAATGTGTGGCCCCTGTTCACCTAGCAGTAACTCGAGAGGTTGTGGCCTCGCTTTCCTGGTGTGTGGAGTGTGTTGTGGTCTCAGTCCTACCCGAAGATCGTTCTATGAGCTCTGAACTCGCTCCGTAATGGGGAAGACTGGTGGGGTGTCCAGCAGACGACCGAGGTGAATTACATGCACACGCACACACACACACACACACACACACACACACACACACACACACACACACACACACACACACACACACACACACACACACACACACACACACACACACACACACACACACACACACACACACACACACACACACACACACACACTCAGTGGTTAGAGCGCTGGCTTCACAAGCCAGAGGACCGGGGTTCGATTCCCCGGCCGGGTGGAGATATTTGGGTGTGTCTCCTTTCACGTATAGCCCCTGTTCACCTAGCAGTGAGTAGGTACGGGATGTAAATCGAGGAGTTGTGACCTTGTTGTCCCGGTGTGTGGTGTGTGCCTGGTCTCAGGCCTATCCGAAGATCGGAAATAATGAGCTCTGAGCTAGTTCCGTAGGGTAACGTCTGGCTGTCTCGTCAAAGACTGCAGCAGATCAAACAGTGAAACACACACACAGTGCCTTCTTAAAGTCAGAAATCAATGTCTATTATCGCTAGGGATGCTGATGGAAAGACAGCAGGAGAGATGGAGATACCTTAATGAGAGTCACTAGAGTTCACAAAGAGATCATCCTGCATGACTCCAGCGATATTCTAACAAACACTGCTCAATTAAAGGAGGAAACTGTCTAAAAAACGTGACTCATGACAAGTGTGGGAAAACGAACCAGACTTACTGAAAAAAATAAATAAATAAAAAATTGAACTTCACAAGGACCTTTTTTTCATGTTCGGTGATATTTCGAACGTGAAATTCATTATTAGTGTCAAAAAAAAAAAAAAAAACATGGCTGGAGAATCTAAGGGACGGAGGGACCAAATCTAAATATGACAGAGCTTTTCAAGTATGCTTCCATTATTCCTGCGACATTTTAAAAAGGCCTTTGCATTTTAAGTGAGGAGAAAAAAAAAATTCTTGCAAACCTGACTATTCCTCGCCGTGGATAGGCAGAGAGAGAGAGAGAGAGAGAGATACCATGTTGAAATTATTAGAGATTCAAAGGATGTTTCCATGACTCCCGTGATATTTCAACAAGAAAACTGCATTACTAGTGGGAAAAGCAGCTTTGAACACACGACTTATTATACCTGTGGCCTTTAGAAGCAGCGCTGATGAGAGAGAGAGAGAGAGAGAGAGAGAGAGAGAGAGAGAGAGAGAGAGAGAGAGAGAGATAGGAAAGGTTTCACACAAGGTCATGGGAAGCAAGTGAATTGCAGACACACAGGACGAAGTAAGCTTGTGGAAAGTGACAATCTGCTTCAGGAGTTCAAAGGCTTCTCACATCGTCTTAACACCTTCCTGCTCCCTCATGCATTAATCTGACTGCATTCTCAAACACTCACTCACTCACTCACTCACTCACTCACTCACTCACTCACTCACTCATTCACTCACTCAAACAAGCATTTTATTTTCAGTCTTCTCTCTCTCTCTCTCTCTCTCTCTCTCTCTCTCTCTCTCTCTCTCTCTCTCTCTCTCTCTCTCTCTCTCTCTCTCTCTCTCTCTCTCTCTCTCTCTCTCTCTCTCTCTCTCTTCGTCTCTTTCCTCTATTTCTCTTAGTCTGTTTGTCTGTCTCTGTCTCTCTCTCTCTCTCTCTCTCTCTCTCTCTCTCTCTCTCTCTCTCTCTCTCTCTCTCTCTCTCTCTCTCTCTCTCTCTCTCTCTCTCGTCTCTTTCCCTCTATTTCTCTTAGTCTGTTTGTCTGTCTCTCTCTCTCTCTCTCTCTCTCTCTCTCTCTCTCTCTCTCTCTCTCTCTCTCTCTCTCTCTCTCTCTCTCTCTCTCTCTCTCTTTATTTAAACTTAGTTACCATTACAATGTATACATGATAAACTTAAAGTTGCTAGTCGACACTAGACATCTATTCTAAAAGTTTATGTGATTGGCAGGTACCTGAGGTGGTAACCGCGCCAACTAACATGATACACTATATACATTATATACATTATGTACAGGAGGAGCTGGACAGGAACGGCGTGGGGAGTGTGCCCCTCCAGGTGTTGGCAGCCACTTTCGCCTGGTGATTTGACATGTCTGCCACACCAGGCGTGGCCTCCGTGAAGCCGTTCCAGAGACGCGCTGCTTTGGCTTTGAACGTTCTCAGATGCCGTGACGTGTGTGAACGCGGCACCGTCACACGCCTTCCGGCCGCTGCCTGTCGCGTCGCGCGTTGGGCATGGTGAGGTGAGGAGTGTGGAGCACCTGTGTCTTGTGGCAGACTGTCAGAGCTGCCACATCGCGACGGTGCTCCAGTGATGTCACGCTGTCGGCGATCTCCTCATCGTCCCCCAGCAGACGGAGAGCGCGCCTCTGCACCGCATCGAGTCGCCTGGTGTGGGTGACAGCACTGGACATCCACGTCAACGCTGCGTATTCCATGCAAGGGCGGATCTGTGCCTTGTACAGCGTCAGGATGCCTTGGGGGTCCAGGTTGCTTGCCACCCTGCGGAGGGCTGACACGCTGAGAGGTCTGGTGGGTCACAGACGCGAGGTGTTGTCTTGGAGGGGCAGCTGGACACCCCCAAACTGTATTTGTCCCTCCACGGCCTGGGTAGTTGCGGGAGACCAGGAGACGACCATAGCGTGTGTCTTCTCAGGCGCGAAGTTGACCTGCCACAGCGCCCCCCACTCCTCTGCAGTTTTCAACTGCCTACTATCCTGGCGGCAGTAGATGACGGCCACCGTGCAGTCATCAGCATAGGCTTTTGACTGCGGGGAGCTGGCGAAGTAAGTCATCTATATATATGTTCCACAGGACTGGCCCTAATACAGAGCCCTGTGGAACTGAGGCTTCTATGGGGGCAGGCGTTGAGGTCCGTCTATTGATGACTACCCGTAGAGATCGTCCATGGAGGTAGTCATCGAGAAGAGACAGCAGGCTCCCGGCTACGCCTTTGGCACGCAGCTTTGCCAGCAGGGCGGAGTGCCACACCCGATCATAGGCGCCCGCGATGTCAAGCGCCACCACGAGTGTGTCCCGGCCTTCGTCGAGGGAGTCCTGCCACTCTTGTGAGAGGAGGAGAAGCAGATCTGAGGTGGATCGGCCCGGCCTGAACCCAAACTGGTGAGGGGAGAGGAGACCGTTGTCTGCAAGGTGTTTCTCTAGGGCGGCAGCCAACATCTTCTCAAACACCTTGCCAACAACCGACAGCAGGGAGATGGGTCGGTAGTGGCTCGGGTCCGTCCTGGAGTCTTTCTTGTGGGCGGGAACCACACAGGCTTCTTTCCAGGCAGATGGCCACTTCTCCTCCTCGAGGCAGGCAGCGAAGATGTTGGCGAGAGGTGCAGATAACTCCTCGGCACAGTTCTTTAGTACCCGAGGACTGATGTTGTCAGGGCCTGTGGCTTTCCCTGCATCGATTTCCTCGAGTACTCTCTTCACCTGTGCCGCGGTGACGGAGACCGACGTGATGGTGTGGTCAGTCTCTCGGGGCAGCTCAGGTGGAGGGCGGTGAGGGTCGTCTACTTGCATTTTTTGTGCAAATAGTTCGGCCAGGAGAGCAGCCTTGTCATCGCTGCTAGTAGCCGTGGACCCGTCTGGCCTGGTGAGGGGGGGCACGCTGTCCTGTCTCAGCACGCCCTGCCGCTCCTTGACGAGCGCCCACCACGCCTTGCTCCCCACTCCAGGACCAGTGAGTTTGCTCCTCATCACTTCCTCCCAGTGCTGCCGCGCCCACTTGGATGTGGCTGTCATCCTCCTGCACGCAGCTCGGTGGAGGGCGAGGTTGTGGTGTGAGGGGCGTCGCTTGTACCTTCGCCATGCCGCATATTTGGCCTCGGCAGCAACCCGGCAGCGGTAGCCGAACCATTTAGGGTCTGTGGCTTTGGCGAGGTACGTGCGATGGGGAACAAACTGGGTCTGGAGGTGAAGTAGCCTCGAGGTGAGGACGGAGACCTTCGAAGGCCTGCTTCTCTAGGTGGAAGTTGAGGTCTCCCAGGATGAGGACGGACTTGCATTGGTGGCGCCGAAGCAAGTCGTCCAGCTCATCCGCCAGGAAGTCCAGCGCGAAGCGTCCTTGTGTTGGGGGGCGATACCGGACGCAGAGAAACAGACCACTGTTATCTCGCAGGACAATGTGGAAGAACAGCGCTTCCATGAGGTGAGGGAGATTGATTGACAGCTCCTGGGTCTGGAGGCCATTCCTGAAGCAGGCGGCCATGCCTCCACCCGTTCTGCCATCGCGGTCGTTCCTCACCCAGTCCGTGTAGCCGGGGATTCTGCCGTATGTTGGCTCCACCGCGCTGCCTAGCCACGCCTCTATCACTGCCACGATGTCTGCTTTGTACTTACTCTCTCTCTCTCTCTCTCTCTCTCTCTCTCTCTCTCTCTCTCTCTCTCTCTCTCTCTCTCTCTCTCTCTCTCTCTCTCTCTCTCTCTCTCTCTCTCTCTCTCTCTCTCTCTCTCCTCTCTCTCTCCTCTCTCTCTCTCTCTCTTACCTTGCCGTAGGGAGTGAGTCCAGGTGTGTTGGGGCGCTGGGGCACGTCCTCGGAACACTCGGCCCTGGGGACACATTAGGTGAGACACAGACGAAGACAGACAGATGGTTGTGATTGAATGTCTGGAGAGGTGGGCGACGCAGTGAGTGATGAGTGAAGGAAGGAAGGAAGTTGTACAGGTAAATGACTGGGTGAGTGAGTGATGGAAAGAGAGAGAGAGAGGGAGAGGGAGAGAGAGAGAGAGAGAGAGAGAGAGAGAGAGAGAGAGAGAGAGAGAGAGAGAGAGAGAGAGAGAGAAAGGAGTGTGTGTGTGTAATTCACTGTTTGATCTGCTGCAGTCTCTGACGAGACAGCCAGACGTTACCCTACGGAACGAGCTCAGAGCTCATTGTTTCCGATCTTCGGATAGGCCTGAGACCAGGCACACACCACACACCGGGACAACAAGGTCACAACTCCTCGATTTACATCCCGTACCTACTCACTGCTAGGTGAACAGGGGCTACACGTGAAAGGAGACACACCCAAATATCTCCACCCGGCCGGGGAATCGAACCCCGGTCCTCTGGCTTGTGAAGCCAGCGCTGTGTGTGTGTGTGTGTGTGTGTGTGTGTGTGTGTGTGTGTGTGTAGTAGTAGTAGTAGAAAGAGAGGTGAGTGAGTGAGTTAGAGTAACTGAATAACTTGCAAATTAACTGACTGACTGACTGACTGACTGACTTGACTAACTTGCTGGCTGACTGACTAACTGACTGATTGATGGACTGACTAACTGGCTGAATGACAGACCGACTGACTAATTAATTAACCTACTGACAGACTGGCTGACCAACTTACTACTAACTGACTGACTGACTGATTGAATGAGTGATTGAGTAAACAAGAGAGCAAACGAGCCGGGAAGTGATTGGCGACAAAACAAGGAGGTCATATGGCGCCTGAAACATGAACACACAGACATACATACAAACAATCTTACTTAAAAAAAAAAAACACAATCAACATTTTAACTAATCAATCAACTGAGGAACGTATAAACGAACACACAGACATACAAACAGACAAACAGAGACTATACAAATAGACAACCAGGCTAACACAAACACAGACACACATACAGAGAGAAACGAATAAAGAAATACAGACAAGGAGACAACAACGAAAAAAAGGAGGAGGAGGAGGAGGAGGAGGACAATAAGGACGAAAAAGAGGAGGAGGACTAGAAAGAGGAGGAGGAGGAGGAGGAGGAGGAGGAGAAATAAGCTCATTATAAGGATTGAGGAAGACAAATGGTGATGACCTTAAGGAGAGGAACGGAAGGCGAAAAGGGACAGAAGAGGAGGAGGAGGAGGAGGAGGAGGAGGAGGAGGAGGAGGAGTGAAGAAGGCACGACTAGTGAGGGGAAAACGAAGGAAGAGTGAGAGGAGGGGAGAAAGAGAGGAAAGAGAAGAAGTGAATAAAAAAAGAAAAAAAGTAAAACAAAAAATAAAAAAGGGAAAGAAATGAAAAAAGAAAAGAACAAGAGTAAAAACAAAAATAAAAAGAAAAAATGAATAAAAAAAACAAAAAAACAAAGAATAAAATAAAACAAGAAAAA
>NC_059304.1:19151174-19158674 GCF_017591435.1 Portunus trituberculatus
GGGAGGTACGGAGCTGTTAAAAGGCGTGGGTCTCTTTCCTCCTCCTCCTCCTCCTCCTCCTCCTCCTCCTTTTCATGTTCTTTTCCTATCTCTTTCTGTTATTTCCTTTTTGGTGTTATTGGTGGTGGTGGTGGTGGTGGTAGTAGTAGTAGTAGTAGTAGTAGTAGTAGTAGTAGTAGTAGTAGTAGTAGTAAGAGTAGCAGTACTAGAACAATAAGGGGTACAAAAACCAGAAAAAAAATAGTAGTAGTAGTAGTAGTAGTAGAAACACCATCACCATCACAACCACCATCACCACCACCACCACCACCACCGACAGCATGAAGGTCACACAGAAGAGACGAGCATGAACGGTAATGAATGAGTAGGCAATAAATAATGAACAATGACGCCCGTAACAACACAATGCCATGCTGCTCTACATATACTTAAACAAACATTGATTAGGAAAACACTCCTCCATCACTCACCTGCAAAATAAAGACAATTAATTAAGAGGGCAAATAATACATAGCAACACACACACACACACACACACACACACACACACACACACACACACACACAAACTTTTCCACGTGTTTTTCTTCTTTCACTCCTAAATACATGTTCCTTTCATCCTTTCAAGTATAGACGAATGCTCTCTCTCTCTCTCTCTCTCTCTCTCTCTCTCTCTCTCTCTCTCTCTCTCTCTCTCTCTCTCTCTCTCTCTGGAATGCAAAGAATGGCATATCAACATTGCATTGTATATCTTTTTTCTCCTTTTATTTCTTTCTCTCTCATTTTTCTTCCATCTTTAACAATGCGTCTCTCCTCCTCCTCCTCCTCCTCCTCCTCCTCCTCCTCCTCCTCCTCCTCCTCCTCCTCCTCTTATCTCTCTCTGTCCTCCTCTGCTTCCTCCTCCTTTATTAATTCCTTCTTTATTAATTTATGCAATATTTATGTCAAGAATGGCCAGTGTAATAATGGAAATAAATTATATTCTCTTCTTTTCTGTTCTTCCTCCTCCTCCTCCTCCTCCTCCTCCTCCTCCTCCTCCTCCTCCTCCTCCTCCTCCTCCTCTCTCTCTTCCTCTCTCCTCTCTCCTCCTCTCTCCTCTCCTCCTCTCTCTCTCTCTCTCTCTCTCTCTCTCTCTCTCTCTCTCTCTCTCTCTCTCTCTCTCTCTCTCTCTCTCTGTCTTTCTCCTCCTCCTCTTCCTCTCTCTCCTCTCTGTCTTTTTCCTCCTTCTCCTCCTCCTCCTCCTCCTCCCTTTAAAACTTAAATAAAATAGACATCCACTATATTAATGTAAAAATGGTCAAAATAGTACCATTAGAGTACAGATTCAGAGACCACAAAGCCTTTTATTTTTCATTCTAATTAATCACGTTTTGTTTTTTCCCTTATTGGTCTAAAAAATAACCAAAAAAAAAAAAAACATGTCGAAATAAAAGAAGAAAATTTTACGTTGAAAGTCACGCAAACGGACAGACTGATAAAGAAACAGACAGACATACATACATACAGACAGACAGACAGACAGACAGATGGGGAAAAAAGAGAGATACAGAGAGACAGACAAACACATAGACAAATGAACAAACAAACAAACAAACGAAATCAATCAGCAAGAGTATATACATTTTCTAACAAATAACAACTGGCATGGGATTTCTCTCTCTCTCTCTCTCTCTCTCTCTCTCTCTCTCTCTCTCGGCAAGGTATCTTTTCCTCCATCAGTCTCAATTCCCTTCACTCCAGCATTCCATCTCCCTTCCCTCGAGGACACCCCTTCCTCTTTGTCTCTCTCTTTTATCCCTCCCACGATAGCTATGAAATTCGCCGAGGTGAGAGAGAGAGAGAGAGAGAGAGAGAGTGTGTGTGTGTGTGTGTTTTACTTATCCTACTAATCTTCTCTCTCATTTCCTTATCTTTCTCTTTCCTTTACTTTCTTTTCTTTCATCTGTTTTTTCTTCTTTCTTTTTCTTCTTTTTCTTTCCCTTTTCTTACGTTTATTTTTTCTAGTATCTTATTATTCATTTTCTTTCTGTTTTTCTCCACTTCTCTTTTTCCTTTCTTTTTCTCTCTCTATTCTTCTTTTTCATCATTATTTTCCTCCTTTTCCTCCAGTTATTTTAAGGAAGGAAGGAAGGAAGGAAGGAAGGAAGGAGGGAAGGAGATAAGGAAGGAAGAGCTTGTCTCTCTATACTTCCCTCCATTCTCTCTTATCTCTCTCTTCCTTCATTTTCTCTCATCTCCATCTTCTGTGCTATTTCATTTCTCCCTTTCATTGTATTTGTCGTCAGAGCAATCCTTTCATACTTCTCTTCTCTCCTCTCTTCTTCTTTCTCCTTCCCCATCTCCCTCTATCTCTCTTAATCTCTCTGCCAGTACTCTCTCTTTTTTTCTCTTATTTATTTATACCATGCGGGCTTTTTCACGGGAATTTCTGGGCTAAAGGGGATTCTTTTTTGTGGTACCTCCTATCTCAAAGCCCACCCGCTAGGAAACCGTTACCCCGAGTGAGGAAGCCCTATCTACACTCGGACCGTGGACAGGATTCGAACCCGTGCGCTTGGAGACCCCTCTGACCCCAAAGCACGCATGGTCCACTATACCACGGCGGCACCCTTTCTTCCTCCTCCTCCTCCTCCTCCTCCTCCTCCTCCTCTGTCTCTTTCTCATTACCCTCCTTTTACGAACCAATGCTCCGTAATGAAAGACAAACACAAAATCTTCATCTCGTTATTTGATCTCTTTATCTTATGTTTGATTATTTTCAGATTAAAACATCTCAATTTTGGGGAACGATGTTTTTTTTTTTTTGTTTTTCAGTGTATTATTTTTTTTTTTTTTTTTTTCTATCCTTTTAATATTCTCTCTTCGTCTTTCGCTTAGCTTAATTATCTTGCCAAATGGGAAAGACTGGTTAAGGAAGCAGTATTAATTCTCATCTTCCTCTTCTTCTTCTTCCTCTTCTTCTTCCTCCTCCTCCTCCTCCTCCTCCTCTTCTCCAGACACGTATATTTCATTATCATCTCAAGTGCCTTTTTAAAATTCTGTGCTAACTTCGTTTTTGCCGAAATTCGCCTTTTCTCCATAATTTCAATTCCCTGGATTATGACACACGCTTCTGCTGCTACCTCCTCCTCCTCCTCCTCCTCCTCCTCCTCCTCCTCCTCCTCCTCCTCCTCCTCCTTCTTCACCTTCACTACCTCCTCCTACTCTTCTTACTCTTCCTCTCTCCCGTATGTGTGTTGTGGTGATGTTTCCCTTTGTGTCTGTGTATGCATATGTTTGTGTGTCATTTCTCCTCCTCCTCCTTTTCTTCTTACCCCTCCTCCTTCTCCTCATCCTCTTCCTCCTCTTCTTTCTACTCCTCCTCCACCCTCTGGTCCATATAGTTTACCTTATCTTTCACTACCTCCTATCTATCACACTATCACCCTCCATATTAAACACAGACATGAATCCATTTCCCTCTTCTTCCCCCCCCTTCTTTTTTTTTAGGGGGGCATCTCCGACGTAGAGGGAGGTGGGTGGGGAGGAGCCTTCTTCTATGCTATCCTATCTCTCCCACCAAGAGTGTAGAATAGTTACCCACAAACAGCCTGGTAAAGACATCCATGGTCTGTATTCCTTGTGTTTCTTTGTGTTTCTTTGTGTTTCTTTGTGTTTCTCTGTATTCTGGTGTTGCTGATCCTTCTGGTGTTGTTTGTTGATGTTGCTCTTGTCACAGTTTGATCGTTCTTGATTTTTTTTTTTTCTTCTTCTTTCCTCTTGTGCTTCTTTTTAGTCTTTTTGTTGTTGGTGGTGGTGGTGATGCTTTTGTTGTTGTTGTTGTTGTTGGTGGTGGTGGTGGTGGTGGTGGTGTTGTTGTTGTTGTTGTTGTTGTTGTTGTTGATGGTGGTGGTGGTGGTGGTGGTTGTTGTTGTTGTTGTTGTTGGTGGTGTTGTTGCTGTTTTTGTTGTCCTCCTCCTCCTCCTCCTCCTCCTCCTCCTCCTCCTCCTCCTCCTCCTCCTCCTCCTCCTCCTCCTCCTCCTCCTCCTCTCTCTCGTCCTCCTTTCTTCCTCCTTCTTTTTCTTGATCTTCTTCTTCTTGATCTTGTTTTCCTGATCCTCTTTTCTTTCATTACCCTTGGTGGTGCTATTTTTGTTGTTATTCTCCTCCTCCTCCTCCTCCTCCTCCTCCTCCTCCTCCTCCTCCTCCTCCTCCTCCTCCTCCTCCTCCATCCTCTATTTTTTATTTCTTCGTTCTTGTAATTGTTCTTAATCTTGTTCTCCTCCTATTTTCTTTCTCTTTCCTTCCTCTCGTCTCGCAACTTTTTTTTACTTTCTTTTATTTTTTTTTACTTTAAAAGGATTATTTTGTGATTCTATACATATATACTTAGTTGTATCGGATAATAAAATGTTTCAAATGTTTTAAGCCGCCGTGGTACAGTGGAACCATGCGTGCTTTGGGGTCCGACGGGTCTCAAGCGCACGGGTTCGAATCCTGTCCACGGTCTGAGTGCAGGTGGGCTTCCTCACTCGGGGCAACGGTTTACTAGTGGGTGGGCTTTGAGATAGGAAGTACCACAAAAAGTATCACCATTAGCCCAGAAATTCCCGTGAAAAGCCCACGTGGTATAAAAAAATAATAATAAAGTTTCCTTATGATGGCACTACGAGGAAACCAGCGCCACATATTGGAGTTCCGAGCAATGTGGCAATACAGTGCAATGCGGCGAGAGAATTATGACCTGTTGTTGTCATTGAGATATTGACAGGTACGTATATTCTCGGTACGTAGCGTGACTTCATGTGGCGCAATGCTGAAAGGATTTAGTTTTTTTTTTTTTTTGCTGTTTTTGGGAAATGTATCTTGTTTTCATATAATGTTGTAGTCTTTTTTTTTTTTTTTTTTGTGTGTGTAATGCGGAGTGAAGAGAAGTGTTTTTGTTGTGTTTTCTTCATAAATATGTAATACTTCTTCAAGAAAACCTCATGAATAGTTCTTAAATAATACGTCTTCATAAATATTCATTCATAAAACTCCTTCATAAATATTTCTTTATAAATACTCCTTAATAAATACTCCTTCATAAATACCCCTTCATAAATACTCCTTCATAAATATTTCTTTATAAATACTTCTTCATAAATGCTCCTTCATAAATATTCCTTCATAAATAATACTTTTTCTTCACAGATAAAACACCATTTCAGGTTTTTTTCGTTTTTTCAGTGTTTTTTCAGTGGTTCATTGATTACTTTCCTTCCTTTTTGCCGGTAATACAAATATTTTCATTCTTTTCATATGAGTTCATTTTCTTTTCCTTGTTTTTAGATAATGCAAGTCTTTTTTCTTCTTTGTTTAGTGCAATACTGAGTGACAAGAAGCATTTTTTTTTTCTTCACAAATAGTGTTCTCCTTTTTTACAATACTTCACTGATTCTCTTTTTTTTTTTTCTTCTTCACAAATCATGTTCTGTTTTTATTTATTTTTTCAGTACACAGATTTTTTTTCTTCATAAATAATGTTCAGCTTTTTCGTTTTTTTTTAATAGTTCACAGATTTTTTTTTCTATACAAATACTGTTCAGTTATTTTTATTTCTTTCAATACATCACTGGTTATTTATCTTCTTTTTTTTTGAGGTAATACATTTTTCTTTTCTTTTTCCAGATAATACACGAGTCAATTTTCCTCCTGTGAATGCACAAAGTAATTTCAATTGTGATTATTTTTCAAGTAATGTAGAAGTCATTTTATTTCCAGATATCACGAAGCTCAATTTCTTTTTTTTTTTTTTACTCTTTCATTTTTTTTCAGATAATAAATGTCTTTAATTATTGTCTTTTTGATATATATTTTAATCTCCTGACGGAAGGTGGACGTAAAGCTTTCCTCCTAATTTTTCAGGGAATATACAAGTCGATCATTATTATTATTATTATTATTATTATTATTACAATTATTATCATTACTATCATTATCATTATTATTATTATTATCATTATCACTATTATTATTATTATTATCATTATTCTTATTATTACTATCATTACTATTGTTGTTATTATACCATCACTATTATTGTTATTTTCAGGAAACACACACACACACACACACACACACACAGTTTTCTCCTCTTTTAAGGAACTGGCAATCAAGTGGGGCTTTTCTTAATCTTTTGTTGCCCTTGGCTATGTTCCCTCTTGCATAAAAAATATTACTATTATTATTATTTTCCAGGAAACACACACACACACACACACACACACACACACACACACACACACACACACACACATCGTTTTTCTCCTCCCCTCAGGCAATACACAAGTCAAGCAAGGTTCTTTTGATGAGATATTCAGCAGGCAGCGGGTCAGTTAAGTATTCAGCGAGGCACACACGCGGCAGTCTGCGCCACCCAACTCTGCCTAATTACTAACCTCCCTTTTTAAAACCACCACGGGGAAAATAGACAAAAGGAAAGGAAAAAGGAAAAAATGTAGGGAAGGAGGAAATATTATACGCCAAATATTGAGAGTTCCCTTTGCTAACCTCCGTTTTCAAACCCACTAGGAAAAGAAAAGAAAATATAGAAAAGAAAAAGATAAAAGAATAGAGGGAAGGAGAAAAAGTCATGCACCAAATATTGAGTTTCCTTACTTAATTTTTTTTTTCCATATCTGCCAACTTTCCTTTTTAAAACCACCAGGAAAAAGAAAAGAAAATATAAAAAAGGAAAAGAAAATAGATAAAAAGCTGAAAAAAATATGTACTAGATATTGGGAGCTTTTCTTAATATTTTCCTTATTTTCCAACCTCTCGCTTTAAAACCATCACGGGAAAGAAAATATACAGGAGGAAAAGAAAATAAATAGAAAAAATAACGGTAAAAAAATATGTAAAAGAAAAAGAAAAAAATAGAAAGAAAAGCTGAAAAAAACAATGCACCATATGTCAAATTTCCTCATTTATTTTTTTCCTTATTTTCCACCACCACGAAAAACGAAAATAGACAAATGGAAAAGAAAAAGAAAAAAATATAGGAAAAAAAAAATATGCCTCAAATATCAAGTTTCCAATATATTTTTCTTCCTAATTTTCCTCTCTCCCTTTTTATTCGATTTTCCTTCTTCCTTCATAATTTCTCTCTCGTTTCTATCTTCCATTTTCTTCTCATTAACTTTCCGCTTCCCTTTTGAGTTTCCTTTCTTATTTTCCTCTTTTATTTTCTATTCGTATTTCTTCCTTCATCATTTCTCTCTCGTTTCTGTCTTCCATTTTCTTTTAATCAACTTTTTCCTCCCGTCTTGATTTATTTTTTTCTTTTCATTCCTTTTCTTCATGAGCCGGGAAGGAGGAAAAAAAAGTGAAAAGAGGAAAAGAAAAATTTAAAAGACCCCAGACTAATTATCAGGAATCGTCTGTGAACCTTACTGATTTATTTTCCCTTTTTTCCTTTTTTTTGGGGAGGACAAAGGAAGAAGAACGGGAAAAAAAAGGAAGAGAGGAAAAAATGAAGGA